>NW_020664374.1:9510791-9511285 GCF_002925995.2 Terrapene triunguis | reverse complement strand
TAGAGGCTAAGGTGAACAAGTTTTCTCCCTCCTCCTTATGACACCCTTTTAGATACCTGAAAACTGCTATCCTGTCCCCTCTCAGTCTTCTCTTTTCCAAACTAAACAAACCCAATTCTTTCAGCCTTCCTTCATAGGTCATGTTCTCAAGACCTTTAATCATTCTTGTTGCTCTTCTCTGGACCCTTTCCAATTTCTCCACATCTTTCTTGAAATGCGGTGCCCAGAACTGGACACAATACTCCAGTTGAGGCCTAACCAGAGCAGAGTAGAGCGGAAGAATGACTTCTTGTGTCTTGCTCACAACACACCTGTTAATACATCCCAGAATCATGTTTGCTTTTTTTGCAATAGCATCACACTGTTGACTCATATTTAGTTTGTGGTCCACTATAACCCCTAGATCCCTTTCTGCCATACTCCTTCCTAGACAGTCTCTTCCCATTCTGTATGTGTGAAACTGATTTTTTCTTCCTAAGTGGAGCACTTTGCAT
>NW_020664374.1:9421616-9455791 GCF_002925995.2 Terrapene triunguis | reverse complement strand
GGGGGGCAGTTAGGGGCAGGGGTCCCAGGAGGGGGCAGTCAGGGGACAAGGAACGGGGGGCGGGTTGGGAGTTCTGAGGGGGGCGGGAAGTGGGAGGGGCAGGGACGGGGCTAGGGCGGGGCTCCTCCCATCCTCTTTTTTGCTTGCTGAAATATGGTAACCCTGTGTAAATGCTTAAATTCTTTCCTGAATCAGGGCCCAGGTCCTGAGTTAGGGAATGATACTGAGGTAACATTATTAACACAAAAAAATGGTACTTGAGCTGCATACCTAAAACTGGCTATTGCGCCCCTAACTGGGCATTCAGTTGCACTCACATGCACCTGAACATTTCCAACAGATGTTGCCTATAGGTGAAATTCTCTCTGCCTGTACAAAACCTAAGAACATTGTTCTTTATGGGGACTGAGGTATTTTTAAAAAATATCCTTTTCCAGTATCGTCCACAGGGTGTTAATTTATATTTATTAAAAACCAACAAAATATAACTGACCCTTCACACTTGACCATACCAAGTAAGGCCCTGATCATGTAAAAAAGCAGTGGCTCTCAACCTTTCCAGACTACTATACCCTTTCAGGAGTCTGATTTGTCTTGCATACCCCCAAGTTTCACCTCACTTAAAAACTACTTGCTTACAAAATCAGGCATAAAAATACAAAAGTTTCACAGCACACTATTACTGAAAAATGGCTTACTTTCTCATTTTACCATATAATTACAAAATAAATCAATTAGAATATAAATATTGTACTTACCTTTCAGTGGATAGTATATAGAGCAGTATAAACAAGTCACTGTCTGTATAACATTTTAGTTTGTACTGACTTCGCTAGTGCTTTTTTTGTAGCCTGTTGTAAAACTAGGCAAATATCTAAATGAGTTGATGTACCCCCTGGAAGACTTCCATGTGCCCCCAGGAGTACACGCATTCCTGATTGAGAACCACTGGTGTAAAGACTTACGCACATGCTTAGCTATATGCACTGAGCGTCATTGAGACTATTCACAGTATGTAAAGTTAAGCATTTGCTTAATCTGTGCAGGTTCAGGGTCTAACACCATGATTGTATCCCTATACCCCATTTCCATCCTTCTCATCAAGCAGACCATGCCTCCTTATTAGCCGTCTGGGTATCACTAATCTCAACATAAGAACATAAGAATGGCCATACTGGGTCAGACCAAAGGTCCATCCAGCCCAGTATCCTGTCTACTGACAGTGACCAATGACAGGTGCATTACCAGGTGCAGGACCAATGCCCCACTGAATGGTCTCACAAATCACAACTGAACAAATTATTTAAATGGGTCATACCTCATCACATCACATGGAAAAGTTTAAAATTAAAAATAAAGTCATTAAAATAAGAAAGACAGTTATACCATTTCCCTTCGCACCCTCCCTTTTTTTTCTTCCCCAGTTTCAATAAAACACGATTGTTGTGATATTTATGAGTCAAATTATGTAATGGCATCCAATAAAACTGGAATTAGCTATTGTAGTTGTTTGTGAGGATACTATCCTATGACCTTATTGTGTCTGCTTGGACTTCCCCCCTTCATTTGTCCATTAAGTGGATGTAATTATACTGAATAAATCTAAGGGGGCTTGTCTATTTATACTGGAGGATTTTCTTGTATTGGAATGTAACTGTGAAGAATTAGCTGACATAATGCTGATCACAATTAACCCAGCCAATGTAGAGTAGGGCAAATTACGATCATCTTTCAGTCAGCTAACTTGATCACAATCATGTTTAAACCCAATACAATTTTGTAATGCAGAGCATCCAGCTGTAAGACTAGTCTCCCTTAGAATACAAGGATTGTTTGATTTATAGAATGGGGTCTGCCTGGGATTCACCAATTTTTAACATATTCAAAAGCTCTGCATGAAACAGACCAATTTTTTGGTAAAGATAGTTTGGTTACATTTTCAAAAAGTTAGAAGGAATCTCTTTTAAAACAAAATGTACAGAAAACATTCTTTTTTGCATATAAAAATCACTGTCTCATGTTACATGGCTCATTATGATGTAATTTCTTGCAGTCAGTGAGTACTGATGTCACATTATCAACTAATATAGGTGACAAAGCTACATTCATTAGAATATTATATTAGGGAAAATGTATTAAATTATATGTACAACTACCCTTCTAATCACTGACTACACTGGTATTTGTTAGACATGCTTGATAAACAAATCCTTGCTAGAAACCCTGATAAACTGCCTACACTCTTACAGCAGCTTTTGAAGCAACTGATATGCTGGTATTCTAAGCACTGCGTCAATTTTAAAGGAATTTGCCACATAACAGATTCACATTTTTTCTTTTGTCCATGCATTGTGTGTGTGTTTGTTTGCTTTTTAAAGATCACAATCCAATTCCCAGTTGATAAAATTATTAGGAAAAGTGACATACTTGGTATCTGAGACAAGGGCCATGTTTACACTACAAAATTAAGTCGACCTAACTTATGTTAGCATACAGCTGCCTCCAGAGCCATCCCTAGGGTATGGCAAATCGGGGTCCCCCCCCTCCAGGTCGGGAGTGTGTGTGTCCTGGGCCCCATATCCCCCTAGGGATAGCCCTGGCTGCCGCTGTAATTACATAGCTTGTGCATGTCTATACTTTGCTCATTGTGTTGGCGGTGCACATCCTCACCAGCAGTACTTGTATTGATTGTACTGTCAGCAGTGGCTCCTGAAAGCTAGTAACAGTCGACATAAGCACTGCCGTGTCTACACTAACGCTGTGTTGACCAAACTACATCGATTTTGACTCTACATCTCTCATGGAGATGAAATTATCAAGCGGGCATAGCGGGGCAGTAATGTCAGCTGAAGCGAAATTTAAGTGTAGACACTTCCATAGTTAGATCGACGTAAGCTGCCTTGCGTCGATTTAACTCTGCAGTTAGGGTCGCCAGGCATCCGGTTTTTGACTGGAATGCCGGGTCAAAAAGGGACCCTGGCGGATCCAGTCAGCACCGCTGACCAGACTGCTAAAAGTTTGGTTGGCAGCACAGCAGGGCTAAGGCAGGCTCCCAGAAGTGGCCGGCATGTCCGGCTCCTAGGCAGCGGGGCCAGGGGGCTCCACATGCTGCTCTCACCCTGAGCGCCGGCTTCGCAGCTCTCATCGGCCAGGAACCGTGGCCAATGAGAGCTGTGGGGGCGGCGCCTGCGGGCACGGGCAGAACTCCCTGGCCCCTCTGCCTAGGAGCCGTCCATACATGCTGGCCACTTCTGGGAGCCGCCTGAGGTAAGTGCCACCCAGCTAGAGCCCACACCCTGAATCCCCTCCCACACCCCAATCCCCTGGCCCAAGTTGAAACCCCCTCCAACACCCTAACTCCCTCCCAGAGCCTGCAACCCCTCCCGCACCCCAACCCCCTACCCCATCCCTGAGCCCCCTCCCTCACCCAAACTCCCTCCCAGAGCCCCACACTCCCTCCTGCACCCCAACCCCCTATCCCATCCCTGAACTCACTCCCACACCCAAATTCCCTCCCAGAGCCCATATCCCCTCCTGCACCCGAAACTCCTCATTCCCAACCCCATCCCAGAGCCTACACCCGCAGCTAGAGCCCACATCCCCTCCCACACCCCAACCCCCTGCCTCGGCCTTGAGCCCTGTCATAACTATAAAGGGAAGGGTAACAGCTCTCCATGTACAGTACTAAAATCCCTCCTGGCCAGAGACTCCAAAATCCTTTTACCTGTAAAGGGTTAAGAAGCTAGGGTAACCTGGCTGACACCTGACCCAAAGGACCAATAAGGGGACAAGATACTTTCAAATCTTGGGGGGTGGGGGGAGGCTTTTGTGTGTGCTCTTTGTTTTATGGGGTTGTTCGCTCTTGGGACTGAGAGGGACCAGACATCAATCCAGGTTCTCCCCATCTTTCTAAACAAGTCTCTCTTATTTCAAACTTGTAAGTAAAAAAGCCAGGCAAGGCGTCTTAGTTTTACTTTGTTTTCTCAACTTGTAAATGTACCTTTTACCAGAGTGTTTATCTTTGTTTGCTGTACTTTGAACCTAAGACAGAGGGGGGTCCTCTGAGCTCTTTAAGTTTGATTACCCTGTAAAGTTATTTTCCATACTGATTTTACAGAGATGATTTTTACCTTTTTCTTTAATTAAAAGCCTTCTTTTTAAGAACCTGATTGATTTCTCCTTGTTTTAAGATCCAAGGGGGTTTGGATCTGTATTCACCAGGAGTTGGTGAAAGGAAGGAGGGGGGAAGGGTCAATTTCTCCTTGTTTAAGATCCAAGGAGTTTGGATCTGTATTCACCAGGGAATTGGTGAGAGGTTTCTCAAGGCTTCCCAGGGAGGGAATCCAGTGGGAATGGTGGCAGCGGGACCAGAGCTAAGCTGGTAGTTAAGCTTAGAAGTTTTCATGCAGGCCCCTACATTTGTATCCTAAAGTTCAAAGTGGGGATACAGCCTTGACAAGCCCTCTCCCGCACTCCGAACACCTCGGCCCCAGCCTGGAGCCCCCTCCTTAGGGTGACCAGATGTCCCGATTTTATAGGGACAGTCCCGATTTTTGGGTCTTTTTCTTATATAGGCTCCTATTACCCCCCACCCCCGTCCCGATTTTTCACACTTGTTGTCTGGTCACCCTACCCCTCCTTCACCCAAAATCCCTCATCCCCAGCCCCATTGCAGAGCATGCACCCCCCCCAAGCCGAAGACCTCACCCCCCCACACACCCAAACTCTCTGTCCCAGCCCTGAGCCCCCTCCCGCACCCTGAACCCCTCAATTGTGGCCCCATCCCACTGGAATGGGTTACCTAGGGAGGTGGCGGAATCTCCTTCCTTAGAGGTTTTTAAGGTCAGGCTTGACAAAGCCCTGGCTGGGATGATTTAGTTGGGGATTGGTCCTGCTTTGAGCAGGGGATTGGACTAGATGACCTCCTGAGGTCTCTTCCAACCCTGATATTCTATGATTCTATGAACCCATACTCCCAGCCGGAGCCCTCACCCCTTCCCACACCCCAACCCCCTGCCCCAGTCCAATGAAAGTGAGTGAGGATGGGAGAGAGCGAGTGACAGAGGGAGGGAGGATAGAGTGAGTGGGGGTACGGCCTCGGAGAAGGCGCAGGGCTTTGGGGAAGGGGCGGGGTGGGGGGGGTCAAAGGTGTTCAGTTTTGTGCGATTAGAAAGTTGGCAATCCTATCTACAGTGTACACCAGACCAAAGTAAAAACATGCTGTCTGGTGACAACACAATTATTTCTTGCTGAGAGGAAATTGCAGTAATCATTATTAATACCCATTCAGCAAGGTCACACGAGTATGCACTCAGGTCCTGATCTGGCAAAGACTTTTAAATTTTACATGCTGTGCATAGTGGTGTGGAAGCCAACATATTTTAAAAGAGCATAATTTCTTCCAGACTGGACAAGGCTTAAAGCAGAACTGCCAACGAAGCAATGAAAAATCATGAATAAAGTTAAAAAAAAAAAATCAATGCCACTTGGTACATGTAATAATGATTTTGACACCTCCTACATGCTGTGTAAGATGCCAAATGTTCCCCAGCCAAGAAATGTCCCAAAGGGGTGGCAACAACCTTGTCCTATCAAAATTGCTCAATCAAAAGAAATTCCAGAGGCTATGTACGGAGACTCCCCTGATTGTGAGAAGATTCTAGTCTGTTTCTGCAACCTCTTTGGACTTCTGAAAACAACTAATCAGCAGTTCATCATGCCGTAAACAAACCAGCATATAACAAACTACCACGTAAGCAAACTAGTTTACACAATTTCTTTGACTCCATTTTATGCTTTCTTTAGATAGCAAGTGTGAAAAATCAGGATGGGGGGGGGGTAATAGTCGCCTATAAAAAACAAAGCCCCTAATATTGGGACATCTAGTCACCCTAGTTTTCTTCAAGAAAATCTTTAGATAGGTTTGAGCTACATTGGACCATTTATGGCTCTGATCCTGCATTTAAGACATATGAGTAGCTTTACTCTTCCAAATCTCATTAAAGTTCTGCACGATTTTACAAGATTGGGGCTAAGATGTCAACAGTGCCAATAGGAAACCACCCACAGCATAAACAGAGTACATAGAGTTCATAGAATCATAGAGTGACTAACAGAGGGAGTTTGCCTGGGAGTTTGCCTGGGGAGAGCCCACTGCAGCTTTCAGCTTGCAGGCTTCTCTGAGTAGTTACTTCAACAGCTGAGGAAGATCTGAGAAGGAAAGTAATATGGATGGTGAGTGTTCAGCTGTTGTGACCTGCACAGGATATGCCATGTTTGTCTTTCTTCCACAGGACAGAAGCAACTTTGTCTGTACAAACTGCAAGCTGGTCTCCATATTGGAAGAGAAGGTTCAAGGTCTGGAGAAACAAGTATCTGCGTTTCATAAGAGAAAATGAAGATTTCTTGGACAGACGTCAGGATATGCTTCTATGGGCACACCATTCTGAAGAATCAGAGCAGGCTGCACAACGGGGACAGGACGGTGAAGAAAATTGGCAGCATGTGACCTCCAGAAGAAGAAAGAGGAACATCCATGTACCAGCAATGCAGATACAGGTGAGCAACCGTTTTCATGTTCTCTCCACAGGTACTAATGCGGAGAGTGGACTAGATGATACATCTGAGGGAAGGGAGCAGAAGGAGACTCCACCGATTGAAGGCATGAGATGCACTGTCCTAGGGATGGAGGTTCCATGACCACCGCTCCCAAGAGAAGGAGGTGGGTGGTGGTGGTCGGGGACTCCCTCCTAAGGGGGACTGAGTCATCTATCTACTGCCTTGACCGGGAAAACCGAGAATTGTGCTGCTTGCCAGGAGCTAGGATTCACGATATGACGGAGAGACTGCCGAGACTCATCAAGCCCTCGGATCGCTACCCCTTCCTGCTTCTCCACATGAGCACCAATGATACTGCCAAGAATGAATTGAGCGGATCACTGCAGACTACCTGGCTCTGGGAAGAAGGATAAAGGAGTTTGAGGCGCAAGTGGTGTTTTTGTCCATCCTCCCTGTGGAAGGAAAAGGCCCGGGTAGAAATCGTCAAATCGTGGAAGTCAATGAATGGTACACAGGTGGTGTCAGAAAGAAGGTTTTGGATTCTTTGACGATGGGGTGGTGTTCCAAGAAGAAGGATTTTTAGGCAGAGAAGAGCTCCACCTAACGAAGAGAGGGAAGAGCAACTTCGCACGCAGGCTGGCTAACCTAGTGAGGAGGGCTTTAAACTAGGTTCACCTGGGGAAGGAGACCAAAGCCCTGAGGTAAATGGGGAAGTGGGATACCAGGAGAAAGCACAAGAAGGAGAGCGCAAGAGGGGAGAACTCCTGCCTCATACTGAGAAAGCAGGACGATCAGCGAGTTATCTTAAGTGCCTATACACAAATGCAAGAAGCCTGGGAAACAAGCAGGGAGAACTGGAAGTCCTGGCACAGTCAAGGAATTATGATGTGATTGGAATAACAGAGACTTGGTGGGATAACTCACATGACTGGAGTACTGTCATGGATGGATATAAACTGTTCAGGAAGGACAGGCAGGGCAGAAAAGGTGGGGGAGTTGCATTGTAAGTAAGAGAGCAGTATGATTGCTCAGAGATCCAGTATGAAACTGCAGAAAAACCTGAGAGTCTCTGGATTAAGTTTAGAAGTGTGAACAACAAGGGTGAAGTCATGGTGGGAGTCTGCTATAGATCACCAGACCAGGGGTATGAGGTGGACGAGGTTTTCTTCAGGCAATTAACAGAAGTTACTAGATCACAGGCCCTGGTTCTCATGGGGGACTTCAATCACCCCAATATCTGCTGGGAGAGCAATACAACGGTGCACAGACAATCCAGGAAGTTTTTGGAAAGGATAAGGGACAATTTCCTGGTGCAAGTGCTGGAGGAACCAACTAGGGGCAGAGCTCTTCTTGACCTGCTGCTCACAAACAGGGAAGAATTAGTAGGGGAAGCAAAAGTGGATGGGAACCTGGGAGGCAGTGACCATGAGATGGTCGAGTTCAGGATCCTGACACAAGGAAGAAAGGAGAGCAGCAGAATACGGACCTAGGACTTCAGAAAAGCAGACTTTGACTTCCTCAGGGAACTGATAGGCAGAATCCCCTGGGAGAATAACATGAGGGGGAAAGGAGTCCAGGAGAGCTGGCTGTATTTTAAAGAATCCTTATTGAGTTTACAGGAACAAACCATCCTGATGTGTAGAAAGAATAGTAAATATGGCAGGCGCCCAGCTTGGCTTAACAGTGAATTCCTTGCTGATCTTAAACACAAAAAAGAAGCTTACAAGAAGTGGAAGCTTGGACAAATGACCAGAGAGGAGTATAAAAAGATTGCTCAGGCATGCAGGAGAGAAATCAGGAAGACCAAATCGCACTTGGAGTTGCAGCTAGCAAGGGATGTTAAGAGTAACAAGAAGGGTTTCTTCAGGTATGTTAGAAACAAGAAGGTGGTCAAGGAAAGTTTGGGCCCCTTACTGAATGGGGGAGGCAACATAGTGACAGAGGATGTGGAAAAAGCTAATGTACTCAATGCTTTTTTTGCGTCTGTTTTCACGAACAAGGTCAACTCCCAGACTACTGTACTGGGCAGCACAGTATGGGGAGGAGGTGACCAGACCTCTATGGAGAAAGAAGTGGTTCAGGACTATTTAGAAAAGCTGGACAAGTCCATGGGGCTGAATGCACTGCATTTTAGCAAGGGTGCTAAAGGAGCTGGCGGATGTGAATGCAGAGCCATTGGCCATTATCTTTGAAAACTCATGGTGATCGGGGGAGGTCCCGGATGACTGGAAAAAGGCTAATGTAGTGCCCATCTTTAAAAAAGGGAAGAAGGAGGATCCGGGGAACTACAGGCCAGTCAGCTTCACCTCAGTCCCTGGAAAAATCATGGAGCAGGTCCTCAAGTATCAATTCTGAAGCACTTAGAGGAGAGAAAGTGATCAGGAACAGCAGCATGGATTCACCAAGGGCAAGTCATGCCTGACTAATCTAATTGCCTTCTATGCTGAGATAACTGGCTCTGTGGATGAGGGGAAAGCAGTGGACGTGTTATTCCTTGACTTTAGCAAAGCTTTTGATATGTCAGAGTCCTGCACTTAGGACGGAAGAATCCCATGCACTGCTACAGACTAGGGATCAAGTGGTTAGGCAGCAGTTCTGCAGAAAAGGACCTAGGGGTTACAGTGGACGAGAAGCTGGATGTGAGTCAACAGTGTTCCCATGTTGCCAAGCAGGCTAACGGCATTTTGGGCTGAATAAGGAGGAGCACTGCCAGCAGATCGAGGGACGTGATCATTCCCTTCTATTTGGCATTGGTGAGGCCTCAATTGGAGTACGGTGTCTAGTTTTGGGCCCCACACTACAAGAAGGATGTGGAAAAATTGGAAAGAGTCCAGCGAAGGGCAACAACAATGATTAGGGGGCTGGAGCACATGACTTATGAGGAGAGGCTGAGGGAACTGGGATTATTTAGTCTGCAGAAGAGAAGAATGAGGGGGGATTTGATAGCTGCTTTCAACTACCTGAAAGGGGGTTCCAAAGAGGATGGATCTAGACTGTTCTCAGTGGTACCAGATGACAGAACAAGGAGTAATGGTATCAAGTTGCAGTGGGGGAGGTTTAGGTTGTATATTAGGTGGAATCTCCTTCCTTAGAGGTTTTTAAGGTCAGGCTTGACGAAGCCCTGGCTGGGATGATTTAGTTGGGGATTGGTCCTGCTTTGAGCAGGGTGTTGGACTTGATGACCTCGTGAGGTCCCTTCCAAGCCTGATATTCTATGATTCTATGAATCATCCCATACCTGCAATACTATGCGGTCCCACCAGTCTGTGCTTGTTTGCTGGGCCCAGAATCGGCGTTCCACTGTATCAACATGCCCCAATGCCGCCATGATATCCCAATTACCACATCCCGTGCTTTTAGGAACGAGTGTGTCCATGTCCTCCTCATAATCTTCCTCATGCTAGCGGCTCCTAGTTAGGCTCTGCACATACTGCAGGATAATGCGCGATGTGTTTAAAATGCTCACAAAAGCAGTATGCAGCTGAATGGGCTCCATGCTTGCTGTACTATGGCGTCTGCACAGATAATCCAGGAAAAAAAGGCATGAAATGATTGTTTGCCGTTGCTTTCAAGGAGGGAGGGAGGGAGGGGAGACTGACAACATGTACCCAAAACGAACCGCGACAATGTTTTTGCCCCATCAGGCATTGGGAGCTTAACTCATTATTCCAATGGGCAGCAGGGACTGTGGGATAGCTACCCACAGTATACCACTCTGTGAGTCGATGCTAGCCATGGTATTCAGGGCACACTCTGCTGACCTAATGCACTTAGGGGGGACTGTATAAAATCGGTTACTAAACATCGACTTCTATAAAATCGACCTAATTTCGTAGTGTAGACATACCCTTATTTTAGTCTGCTTCCGCCTCTGGGTAGAGATATGAGTTATGCCTAGTTATCAAATTGGCCAGGCCTCCATACACTGTGGGGGTTGTGCCTGGGTACTACAGAGGCTCCTACAGCCTCAGTGACACAGGCTACAAATGGAGTTTGCTTTTGCGGCTGTGGCCCAGATGCTCTCCGGACGTGGTTTAGTTTCTCTCCCTAATCCAGAGCCGCCCTGGAGGGAGAGAGACAGAAAACTGCAGCACCCGCTCCCTTCTCCCTTGGGGCGAAGCAGTGCAGCCCGCGGCCCCAAGCTGCAGCGCAGAGCACTTCGTGTGAGCATCCCGCAGCCCTTGCTCCAGCGCACGGCACCAGCCCCAGCTCCGCGCCTCCCCCACTACCAAACAGCAGCAGCAGGCGCCCGCCTCCCCTTCGCCGGCGGCTGACAGCGCTTGCGCCGCCCGGCTCCTCCGCTTGTGCTCCCGGCTCCCGCCGCTGCCCCGCCATGGCCGCTTCCTCCTGCCGCCCCGCTCCGCCGCGGCCCGCCACCCACCTGATCTTTGACATGGACGGTCTCCTGCTGGGTGCGTAGCCCGCGCCTCCGCTGCTCCCGCCTGGCCCCAGCCGCTCTCACGCCAGGCTGCGGCCGTGTGGGGCAGGGCGGTTCGGCCCCTTCCTGCTGCCGCGCCGGGAGAGGGGCCGGGCGCAGCCGCTTGTGTCCCTGTCCAGGGGTGGCACAGCGCGCGCCGGTGGTTGAGTGGCGCCCTTCGCTGCTAGCCCTCTCTCTGCGGGGGCAAGCTCGAGCTGGGTCCCTGGGCTGCTGCAGTTCTGACCATTACTTCACTCTCCTGTGCCCTCCTCACTGAATGGGGATGCCACCAGGGTGTGCCGGGGTAGCCATGTAAGCCCAGCCTGCTGTGGGGATGAAAGGGGTTTGCAGTCCCCAGCCTGTGAGAGTCCTCTGGCCTCCTTGGTGTACAAGGTACCGGGCTCCAATCCAAACATCTGACTCGAGGGGGAAGCAGTGGGACAATTTACAGCCTCAGTGCAATAGGCAGGACTGGGACAGCTGTTTGGAGAAACACATTATTAGTAGAAAAGTTGGTGAGTAGGCTTGGTCTCATTTCAACCGGGTTGGTTACTTCCTGTAAGAAGTAAATAAAACACACTGTTCCGCAGTGCTACCTCGAACGACTACAGCTCTACAGTAGTGCTGTAACTGGGCCTTGATGATTTCACTAGTTCGTGGGACTGTTAAGCACATACATAAGTGCCTGCAAGATGAAAGCCTTATTTTGCACCACTACTGTAGATTACTGTAATCCTTGTGTACGGATTTTGGTTCTGATAAATAATTGACCTGTCATAGTGTAGGAAACCAAACTTTTCACCTGGAAGAATTCTGGGAGAGCATGGTTTGGGTGTGTATGCCTTCCCCTGAAGAAAGGGAGGAAGAGAGAGGTCCTAATGGTTTAGCCCATCATATAAATTAATTTTTCTGTTTCCCTTCTGGAAAATAGCCATTTTTACCCTTCCACATTCATTGTCTCCATTTAATTTAAAGGGGCATCAGTTTAAAAATATTGTGCAAACAAATTTATTTACCTGTGTTGCTCATAGTACCTTACATTATATAAGAAAAGAAAAAAAATATTTAAAGTCTCATTAACGTTACTATTTAGACACTTTGTTCACCTTTTGCAGTTCTCTCATCAGGGACAGTGCCAATCAGTGAAGTCAGTATCACATGTTTATACTCAATTTCACTTTCAGCTTCTAAGTGCTGCACTGCAGGGGGATATTAATTTGTCTAAATCCCACTGTTTTCATTGTTTTTTTTTTAAATGGAAATATTTATATTGGTCTTTATGACTTTTTTCTTGTTAGTTTTTAGTATTTTTAATTTAAATAGAAGTTTTACAAACTTCTAGCAGCCCAGATGCTCCTCTAAGTTAATTTACCAACATAAGTAAACATTTACTCCTGAGGGAATTCTGCACACAATATTTTATAATTATGCAAATTTTATTTGTCAAATAAATGTGGAGGCTCCTGCATGGCTTTGGGGAGCACAGGCCACTGGCTGCACAGAGATGGGAGATCACTGTGCAGCTCCCCGTGTCCCCTGGGACACAGACTCAGCAGTGAGGCTAGGGTGACCCAATTTTATAGGGACAGTCCCGATTTTTTGGGTCTTTTCCTTATATAGGCTCTTATTACCCTCCACCCCCTGTCCCGATTTTTCACATTTGCTGTCTGGTCACCCTAGGTGAGGCTGCACCCAACCCAGACATAGCGCAAGGACCGGGCCTGCTCCAGAAATACCCTAGGCCCTGCCCCTCTGTGCCAGTTGCACCAGGTGTGGGCAGGCAGGCTCAGCAAGGCAGGATCCAAGTGTGGAGGGGCTTAGTGTGGGGGGATCCAGGTGTGGGTTGAGAGGGCTCTGGGTGGGTCAATCTGGGTGCGGGCAGCTCAGTGTGGGATCTAGATGGACAGGGGCTTGTTGGGGGTTTCTGGGTGCAATGGTAATGGGACTCTGCAGGGGGGTCCAGGTGAAGGTGGTTGGGGCTTAGCAGGGGGCGGGGTCTGGGTGTGGGGAGGATAGAGCTTGGCAAGGGGGTATGGGTGTGGGCTCATTGGGGGGGTCCAGATGCAGCTAGGTGGAGATTCGGGTGTGGGTGGCTCGTCAGGGTGGTCCAGGTGCAGGGGGAGTGGGGCTCATCGGGGGTGCTTCTGAGTGTGTGTATGTGGGGGGGTTAGGCTTGGCGGGAGGGTCTGGGTATGAGGGGATCTGGCTGCACAGTGGTTGGGCGGATGGGGCAGGGGATCCTGTACAGGAATCCATCCCGCTGCAGCTGAGGAGTGATGGGTGCAGGAAACAGAGGAGGGAGGGGGAGAAAGAGAGCTTGCAGAGCTTCCTGCAGCTGGGGGAGAAATCTGGGGGTGGGTCTGACCTGGCCCTGGATGCCGTGCAGGGGAAGAGGAAGTCCTGTCTTCCCCAGCCCTGACGGGACTAGCAGCTGAGCCGGGCGCAGGGTAGGAGCCACCAGCCGGGTCTTCCCCAGTCCCGCATCCCCACAGTGATTTGCCTCTCTGCTGGCTGCCCTCGGCCCCCGAAACAGACTGCTGGGGAGGGTCGCATGACTGCTCTTGTGGCTTCCCTTTGCTTCCCTGTCAGAAAGTCCTTTTTCTGCAGGGAATATAAATTCTGCGCATGCGCAGTGGTGCAAAATTCCTCCAGGAGTAGAGTATGTAGGTCCTGAGCTTGGAAATACTTATATGTATGAATAACTTGAATAACTTTATACTCATGAGCAGTCTCATTGATTTTTAACTGTACTTCTCTTGTATAAGTGTGTTTAAGATTGGTGCTTTAAATTACAGACAGTGTCCAAAGGCATTTTTGTGGAAGACCATACTGTCTCTAGTTAAAAATAATACTCTTATAATACTTGAGATTCTGTCTTTATTAGGTACCACAAAATGAAATTAATTAGTCTTCTGAGACTTGTTTAATCCCCCAGACCCAGGGGTTCATACAATGAAGCAGCTTTAAGATTTTCCTAGAATGTGAGCTGTACATCATACTGGGAAATTAATTCTATGGGATCCCAAGTTCTTGGACCTGAGATTGCTGTGTTTGGGATACTCCAGGTATTAAACCTGCTCTTGACTGTTATTAAATTAATCTCTTTCAGGCTGTTATAGATAAATACCCCAGTTTTTGTGTCACTTTCTGGATTTGTTAAAATAAAAGTCAGACTTCAACTACAGCATCTTGTGTGCAGATGCTCTGATTTAGTGAGGTGCTTGGGCCAGCTGGATTAAGACTAATTTTTTTCCCTTCCTTCAAATTGTGAAGTAGTTTTCAGATTAAAATTGTATTTTTCAGTAATTCTTATACTAAAACACTAATATGATTCCTTCTTAACAGTGAAGGAAACGTACACACACAAAAATGCATTAAAAGAAGAGTAATATGATAATGGGAAAACGAGAATATTCGTAGTTCAGATTAAAATATACCTTAGTGTCTTCCAGTACAAGGCACAATGGGACACCACCTTAATGACTTTATTAATGCACACCATTATAAATTAGGTATCAGAGGGCTTATGGCTTGTTTCAACCTTTAACTGTCTTGGGTTCTGTCACAACTTTAATATGGTCTTTGTGAGTATACATGGTAAACAGGAGCTGTGAAATTTAGAAAGCAAAAAGTCAGGCAGTCAGGTGGTTTCCAGAATTTGATCCAATATAGTGGTTCTGTCTTTCACGTGGTTAAAAATGTCTGGAGCAGGGTGGATTTGATTTAAATCAAATTGACTTAAATCATGATTTAAATCACGGGTCAGGAAGACTAGATTTAATCATGGTTTTCTACATAAAAGTGCATTCTTGTACGTTGTTATAACCTTAATACATATTCGTCACAACTCAGAGATAGATGCAGATTTCATTTTTAGAAGGTACACACTATACATTTTTAAACTGACTTATTTTGAAAACTTTTCAGATTAGTTTTACAGCTATATCAGAAAATGAATGATAGTTTGTTTTTTTCATTTACCGAAGGTAATTGAAGCAGATATTTATGAAGTCATTGGGAGGTGAACTATCTCCAATTCAACAGGTTAATCATTAATATTTGGAGGATTTTCTTGCCATGCTGTATTAGGAGAACATCACCAGACAGACATTTAAATTGTTTTATTTAACTAAAACAACAACATTAAGTATTCTGGATTTTTTTTCTTCAACAGCAAACATATAATATTTTAACAAAACAAGCATATGTCCCTCACTTCTCACATTTATCTCCAGACTTCTTCTCCTTGTCCAGATCTATTCCGCCCCCAACAATCTTCTATTCATTGAACTTTTTGAAACTTTGCACTTTTAGAGAGAGCTAAGGGATTGACTCTGTGTACACAAATTTGCAGAGGGACAATAGAGTTGAGGTCTGTTATTTCTCTCCTCTGTATATTATTTATTTATTTAAAAAACATTCTTGCTATTAACAAGCATGTTACCTCTGGAGACACAAATCCACAGTTTGAGAACTGCAAAACTAAGCATCTCTGGTGGTATCTTCTAGACTGAGCACTGAGTCCCATTGGTTAGATAGAAAGATTAATCTAAATAATCTATACAAAAGCCTGTGGAACCCCATAAGATTGGGTCCCTAATCCATGAACTATTGGAACTCATTTACAAAACTTTTCTTAAACATTGCATTAATATATTGTCTCATACTATAGAATTAGAATGTATAATCCCTATTCCACGAGATATCTTTGAGCTATAATGTATCTTAATTAAAACTATCTTTAGATAGGTTTTTTTCCTCAAAAAGCATTTTATCAAAAAAATCTGATTTAAATAAAAAATATCCATTTTTTTTTTAATTTAAAAAAAATCATTGATTTTTATCCAGCCTGGTCTGGAGTAATTAAATTATTTTTGGGGGAGAGAAATGAGTGGTTAGATACTTATGATATTCTCTTCTAATTATGTACATAGCCCTATTAGTGCTCTGAGCAAGGATGAGCAGCACAGTAATATTGGCATAAACATGGAGTGAGATCAGAGTCTGACCTTTAATTTTGGTTTGATGTTTTTGATATTAAGTTAATTTTAATAGTTTAAAGGAAGAAAATATCTGTAACCTAAATACTGCATATGAATGTTGAAGAAAGAAATCATATGCATATTTTTAAATGTCAAGTAAATCTGCATGGAACAACATTTTAAAGGAACATTGCCAAAATTTCAAAAGTGGATGCCTTAAACTAGGCCTTTGTATCCTTTGTTAGGCACCTAAAGAAGTGGCTTGATTTTTCAAGATTGTTGAGCACTTAGCGGCTCCCATTAAATTGAATTGGAACTACTGAGTGCTCGTCATTTTTGAAAATTCTAGGCACCTATTTTTATGCTTAAACTATTAGCAGAATTTTAAGCAACTAATTTTGAAAGTCTTCGTCTAAGGTTTCCCAGATTTAGTGAGGAAATTTTAACAGTTGAGTTGTAATTTCTGCAATATTGAAAATTGAACTTGCTTTGTAACTGATCAAGGGACAGCAACAGTTGTGAAATGTATCAAGTTAGTGCCTGTCTCTCCCCAAAGTTCATTTAACATAGTTGAGTTTGATAAGTTGTCCTTGATTTCCACCTTGAGATGTCATCTGAACTGGGCTAGGGGCAGCAACTTCTCTGTTCCCTGTAACCATCTATGGAAATCCACCCCCATTTGTCTGAGTCGCTCTGTTGCTCTAGTCAAATCACTGTGCAAAGCATTTTTTCCCCCTTCAGTACAATGTATTTTTAATAATTTTGGTTCTCTTTCTTCAGCAGTTTTTTTCCTTTTGGATTGTCTTCTCTTTGCCCTTGGGCTACTGGATAAAATTTTAGCATGTGCCCTCCTTTCCCCCTTTTTAAACACGATTTATCATGTGCACATTACCAGCAGAATCTCCCTAATTAAACAACTAAAATAAATAGCATTTTTATTGGAAACTCACAGTTCATTAATTATAGTAAAACGATCAGTCACTGTTCTAATATACAGTAGTAACATTTGTTTAAAGCCTCTTTTATTTTACATATGCAGCAAGATTTAGTAAAGTAGCTTAAAAGTGGTGCAGACTTCACTGTGTAGTACAACCCCCAGAGAGTAGGAATAACTAAATTTAAATTTTTGATGTACTGCTGAAGAGTTGTTTTTTTTTTTTTTTTTTTTTTTGTAACAGCATTTTTATGGTGCAGAATCACCACATGCTTTCCCTAAAGCAAAGGAGAATATTTTATTCTTAATAATAAATGCTTGGATCTTATATGGTAGGTTATTTTTAGGACCCTTCAGTTTTTGCTTATAGAGACCTACTTTTTACAATTGCTAGAATCTAATGGAATTAAATCTCTAACCACATACATGTTTGTTCATCACTTACTGTGTGGGTTAGCTGGCTAAAATAAAATCCACAGAACAGAAGGACTTTCAGACACCTACACATAGTTGATCCATTTATTATTTTTAGGGCATGGTGTCTCTTGTTTTATCCCGACATTTCTGCACATGAGACTGACATTGAAGATATGGAAGCAGGAAAAAAGTCTACTGAATTAGCATAAAATATACAACAGCTAGCATAACATGTCCTGAAGGATATCTATATTATATATGATATATCTTCTAAACTTACATATGTTGACTTTCAAGTCAATGACAAGCATGATATTTTTATAATACTAGATAATAGCTTTTTCAATGTCAAGTGTTCATTATCATCCAGTGGCTCCAAACCATAAAGATTCAACTGGGATTTATCACAATTGAGTGCCTCATTTATGTAAGAGGAGACTGTGTGTGTAGATTTTTTTTATTTTTTTATTTTTTTTGTTCCGCATGAGTCTTCTTACCATCTGGTATGATTGAGTAAGCTAAAACGGAATAGTTATCATTTTGTATATTAATAGAATAATGTTATTTGGCCTTTTAATGTGCAGACAAAAAGAATGATATGGAAAGTAAGGTCATGTGTTCACTGGCAACGTTAAAGCGCATGGCAGCGCTTTAACGTGGTTTGTGTAGTCGCGGCACAGCACTGGGAGAGAGCTCTCCCGTCCCAGCACTCTAAAAATCCACCTCCACGAGGGGAATAGCTACCAGCACTTGCAGCACCCAGGGGGGTGTTTTTGCACACCCCTGAGCGAGAAAGTTGCAGCACTGTAAAGTGCCAGTGTAGACAAGCCCTAACCAACATCTGGCTGCATCTGTCTGATGACCAAAGAACAGTTGGAAAATCCTTTCAGCAGACATCATTAGAACCATTTACGTTACTTGCCCAGCATTACCCAAAGCAGGTGTTTTGAATAGGGTTGGGTGAGAAGAGTCTCTAGGAATACAGCAGTCTTAATCAAGAATACCATTTTGTTTCATTATGTACATATTGAAAGGATTATGGCTGTACCCAGGAGAGCCACGTTTAAAAGGACTGCATCTGCAGTTATGGAGCTTGAGTCCTTCTTACGCTGGCTTTATGCCAGTGTAACTACATAACAATTTCTCCTGATTTACACTGGCATAAGTGAGAAGAGAACTGGGCCCGCGCCACTTCCAGTAGCTCCCATTGGCCAGGAATGGTGAACCACGGCCACTGGGAGCTGCAGGCGGCTGTGCCTGCAGATGGTCAATGTAAACACTGCCTCGCAGCCCGCCAGCAGATTATCCTGACGGGTCATGTGCGGCCCGCGGGCCACAGATTGCCCCCCACTGTTCTAAATTGTTACCTCACTATAGGGATGGGGATGACATGAGTATATTTTGAAATGCTTTTGAGATGAGTTCTGAACTGAATCGTGTGGCCCTGAGGATATGGTATGGTGTCTGACTTCCTTATCAAATCTGTGAGCCACTGGCACATCCTCTCCAATTCCAGGCCATAGTGTCACTGACACTCCTGTTCTGTCTGGTTGGTCTTGCGTTGTCTCCTCATGCCAATGCTTCTTCTCCTGTTTCCAATCAACAAGTCACATGGCCTCCAAGTGCAACATTTTTCTCTCAAACTTCAGCTTATCCTCCTCTCTGGTTTCTGGAGAATTGATGAACACAGTCTGGATGGAGTCCGGCTGCTGTACTGGTGACTGCATACACTCCCATTGGCCTTTTCTCTGATTCCCTTTGTCCCCTGGGGCATCTGCCTGCCCTACATGCAAACTGGGACCCTCCACTGGGTATTGGTCTGGGCCTGGTACCCCATTTCTTCATGAGCACCCCCTCAAGTGTTGGGCCTCATGTCCTTACCTGTGGGATGGAATCCTGTATTCCCCCACTCTTAAACAGAATGCTGGGCTAAGCCACCGCGTGCATTTACCAGCAGGTCTGGCTGTTTGTCACCTGTGGTTCTTCCCTTGGGAGGTGGTGACCATTGGTGAATACACTGGCCCATAACAGCCTTCTTAAACCAAAGTATTCTTTGCTTTGCTCCTATTGTTAAGTATAACACGAGAAAAAAGATTTAAAAACCAGCAGCAGGTCTATATGCTTATCTACCTTACATAGAGCCCGATGTAGGTCTGCCTTACCTCAGCCTCTAGAGTCTGGGTTCACCTTCACTTTCTTTCTCTGTGCATTACTTACAATTCGGGTCCAAGTCGTGTTGTTCTCATCCTTGGTTTGGTTTTCTCAGATTGGTTAACCTGTTCAGTTCAGCAGAAGTCAGGGATAGCAAAATTAAAGTCAATAATCCTGGGTTATTGTCCACCTGTTTGCATGTATTGAGTTGCTTATTGAATTAACTCAGTATGTGCATACAGTAAGCCCTGCAATAACTAGGTCAAGAGACAGTAAACCTCCTCACAGCAATCAGTCAAACACCTACAACTTCTAGTATTCATAAATTAATACAGGCAGCTCCAAATCCATCACAATGAATAAGCTATGCACCTCTAGACAGAAGAAGATTTAATTTTGTTCTTTTTACTCTTATCCTGTTCTTATTAGATCTTAAATAAATATGATATGAATTCTGCAGCCTGTGCAGTGTAATAATGGGTAAAACTGAGCTAATATTTGAAGATAAACCACAAGCAACTAAAATAATTTATTCAAGAATATTGTGGAATTTGTCAAATAAATTTAAATAAATACATGGATTTATTTATCAGCCCACCTCAATAGCTGAGGAATAATTTTTAAACAATGCCAAATAATTCACAATAATAACAACAATGTTTTAAATAAATTATCTAGGGACGAGCATTCAAATAAGTATGTTAGGTCTTGATCCTTCAATGTCTTGTGCACAAGCAGATCCTCTGCAGACCTGATGAAATCATTGAGCAGGGATCTTCCCATTAGCAGCATGTTGCAGATTCAGAGTTTGAAGTGGAAATTAGTCCTGTCCTTGCTGATGTGTACTAGTTGTTATATGCTTCTACCTAGAGATTTTGTCAAGTTACAAATCATAATTGTTTGTTTAATTTTAGTTCAGTTTGGACTCTTGAGAATGATCCAGTCAGTTTCACTTCTGTTTGTAGCAAATTCCCAAGTACTAGCCCAATGTTTATCAATCTTTCCCATTTGCAATCCTAGTCCTGGTGCCCTTCAAACAGGCTCCTCCTCCCATCCTGTCCATAATCCCCTATCCAAAAGCAGCATCACTTTTTTCCTGAATCCTCTGCATTATTTCTTCTGAAAGTGCTATACAGTAACTCCTCACTTAACATTGTAGTTATGTTCCTGAAAAATGTGACTTTAAGCGAAACGATGTTAAGCGAATCAAATTTTCCCATAAGAATTAATGTAAATGAGGGGGTTAGGTTCCAGGGAAATTTTTTTTCACCAGACAAAAGACTAATATATATATACATATATAAAAGAATATATATAGTCTTTTGTCTGGTGAAAAAAAAATTCCCTGGAACCTAACCCCCTCATTTACATTTATTTATATATATATATATATATATATACACAAACACACAGTGTAAGTTTTAAACAAACAATTTAATACTGGTACACAGTGATGATGATTGTGAGCTTGGTTGAGGTGGAGGAGTCAGAGGGTGGGATATTTCCCTTACTGCTAAATGATGAACTAGCAATTGGCTGAGCCCTCAAGGGTTAACTCTCTCACTCTACAAGGCAGCAGGAATGGAGGGAGATATGTGCATTTCCCCTTTAAGTACACTGCCTTGTTTATTAGATCAGCTTGCTGAGATGCAGCTGCTGCAAGCTCCCTCCGTCCTGAGCCCTGGTGTGTCTCCCCTGCTCTATGGAAGATGGGGTAAGCGGGGTGCAGGAGCAGGGGGGGAGGGGACACCCTGACATTATCCCCCCTCTTCCTTCCCTTCCCCCCATACAGCAAGCAGGAGTCTCGGGGAACAGCTCCAAGGCAGAGGGCAGGAGCAGCACATGGCAGTGAGGGGAGGGACAGCTGCAATTGCTAGCCTGCTGGGCAGCTGCTGCACAGGGAACTTAGGGGAGCGGGGAGCTTATGGTGGGCTGCCAATCTACCCTGGTTCCAAGCCCCCACCAGCTAGCTGCAACAGGCTGCTCTTCCTGCAAGGAGTAGACAAAGCAGGCGGCTGCCAAACGACATTAGAAGGGAGCACAACTTTAAACGAGCATGTTCCCTAATTGATCAGCAACGTAACAACAAAACAACGTTAACCGGGACGACTTTAAGTGAGGAGTTACTGTTTTGTTCAATAATGCTTTAAGGCTATGTCCTCCAAGTGGACCCACACATGCTGGGGGAGGATCTGTTGCTTTATTGGTACGTGTACTATAAATGTGAAATGCGTGTGTGCATGCTCGCATACACATACACACAGAGAAAACTACACTAGAGCCAAATGTGAAACTTAGGAAAAGGCAGGTATTAGTAATGGGAGATTCGATCATTAGAAACGTAGATAGCTGGGTTTGTGATGACCGGGAGAACCGTATGGTGACTTGCCTGCCTGGTGCAAAGGTTGCGGATCTCTCGAGGCATCTAGACAGAGTTATGTGTAGTGCTGGTGAGGAGCCGGTGGTCATGGTACATGTAGGTACCAACGACATAGGGAAGGGTAGGAGAGATGTCCTGGAGGCCAAATTTAGGCTGCTAGGGAAGAGACTGAAATCCAGGACCTCTATGGTGGCATTCTCAGAAATGCTCCCAGTTCCACGTGCAGGGCCAGGTAGGCAGGCAGAGCTTCAGAGTCTCAATGCGTGGATGAGACGATGGTGTAGAGAGGAGGGGTTTACATTCATTAGGAACTGGGGAAACTTTTGGGATGGGGGGAGCCTATAAAGGAGAGATGGGCTCCACCTAAACCCAAGTGGAACCAGACTGCTGGCACTAAACATTAAAAAGCTTGTAGAGCAGTTTTTAAACTAGGAGATGGGGGAAAGCCGACTGCTGCAGAGGAGCATGTGGATCGGACAGAGACTTCTCTTAGGGGAGAGTCTAATGATAGAGAATTTCCAGGTTATAGTCAGGAGCAGAGGATGGAGGAGGATAATGTAAGGACCAGATCAGATGATAAACATTCACATAAAAAAGAATCTGGCACATCAGAAAAGGGCAGACAAATAAAAAGTGACAAGTTTTTAAAGTGTTTGTACACAAATGCTATAAGTCTAAATAATAAGATGGGTGAACTAGAGTGCCTTGTGATAAAGGAGAATATTGATATAATAGGCATCATAGAAACCTCGTGGACTGAGAGCAATCAATGGGACACAATCATTCCGGGGTACAAAATATATTGGAAGGACAGAACAGGTCGTGCAGGTGGGGGAATGGCACTATATGTGTATGAAAATGTAGAATCAAAGTAAAAATCTTAAGTGAATCCATATATTCCATAGAATCTCTATGGATAGAAATTTCATGCTCTAATAAGAATATAACATTAGGGATCTATTATCGACCACCTGACCAGGACAGTGATAGTGATGATGAAATGCTAAGGGAAATTAGAGAGGCTTTAAGTACTCAATAATAGAGGGGGATTTCAATTATCCCCATATTGACTGGGAACATTTCACTTCAGGACGAAATGCAGAGATAAAATTTCTCGATACTTTGAATGACTGCTTCATGGAGCAGCTGATACGGGAACCTACAAGAGGAGAGGCAACTCTAGATTTAGTCCTGAGTGGAGCGCAGGAGCTGGTCCAAGAGGTAACTAACAGGACTGCTTGGAAATAATGACCATAATACAATAGCATTCAACATCTCTGTGGTGGGAAGAACATTTCAACAGCCCAACACTGTGGCATTTAATTTCAAAAGGGGGAACTGTGCAAAAATGAGGGGGTTAGTTAAACAGAAGTTAAAAGGTATAGTGACTAAAGTGAAATCCCTGCAAGCTGCATGGGCGCTTTTTAAAGACGCCATAATAGAGGCCCAACTTCAATGTATACCCCAAATTAAGAAACACAGTAAAAGAACTAAAAAAGAGCCACCGTGGCTTAACAACCATGTAAAAGAAGCAGTGAGAGATAAAAAGACTTCCTTTAAAAAGTGGAAGCCAAATCCTAGTGAGGCAAATAGAAAGGAGCATAAACACTGCCAAATTAAGTGCAAGAATTTAATAAGAAAAGCCAAAGAGGAGTTTGAAGAACGGCTAGCCAAAAACTCAAAAGGTAATCACAAAATGTTTTTTTAAGTACATCAGAAGCCGGAAGCCTGCTAAACAACCAGTGGGGCCCCTTGATGATCGAGATACAAAAGGAGCGCTTAAAGATGATAAAGTCATTGCAGAGAAACTAAATGGATTCTTTGCTTTAGTCTTCACGGCTGAGGATGTTAGGGAGATTCCCAAACCTGAGCCGGCTTTTGTAGGTGACAAATCTGAGGAACTGTCACAGATTGAAGTGTCACTAGAGGAGGTTTTGGAATTAATTGATAAACTCAACATTAACAAGTCACCGGGACCAGATGGCATTCACCCAAGAGTTCGGAAAGAACTCATGTGAAGTTGCGGAACTATTAACTAAGGTGTGTAACCTGTCCTTTAAATCGGCTTCTGTGTCCAATGACTGGAAGTTAGCTAATGTAACGCCAATATTTTAAAAGGGCTCTAGAGGTGATCCCGGCAATTAAAGCCCGGTAAGTCTAACGTCGGTACTGGGCAAATTAGTCGAAACAATAGTTAAGAATAAAATTGTCAGACACATAGAAAAACATAAATTGTTGAGCAATAGTCAACATTGTTTCTGTAAAGGGAAATCGTGTCTTACTAATCTATTAGAGTTCTTTGAAGGGGTCAACAAACATGTGGACAAGGGGGATCCAGTGGACATAGTGTACTTAGATTTCCAGAAAGCCTTTGACAAGGTCCCTCACCAAAGGCTCTTACGTAAATTAAGCTGTCATGGGATAAAAGGGAAGGTCCTTTCATGGATTGAGAACTGGTTAAAAGACAGGGAACAAAGAGTAGGAATTAATGGTAAATTCTCAGAATGGAGAGGGGTAACTAGTGGTGTTCCCCAAGGGTCAGTCCTCAGACCAATCCTATTCAACTTACTCATAAATGATCTGGAGAAAGGGGTAAACAGTGAGGTGGCAACGTTTGCAGACGATACTAAACTGCTCAAGATAGTTAAGACCAAAGCAGACTGTGAAGAACTTCAAAAAGATCTCACAACACTAAGTGATTGGGCAACAAAATGGCAAATGAAATTTAATGTGGATAAATGTAAAGTAATGCACATTGGAAAAAATAACCCCAACTATACATACATGATGGGGGCTAATTTAGCTACAATGAGTCAGGAAAAAGATCTTGGAGTCATCGTGGATAGTTCTCTGAAGATGTCCACACAGTGTGCAGAGGTGGTTAAAAAAGCAAACAGGATGTTAGGAATCATTAAAAAGGGGATAGAGAATAAGACTGAGAATATATTATTGCCCTTATATAAATCAGTGGTAGACCCACATCTCGAATACTGCGTACAGATGTGGTCTCCTCATCTCAAAAAAGATATACTGGCACTAGAAAAGGTTCAGAAAAGGGCAACTAAAATTATTAGGGGTTTGGAACGGGTCCCATATGAGGAGAGATTAAAGAGGCTAGGACTCTTCAGCTTGGAAAAGAGGAGACTAAGGCGGGATATGATAGAGGTATATAAAATCATGAGTGATGTGGAGAAAGTGGATAAGGAAAAGTTTTTTACTTATTCTCATAATACAAGAACTAGGGGTCACCAAATGAAATTAATAGGCAGCAGGTTTAAAACAAATACAAGGAAGTTCTTCACGCGGCGCACAGTCAACTTGTGGAACTCCTTACCTGAGGAGGTTGTGAAGGCTAGGACTATAACAGTGTTTAAAAGAGAACTGGATAAATTCATGGTGGTTAAGTCCATTAATGGCTATTAGCTACGATGGGTAAGGAGTGGTGTCCCTAGCCTCTGATTGTCAGAGGATGGAGATGGATGGCAGGAGAGAGATCACTTGATCATTGCCTGTTAGGTTCACTCCCTCTGGGGCACCTGGCATTGGCCACTGTTGGTAGACAGGATACTGGGCTAGATGGACCTTTGGTCTGACCCGGTATGGCCGTTCTTATGTTCTTTACTCTATGTATTTTTAATAAAGTTTGGAATTTTTCTAGATCTACAGTGTAAACACTCAATCCTGCAAAGAATTACTGATGAGTTTAACTTTAAATATGTGTGTAAGTGTTTGTAGGATTGGGGCCTAATATATTATAAACTACATCTATATATTTACATATTTTATAAAATCTGTGCTCCTATAATTTGCTCATTAATGTATCCATATGCAATAAGCCTAATTACTGCAGTTACTTACATTTGGAAGTCTTTGAGTTTGTCCATATGGTACATTAGTCTGCACCAGAGGGGTGTAAATTCTAGTATGCGCTAACTAACTGGCCCATGCAGATCTGGCTGGTGTGCACCTATAGTTCCCTAGTGCATGTTAATGTAATGCTGTTTGAAACAGGACTATGGCAACATGCATTAGGGAATGTTTAGTGCATCTAGGAGGGTCCACATGGGCCAGTTAGTGTGCAACATGCTATCGCATACTAGAATTTACACCAGGGATTGGCAACGTTTGGCATGCGGCCCGCCAGGGCTGGTTTGTTTACTTGCTGCATCTGCAGGTTCGGCCAATCGCGGCTCCCACTGGCTGCGGTTCGCCGCTCCATGCCAATGGGGGCTGCGGGAAGCGGCGTGGGACAAGGGATGTGCTGGCCGCGGCTTCCCTCAGCCCCCATTGGCCTGGAGCAGTGAACCGCGGCCAGTGGGAGCCGCGATCGGCTGAACCTGCAGATGCGGGAGGTAAACAAACCGGCCCGGCCCACCAGGGGCTTACCCTGGCGGGCTGCATGCCAAACGTTGCCGATCCCTGATTTACACTTTTTGGTGCAGACCAATGAACTATGTAAACAAGCCATTTGTAGCTATTTAGTTTTATGTAGTGCCCATCACCATGACTTAGAGCGGTAAAAGATTTTAAATGGAAGATTATGTTCTGTACAAACTGTGAGGGTATGACACCATTCCTTCACTCAGAAAGCAATTTAACAAACCAATCCAGGCAAGACATTTCTTAGCATTATACTTAAATCTGAATAAAATCTATTTTAATGTAAAGTAAAGCATAAGGAAAATACTGATATTTAATAGTAGAATTTTTGAGGGGTGAATGGAGGGGGGGATTGACACTTTTAAAAATAATGAAGCACGTACTTTTGTCCTAAACTTCTATACCTGGCTGTGTCCCTTTAAGAAAGGAGAATGTGTGATAGATGACCTGTCTATATAAGCTGAGTCAGTGTAAACCTGCAGATTCTGGAAGAACAGCTGGAAGGGAGGAATTATTGTTGTTTCTGGACCACAGAAGGAATTATCTGATTCATGCAATTGGGATTATTATTCGATTCATGTGAATTTTTCATATTTGCTTTCTTGCCAGCATTATCAACACTAATACAAGATAAAGAGTTAATGTTTACCTTCTGTATCTGTTACTTCATGCACAAGTAGCATGGGAGGTTGTTGTAAAAAAGGACTTTGATGGGAGTTCTGTAGTGGAACTCGCTTATGTTCACACTCTTTTGTTTTATAATGTTAATGAGACATTAAAAGACTTTCCTATTTCTTCTGTAGTATAGCATATAGCAGTGGTCTCCAAAGTGGGGTGCGCACACCCTAGGGGGTGCGCAAGAGGATCCTTCGGGGTGCGCAGCAGGAGGAGCACCGCCGGAGCAGCGCCGCTTTCCCCTCCCCCCCCCTTCGGCAGTTCAGCCGGGAGTCGGAGCGGCTTCCCCCCCACCCCACCCCCCTCAGTTGTTCGGCCGGGAGCAGGGGGTGCGTGCTCAACATTTTTTTACTGACGGGGCGCGCAATCAAAAAAGTTTGGAGACCACTGACATATAGCACCAGTTCAAATAACAATCAGTCCTCTGTAAATTGTTCTCTGTTATGGCTTGGACTCATGAATTAATCTTCTGAGGCAATAAACTAGCAATCTTCTAAAACTTTTCCTTGTCCAACGTCGCTGAACACGTACAGCTCCTGTTGATTTCAATGGGATATGTGGGTGCTCAGCACTTTAAAAAATCAGGCCTCGTTTATTCATGTCTAAGTATGGATTTTGGGAACCCCGCTGTAGGCGAAGAGGTTTGAGAACGTTGGTCTGTATTTACAACTGCATATGCTGTGTGTGTATATAATTTTCAAATTATTTTGCTTTGGATGTAAATAATCAGAAGATGCAGTAAATAAAAAGGTCATGGGTAGATTAGAATCTCATTAAGAGAGAAAAAAAATATGTGGAATTTTGCATTATAATACACCCCCTCCTGCTCTAATTTTCTATTTACTTTTAATAAATAATGATGCAATACACTGATTAGCAACATTTGAATTTATTGTTGTGTGTACTGGCAAAGGATAGGCAATTACAAATGCTTACAATTACTGAAACAATCACAGTGAGACACCCTCATATGCTAGTCATTTACAGCAGAGTGGCTTGTGATAAAGAACTTGGGTGAAATCCTGGCCCCATTGAAGTCAATGGAAGTTCTGTCACTGACTTTAGCAGGCACAGGATTTTATCCCTAGGGCCCAGTTCTGCCATCCATATATTGAGTAGCAGTTACTCATGTAGGTAGTCCCATTGTGGGTAAAGGCTCTGTAATCAGACTGTTAGGCTGGGGTTTCAAAGGTACCTAAGGACTTGTCTATATGAGGAAATTTACCAGTATAATTATACTGCTATAGTTTTACCAGTATAACTCTCTGTTTGGAAACTTTTATTCCAGAATAATGGAACTTTTGTTTCTAATTCACTTGGGTGCTTTTCCAGTCTCAGCCTGGGTGCTTGTTTGTTAGCAATGGATTTTTCAACCCCAATTAAGTTATTTAGGTTGCCCTTACAGTTAACTTCTTATAGAAAACTAAATACAATTTTCAGAGTGGTAGCCGTGTTAGTCTGTATCCGCAAAAACAACGAGGAGTCCTTGTGACACCTTAGAGACTAATAAATTCATTTGGGCATAAGCTTTCATGGGCTATAACCCACTTCATCAGATGCATGGAGTCTTTATTCAGGCCCAACCAAAAAAAAAAAAAAACCAGACTTCAGTGAGAAACTGCAGAACTAGAATTAATTTGCAAACTTGACACCATCAAATTAGGCCTGAATAAAGACTGGGAGTGGCTGGGTCACTACAAAAAGTAATTTTCCCTCTGTTGATATTCACCCCTTCTTGTCAACTGTTGGGAATGGGCCACATCTACCCTGATTGAATTGGCCTCGTTAGCACTGACCCCTCACTTGGTAAAGCAACTCCCATCTTTTCATGTGCTGTTTATTTATATCTGCCTACTGTATTTTTCACTCCATGAATCTGATGAAGTGGGTTATAGCCCACAAAAGCTTATGCCCAAATAAATTTGTTAGTCTCTAAGGTGCCACAAGGACTCCTCGTTGTTTTTGTAAATACAATTTTAATATTCTATTGTTATGATGTAAAATACTGAAAATTGCAATAACGGTGCTCTCTATTACTGTAAAATGTATTTTTATAAGGGATTATACTGTTGCTTATTATTGCAAGATTTAGTGTATTTACTTACTAGTTTTTTTTTTTTTTTTTTTAATGGTCATTTTGATACAAAGGGTGAAATCATGGCCCCACTGAAATTCAACTCCTGATCATTTCTCTCTGAGCATCAGCAACTTCAGAAACCCTGTCACCATGTCTCAGTTGATCACAGCTGAAAATACCAGATTCAGGACAAACTGCTGAGAAATAGGGCAGACTCACCCCAAACTGGTGGTTATTCCATCATTAGATATACCAAGCCAATAACAAAAGTAAACTTCTGTCTCACCACATTGGTTATCAAGAAGTCAAAAATGCAGTCTCCTTAGGCATTCCAGCCTTTATTTCACCACCCAGACACTAGCCTTTATGATGAGTGGTTATTGAAAACCAATTTCATCAAAGGGTTCTTTGATCCCAAGAGATCAGGTCAATGTATAATTCAGATCTTACCCTATAATCATGTTTTTGCCAATCCTTTAGTAACTAAAATTTAAAAGTTTATTTATAAGAGAAAAGAAGAAGAGAGTTTAAATCGTTAATAGATCATATATAGGGCCCTACCAAATTCACAGTCCATTTTGGTCAATTTCAAGGTCATAGGATTTTAAAAATCGTAAATTTCATGATTTCAGATATTTAAATCTGCAATGTCACGGTGTTGTAACTGTAGGGGTCCTGAACCAAAAGGCAGTTGCATGTGTGTGTGGGGAGGGGGGGAAGGGGGGTTGCGCTATTGCCACCCTTACTTCTGGGTTGCTACTGGCAGTGGTGCTGGCTTCAGAGCTGAGTAGCCGGAGAATGGCAACTGCTGGCCAGGACTCCAACTCTGAAGGCAGCACTGCTGCCAGCAGCAGTGCAGAAGTAACAATGGCCTGGTATGGTATTGCCACCTTAACTTCTGTGCTGCTGCCTTCAGAGCTGGGTCCTCGGCCAGCAATTGTGACTCTCCAGCCACCCAACTCTGAAGGCAGTAGTGAAGAAGTATTGCCACTCTTAGTTCTGCGCTGTTGCTGGTGGGGTGCTGCCTTCAGAGCTGGGCGCCTGGCTCTCCAGCCACTCATCTCTGAAGAACGGCCATACTGGGTCAGACCAAAGATCCGTCAAGCCCAGTATCCTGTCTTCCGACAGTGGCCAATGCCAGGTACTTCAGAGGGAAAGAACTGAAGAGGTAATCACCTGTTGCCCATGCCCAGCTTCTGGCAACAGAGGCTAGGGACACCATCCCTGCCCATCCTGGCTAATAGCCATTGATGAACCTATCCTGCATGAACTTATCTAATTCTTTTTAAAACACTGTTAGTCTTGACCTTCACAGCATCCTCTGGCAAAGAGTTCCACAGGTTGACTGTGTGTTGTGTGAAGGCAGTGCAGAAGTAAGGGTGGCAATACCGCAACCCCCCTACAGTAACTTTGCTACTCCCTCACAACCCCCTTTTTAGTTGGTACATCCAGTTTGAAAAACGCTAGTCTCTCCCATGAAATCTGTATAGTATAGGGTAAAAGTAGACAAAACACCAGATTTCATGGAGGATAGCAGATTTCACGGTTCATGACACATTTTTCACGGACGTGAATTTGGTAGAGCCCTAATCATATACATACAACCATTGCAAAGTTCTTATATCAGGTTTGTAGCAGTGATGGAATAAACTGCTGGCTTGTAAAGTCTCTGGTAACTTCCAAAAGGTTGGTAGAGAACCCTGCAAATCCACGGATATCTGGATCAGATGCGGATACAAATTTTTGTATCTATAGCCCTGCAAATCTGTGGATATCTGCTTTATATCCGCGGACCATTTTTGTAGATTGTGGATCGGATGCAGATACAAATTTTGTATCTGTGCAGGGCTCTGAAGATTGGAAGGCCCTCAGACAGATTAGAATGCTCCTTTTAGTTGTAAATCCATAGTCCAGAGTATTAGAGCAGGAAAGAGGCATCATGGAGATTATTTTATACTCTCTGCCATGTTCTTGGAATTTTAATGTCCCAAAACAAAGCTCACAGCATAGTTTGTGAAAAATTACTGGCACAAGATGGAGTCCAGGGTCACAAGAGCAAGTAACATGCACTTACATGCCTTGCTTGACTCACAGAGGCAGCCATTACCCGTATTCTGGCTGTGGCATCCAGAGGAAGGCTCACCAGGCTGGACAAGCTTCTTCTATGGCCCATTGTTAGAGTGAAGTGCCCTTTAATGGGCCATTAAACTTGAATAGTCTATTCACAATGAGCTGGCCAGACTGGATGCAAATTACCTTGATATAGATACATAGCAAATATGCATAACTTCAGATACAATGATGATACATGGATTTAAACAGGATAATCATATTTAGCAAACCATAACTTTTCCATCGACACCTTACATGACATGCTTTGTACAAGATTTGTTGCAATTGTCAATGGCAATACTAATGATATACGTGGTTATATTTCAATCATATAGCATCACACCATCTTCCTTCATTTTCTGTCTCTCTCCCACTGTCTGTTTCAGTCTGATGTGTGCAGCTACTGCTAATTTACACTGCTGTTGAGATCGAAATTAGGCCTAATATCTCTTGTCTTTTCTACAGGAGGTTCTTTGTTCCTCTCCACAGTGTGGCTTATGTACTTGTGACTCAGATACGGATTTTTTTTTCTTTGTAGGTGTTTGTCCAATCATCCTTTGTTTTTACTAATCAACTAGTTAAACTCTGCCAATGCAGGATTTTTTCCTTATTATGTAAATGTTTACTAATGTTTAGTTCATTCTACTTCTGGGTAGTCCAAACTACAAGGTTTCCACCACTTTCCTTGCAAAATTTAACCACAAGCTAATTGATAATTTTCTTTTTCTTATTCTTAGTTCCTTGTACTTGTAGCTATGCCCTCTTCTATTGTAATAAATGAATTTCTTCCTTCCTTGGTGTTGACTTCTGTCATGTGCTTCTTCTCCCATGCTCAGATTACCACATTTACTTCTTCCTCAGGCAAGCTATACGTTTTTAACTTATTTATTCTTTCCATGTGTTTCTTGTTCCCTGTCTTTGTTGATCTTACTTGAATTTCCTCCAGTTTCTCAATATCACATTGGTAATGAAATACTCAAGACTAAAAAAACCTGTTCCTGAAGTAATCACATTCATGTGGACAGAGGACTGTTATCGCCCTCTCTCACAGTGCCTCTGTATGTACAGGCAAAATTGTCCCTGTCTCCTTTGCTGCCCTTTCTCATTGCAAATTTCTATCTGTTTTGCTGTCTGCTACTTAAGTCCCTTTATGTATTATTACTCTGCCTCACCAGTGTTTGCAGCTCCTCCCAGTTTAGTGAATGTATTAAAATGCTGTTTATGCTCTCTCCCTTAGTTTATTATTGAAGACATTAAATAGGCACTAGACAAGTTACTCTCCCTCCAAACTTGATACTTTCCCATATATTAGCAAAAACGAGGAGTCCTTATGGCACATGAGAGACTAACAAATTTATTTTAGACTCCTCGTTGTTTTTGCTGATACAGACTAACATGGCTACCACTCTGATACCTTTCCTATATATTGTAACTCATTGTTTACAATCCTTCAATCATTTTTGAGTGCATATGTCCATGTTCATCTTTAAGCAGATTTGGATTCTTGTTTAGTGAAATTTCGTGTAACACTGTCTGAAATATTTTATTAAAACCCAAAGACATCTACCACTTCATCCGTTCTTTTTTTTAGTTATAGGCGACCAAGTTTCTCTGGCAAGATCAGTTGTATCTAAACATTTGGTGCTGCTTCTATCTACCCATCTGATGCAACCATCAATTGATCTCCAATAATAGAGTAGAAAGGAGAAGATTAACATCTTCTGCATCATTGTTGTCTTCGTTTCTTTTACCACATCTCTAAAGAGACTCTTGATCTCTTTTTTTTTTTTTTTTAATTTGGACTAAAATCTCTAGGAATTATTCAACATTCTTTAGGATTCTGTATCCTGCTATTGCCATCATTTGTCCTGGCACCTGGGAAGGTAACATAGGATCTTGTTTTGTTTATGACACAGATCTTAATCTAGTTTCCTCATTATGGAGTAGTTAGTCTGGAATATGGAATCTTTATTTCAGGTGGCTCCCTTTCAATAATTGAACAATGGTTAGCAGTAATATTGCTGACCTTCTCTGGGCTTCTTTTATTCCTTTCTACCTCTGATTTAGTGAGGGCAGCATACTTGTTGTGGATATCAAGATTAACTCGCTCTGCACACATTTCCCTTCTATTCTTCTACAGCTTCTAGTATTCTTTCAGTGTCTGATATTTATATATAGGGCTCTACCAAATTCACAGTCATGAAAAACACGTCACAGACCATGAAATCTGGTCTCGCACATTAAATCTGGTCTTTTGTGCACTATACTATACAGATTTCATGGGGGAGACCAGCTTTTCTCAAACTGGGGGTCCTGACTCAAAAGAGGGCAGGGGAGTGGCGGTTGCAAGTTTATTGTGTGTGGGGGGGGTGTTGCGGTATTCCGACCCTTTCTTCTGCACTGCCTTCAGAGCTGGGTGGCCAGACAGCAGCATCTGCTAGCCAGGCACCCAGCTCTGAAGACAGCGTCCCACCAGCAGCAGCGCAGAAGTAAGGGATAGCTCAGTGGTTTGAGCATTGGCCTGCTAAACCCAGGGTTGTGAGTTCAATCTTTGAGGGGGCCACTTAGGGATCTGGATCAAAATCAGTACTTGGTCCTGCTAGTGAAGGCAGGGGGCTGGACTCGATGACCTTTCAAGGTCCCTTCCAGTTCTAGGAGATAGGATATTTCCATTAATTTATTTTATTTATTTTATTTACTTCTGTGCTGTTGCCTTCAGAGCTGGATGGCCAGAGAGTGGTGGCTGCTGGCCAAGGGCCCAGCTCTGAAGGCAACAGAACAGAAGTGGCAATACCATACCATGCCATCCATACTTCTGTGCTGCTGTTGGCGGCAGTGCTGCTTTCAGAGCTGGGCTCCCAGCCAGCAACCACCACTCTCCGGCCACACAGCTAATATAAAAAATGTATGGAGATATACCTATCTCATAGATCTGGAAGGGACCCTGACAGGTCATCAAGTCCAGCCCCCTGCCTTCACTAGCAGGACCAAGTACTGATTTTGCCCCAGATCCCTAAAGTGACCCCCCTCAAGGATTCAACTCACAACCCTGGGTTTAGCAGGCCAATGCTCAAACCACTGAGCTAAGAGCC
>NW_020664374.1:9233119-9421216 GCF_002925995.2 Terrapene triunguis | reverse complement strand
GGGGGGGGGGGGGGTGTCCTCTGAGCTCTTTAAGTTTGATTACCCTGTAAAGTTATTTCCATCCTGATTTTACAGAGACGATTTTTACCTTTTTCTTTAATTAAAAGCCTTCTTTTTAAGAACCTGATTGATTTTTCCTTGTTTTTAGATCCAAGGGGGTTGGATCTGTATTCACCAGGAGTTGGTGGGAGGAAGAAGGGGGGATGGTTAATTTCTCCTTGTTTTAAGATCCAAGGGGGTTGGAACTGTATTCACCAGGAGTTGGTGGAAGGAAGGAGGGGGGATGGTTAATTTCTCCTTGTTTTTAGATCCAAGGGGTTTGGAACTGTATTCACCAGGGAATTGGTGAAGGTCTCTCAAGGCTACCCAGGGAAGGGAATCAGCTTTGGGATGGTGGCAGCGGGCCAGATCTAAGCTGGTAGTTAAGCTTAGAAGTTTTCATGCAGGCCCCCACATTTGTACCCTAAAGTTCAAAGTGGGGAAGCAGCCTTGACATGGTGGCAGCAGTGGGATCATTTTAAACCCAAAAGCCAGTAAGATTTTTTTTCCTTCTAGCTGCTTGGAAAGCAGAGCTGAAGGTAGATGCATATCTTATCTCTCCTTGCCTGAAGGCAGAGGTGTTAAGTCTTTTTTAACAAGGGGCTTTGTTAAGAGAAGGGTTCAATCAATGAGCAAACAACTGGTAAAAGGAATTTACAAGCTGAATTGTTTTTTTTCTTTTTACCTCCTCGGGAATAGCTAGTTAGAAAGTCTCTGTTACCTCAGCAGCAGCCTGAGCTGAGTGCATCCCAGTTTCAGTCAACTGCAGAGGGGTGTGACCCAGCACAAGAAAACAAGGAAAAATCAATCAGGTTCTTAAAAAGAAGGCTTTTAATTAAAGAAAAAGGTAAAAATCATCTCTGTAAAATCAGGATGGAAATAACTTTACAGGGTAATCAAACTTAAAGAGCTCAGAGGACCCCCCCCCCACGCCTCAGGTTCAAAGTACAGCAAACAGAGATAAACACTCTAGTAAAAGGTACATTTACAAGTTGAGAAAACAAAGTAAAACTAACACGCCTTGCCTGGCTGTTTACTTACAAGTTTGAAATAGGAGAGACTTGTTTAGAAAGATGTGGAGAACCTGGATTGATGTCTGGTCCCTCTCAGTCCCAAGAGCGAACAACACCCAAAACAAAGAGCACAAACAAAAGCCTTCCCCCCCCCCAAAAAGATTTGAAAGTATCTTGTCCCCTTATTGGTCCTTTGGGTCAGGTGTCAGCCAGGTTACCTGAGCTTCTTAACCTTTTACAGGTAAAAGGATTTTGGAGTCTCTGGCCAGGAGGGATTTTATAGTACTGTACACAGGAGAGCTGTTACCCTTCCCTTTATAGTTATGACACAGCTGTTGGTTTTTACTTCAGAATGTCTGATCACTGATTAAAACCTGTGAATGACAAATCCTTCTGCTACCCTAGGTACTCAGCTCTGCAGCTGCCCTTACTGCTAGGCAATGCTTTCTGGATGTTTTCTATTTGAAATTGTATTTCCCTTCTTTGTTACTTGTTGCACAAGAATGAATCCATTTAGCACCTAACTCCCATTGAGATAAACTCTTTTCATTTTCATAGAATCATAGAATATCAGGGTTGGAAGGGACCTCAGGAGGTCATCTAGTCCAACCCCCTAGTCGAAGCAGGACCAATTCCCAACTAAATTATCCCAGCCAGAGCTTTGTCAAGCCTGACCTTAAAAACCTCTAAGGAAGGAGATTCCACCATCTCCCTAGGTAACCCATTCCAGTGCTTCACCACCCTCATAGTGAAAAAGATTTTCCTAATATCCAACCTAAACCTCCCCCACTGCAACTTGAGACCATTACTCCTTATTCTGTCATCAGGTACCACTGAGAACAGTCTAGATCCATCCTCTTTGGAACCCCCTTTCAGGCAGTTGAAAGCAGCTATCAAATCCCCCCTCATTCTTCTCTTCTGCAGACTAAACAATCCCAGTTCCCTCAGCCTCTCCTCATAAGTCATATGCTCCAGCCCCCTAATCATTTTTGTTGCCCTCCACTGGACTCTTTCCAATTTTTCCACATCCTCCTTGTAGTGTGGGGCCCAAAACTGGACACAGTACTCCAGATGAGGCCTCACCAATGTCGAATAGAGGGGAACAATCACGTCCCTCGATCGTGGCAGTGCCCCTACTTATACAGCCCAAAATGCCGTTAGCCTTCTTGGCAACAAGAGCACACTGTTGACTCATATCCAGCTTCTCGTCCACTGTAACCCCTAGGTCCTTTTCTGCAGAACTGCTTCCTAGCCATTCGGTCCCTAGTCTGTAACAGTGCATGGGATTCTTTCATCCTAAGTGCAGGACTCTGCACTTGTCTTTGTTGAACCTCATCAGGTTTCTTTTGGCCCAATCCTCTAATTTGTCTAGGTCCCTCTGTATCCTATCCCTACCCTCCAGCGTATCTACCACTCCTCCCAGTTTAGTGTCATCTGCTGAGGGTGCAGTCCACGCCATCCTCCAGATCATTAATGATTTTGTATTGCTTGACTCTTGTTCCATTGCTGACTGATCTTTAAGAGAAGTCTCTTGAAGGGTTTGGGTTGAGTATAGAAGTAGTAGTGCTGATTCAGGAGTGTTTCTAATGGAGAGAGGACTTCAGTAATAGTTGGAAGAGAATGGAGCCAAAGAGAGAGTTTGTTTAGGGGAAAGATGTCTATAGTGTATCAGACAGATAGAAATGAAGGAAGTCAGTGTTAAGCATGGAGCATCAGTCTGATCATATGTCAGCGATCTCCTACATGTAAATAGTTTGAGGTGGTGCTAAAGATCTTTTATTATGGCAAGTAAAATGATATTTAATTGACTTTGGAATTGTTTTGCTGTGGAATATGTACATTTGACATCATGGGTATGCTTCAAGGCAAGAGATTAGACCCCTGTGTGCACAAATAGACAACTGTCTAAGATGATGCATCACTGACTTTCCACTACAGGCCCATTGTTACAAGGAATAGCAACATTAGAAAAATAGTGGATCTTTTTATGCTGAGCATCATCATTTACAGCATTATTTTTTTTCCTGTGGCTAACAGAACAGTCTTTGCTTTAGGTCTTGGAGCTCAGGGGAGAGGCAGCAGTAAAGAGCAGATCGCAGCATGCTAAATTTCAACTCTTTAAAAATTAAAAACAACATTTTATGACAAACATATCTCAGGAAAATTAAAATATTTTGGTTCACTAAGGTATTGTAAAATATCTAATCATGGCCTCATTGCACCACTTACATTGTTATTATTGCCATAGATCATATATTTATTATATTTATCCTTTTTTCCTTTCTTCATTTAAACTATTTAATTTTCCATGAGTGAGGAAATGAGGAAGAATGAGGAACAATGGGAAGTGCCGCTATTGTTCTAGTAGATTTACTTTTTTCCTTCCTATAATTTTTAGTTTTTATGCGACACTTAATGAAATTGTAAAATTTAATTTGTTAAAATGTTTAACTTATACATAATACTGTAAGGTCATTGATTTTACAGATTATTATGGCTGGGGTTTTTTTAAAGTTAAAAATTAGAATGGACTTTTTCCCCTTACATCCCACGCCAGTTGTTCCCAAGGATGAAATTGAGAAAGTGTCACTGAAAATTTGTATGGAGAAAAAATAAATAAAATTTGAGATGCTTCAGAGGCAGTGGGGTAGCTAAAAACGTTTATCTTTTAACCATTGGGTACAGTATGACCTGTCTCAACAGTATTGCTTTTTAGAAGAAGAGAGAATAACATCTCCTCAAATTGTTCTCTCCTACTAATAAAAAGAATTTTTAGCTTCACCCGTTGCATAGGATCTGCGTATGATCAAATTCTCAGCTAACTTCCAGTGCAATGTGGAACAGAGGTTAATTCAGGGATGCCACTTAGGCAGGGCGGGGGTTGGGTGGCGTGTGTGTTTCTTCCAGAAGGTCTGCTCCTGTTGCACATCCTAGCCCCAGGCAGAGCTCTTAACTGCAGCAGGGCCTGGGTGTGGAATGTGAGTTCTGCAGAGGAGAAGTGCTGCTCCCAGCTTGTGCCCTTGGGAGTCTGGTATTTTGTTTATAAACAGAGGCTGGGTGATCAAGATAACAAAGGGTTAGGGTGACCAGATGTCCTGATTGCATAGGGACAGTCCCGATTTTTGGGTCTTTTTCTTATATAGGCTCCTATTACCCCCCACCCCCTGTCCCGATTTTTCACACTTGCTGTCTGGCCACCCTACAAAGGGTTGGCAATTAAATTAAGGATCTGGAAGTCATTAGATGAGCCTGTAAAACAGGAATCCCTGGGGTGTGTGGGGGGGAATGTTGAAGACAGACCACAGGGGACTCAGAAGAAATATAGGTTTCAGTGGGTTGTAGCCCACGAAAGCTTATGCTCTAATAAATTTGTTAGTCTCTAAGGTGCCACAAGTACTCCTGTTTTTTTTAGAAGAAATATAGTCAAGGTTACATTCAGAAAAGAGGGATATATGATGGGGGTAGGCGCAATGAAGTGTCCAAAACCAAGGGAAGGGATAGCAGTTGTATAGAGCAGTGACTTTTAACCTTTCCAGTCTATTGTACCCCTTCCCAGGAGTCTGATTTGTCTTGCGTACCCCCAAGTACACTTAAAAACTACTTGCTTACAAAATCAGACATAAAAATATAAAAGTGTCACAGCACACTATTACTGAAAAATTGCGTACTTTCTCATTTTTACCATATAATTGTAAAATAAATCAATTGGAATATAAATATTGTACGTACAGTTCAGAGTATAGTATATAGAGCAGTGTAAACAAGTCATTGTATGAAATTTTAGTTTGTACTGACTTTGCTAGTGCTTTTTATGTAGCCTGTGGTAAAACTAAGCAAATATGTACCCCCTGGAAGACCTCTGTGTACCCCCAGGAGTACACGTACCCCTGGTTGAGAACCACTGGTTTAGAGAAGTTCCCACTTTACCTGTGGTACTTATGTGGCCCCATCACCATAGTATCTGAGCGCCTCACAGTGTCTAACCTATGTCTCCTCACAGCCCCTCTGTAAGATAGAGCAGGGCTGTTATCCTCATTGTACAGATGGGGCACTGAGGCACCGAGATACATAAGACCAAATTTTCAAAGGTATTTTCACACCCAGTGAGATTTTCAAAACCACTTAGAAGATTAGGTGCTTTATAAACCCCACTAGATGCCTAGTTGAATCTTTGGGAGTCTAAAAACCTTTGAAACTCTCTCCCTAAGGCACTGGCCTGAGGTCATACAGGAAGTCCATGGGAGAAGTAGAACCCAGGTCCCTATCTACTGCACTAACCTATCTCTTTGCTGGCAGCAAAAACAAGGAATGTGATGGAAGCAAAACCAAGAAGGCCAGTTCTCAGAGACTCCAGCAAAGGGTCCTACACAATTGGGAAAGATGTCATGATTGACAGCATGAAAAGCAGCACAGAAATCAGGAAGGATGAAGAAAGAGAGAAGATGAGAGGAGATCACTAAACCCCCAAGGGGTGGCAGGTTCTGCCTGAGGCTGCGTTGTAGAGCAATAGCTGTTGTAAAATTTTACGTTTTAACTGAAATCCATTTTGTTTTGTTATTTTTTTGTTCCAAGTTTGGGAAAAGGAAGGAATGAAAAAGTGCCGTCTGAATATCAGATGTGTTTATGCCTTAAATTCTTAGGGTTTCAGTGGTATTCAGGCCGATTCCAATACAAAGAACAAAAATTACATCCACAGAGTCCATAAAGTTGATTATTATTGTCGTGATTTGTATTATTCACTGGGCACCATCTGTGCCTCAGCACTGTTCAGAATATGCCAGAAAATGTAGTCCCTCTGCCAATGCATATAAAATGTGTAGCCTTTGATAAGAGGGCTCAGATATTTAAGTGTGAATTGTATAGTTATTGAGCATATGTTAATATGTATGTGGGGAGGGGCTGACGGCAATAGAAGTTTTATTTGGTTAAGGACTGGAAGATTTGACCCTTCAAATTTTACAAAAGGAAGAGCAGCCCAGTGCTTCTGTGCCTGTTTATTTTCCTTTCCTGCCGGCAGTGGCCTTGATAGATCTCAGAAGACTCATTTTTTTTCTCAACTTTAAAATGTGAAATTTTCTTGGTGTTTGGTGTTAAATATTCTCATGTCAGAACTGCAACTCAAATCACTGTAGTGTTGTGTTTAAGATTCTTTGGGGAAAATAACTAGCTTTTAAACAGAAAATGTCATGAGTCTCATGATAATTATTGTTTTCCTTAAAGCCCCAGTTCCTGGAGTCAAGTGGATAAGTGATTATTTCAGCCTTCATTCTTAAAGAAAAATGAAGTTTCTAGCCCTCGTGGCTGTGGAGAAAGCTTCAAAATTTGATCCCAGTGCACCCTAAAGGGTCAAAAAGCAGAAGGCAAATAAAAAGAACACCAAATCTACTATTTTTATATAATCTCATAATTTTTTTGGTGAGCCTGACTCATGAGTTTTGAACATTTGGGATTGGCAATATTGTGAAAGTGACTTGAAAATGTCAATTTCATTACCGTTTAAAGTCACTTTCTAGTCTATTATTTGTAGTGTGGTAACACCCTAGAACCCAGGCAGGTGCAGTATCAACTCCTGGAGCCTCGCCCTAGTAGGATGTTTCCAAAAGTTAAATGATTTATTCCAAGCTTGGTGGACTGCAAAAAGTAAGTAGCCTAATTGATAGAAAGTAATCTAGATTTTTCTACAGTTATTTTAATTGTTGTATTCAAGAGTTAGTAACAAAGTAAGAATATACATTACAGTTTTAAACCTAACACTGTCCCTTAAGTGACTTGACACAAGATGTCAGAACGTTAGTATTAGAGCTGAACTAGTATTTATTTAGATTTCTTTCTTTATGTAGGAATTAGATACAGCGCTCCTGTCAGCTAATTTCTAACTTCTTATTTGGAAAAAAAAAAAAAAGAAAGAAAAAAAGCCTAAGTAGCCCCTGGAATCATGGTGACAAACACACCAAAATCTGAAATGATACCCCTGAGTGAATTTCTTTCAGCTGACCACTACCTAAGGAATAGTTGATTGTCTATATTTTGAGAGTGAGAGGGGAAACTGTTACAAGAAATGGGAGTAGAAAAAAGAAAAGCTTCTGAGCATGGTCCAGTAAAAGCACATTTTTTAGCAAATCTTAATGAAGTCTTTTCCCTCCCTACCCATACTCCTTTATTATATGACATGTGAGTATGAGCATGCTGCACGTTCTCTGTTCTCTCTCTTTTCCTTTCTAACCTGACAGAGGGTATTAAAGCAGTTGTTCACTATTTTTCTTTTGAAACCTTATGTTTTTGAGTTATTTTCTGAATTTTCAGCGAACTTCTGTGGCTCATCTTTAAATGGATACCTGTTCAAGGAACAATACTAATTTCCATGCTAAAATGATGAGTTTCAGAGTATCTCCTGCCTTATATTAATGATTAGCACGTGGGAGGAATTTATTTTTTCATTGATGCCCTAACCTTATTCACAGATAAATCTCAAGGCAGTTTGAAGGGGGGAAAAAAATGATCACCCTTTCTAATTCTTTTCCTTCTACTATTTCTTTCCAGGCCTAGCCTCCTTTCTCTCTCCCTCCCCTACTCGATTCCATTTTAAATGCTCTTCTTGTGTGTTCCGACTTATAAGTTTGTTTTGAAACTTCTAACTAGGAAAGGGTATAGTCCTTAAGTGAAATTTTGTGCCTTTGCTTACCTTCCTCTAGCCCAGCGGGTCTCAAACGTCATTGGACCGTGACTCCCTTCTGACAACAAAAATTACTACATGACCCCAGGAGGGGGGACCGAAGCCTGAGCCTGCCCAAGCACTGCCGCCCCAGGCAGGGGAGAAGGGGCCAAAGCTGCCAAGGGCTTCGGCCCTGCATGGGGGGGCATGTAATCTTACTGCCCTCCCCGCCCAGGGCTGAAGCCCTCAGGCTTTGGCTTTGGCCCCAGGCGGTGGGGCTTGGGCTTCAGCTTCAGTCCCGGGCCCCAGCAAGTCTAACACCAGCCTTCATGACTCCATTAAAATGAGGTTGTGACCCACTTTGGGGTCCCAACCCACAGTTTGAGAACCTCTGCTCTAGCCCTACCAAAACTGCTCTCACTAAGGTCTCTAATGGCCTTTTCCTGGTCAAAGCTTGTGGCTTGAATTTTATCCTCTTCCTTCTTGACTTCTCTGCTGCTTTTGGCATTGTCCATCATACTTTCATCTTTGAAATATTGTCGTCCCTTGCCTTAAATTTTGGAAAAGAGTTAAGCACTTGTCAAAGAATATTTGAGGCAAAAAATATGTCTTTTTTCCCCCTCCCCAAAGAGTTCATGAAATGTGGAATAAGTAGGTGTGATACAATATCATAGGAGTAGGAGGGCAGCACACATTGAGATCTCCTATGCTGTCAACTAGAAATAGAGGAACTGACAGGCGGAGGCCCCAGAACCACTAGGGTTCAACTTTCAACTTAAGTTGCAAGCCATACTGCCCCTGCCTAAAGCCAACAGCATACAACTTCAGAACTTTCAGAGCTTGCATCCGGAGCATAGGCTCAGGAGAGTAAATCCATTATAAGACAAATAAGTTTTAAAAAATAATACACGTATCAGATAACACTGTATTTAATGGGGGAAGGGGTCCAAGTTTGAAAAATGTATTAACCCACAGTGACCATAATGAAGCCTTTGAGTCAATTGTAGTCTATTAATTAAACTTCAGTTTGCATTCTAGTGACTGTGATACACTGTGATGAGTTTGGTTTATAATGACAATCTAACTGCTCCCTATACACGCTCTAGGACCTGTTCTGATTCCCGTTGAAGTCAATGAGAGTTTGATTCTGTCTATCGATAGACAGATGCTAAATTTTCAGTGAAAGGTAAGATGCTTGCAAAAGGAATCACTTCTCTAAATGAAGGAACTGCATTTACGCTCTCTTGTAGCTTTTAATTTTGTTTTTTTTATGGCCGAGTTATAAAGCTCTTAAAATATAATAAGGGCTTATAAGGGTGCTGACACACCTTAACAATAGCAGCATGAACAGTGTCACTGTAATAAAGAAAAAAATCTCCTACGAGCTTGCAACAAAATTGGTGTTTAAAATTATCCTTTATATCATGGTGGGGGGGACTTACACAACGGTATTTTACAAGAGTCAGATATACTTTCTCTGTGAGGGCAATGTGTCATCGAATTTAATCCTGTAAACTGTGTCAGCAGCTAGGTTTGTCATTCACATGGAAGAACTCACAGCACTAAAACAGCTTCTTAATGGAATATGATAGATTTGCTATTTTGTGCTAGAATTTCTCATCTCTTTAAAAGCCACTATGGAGAAGCCTAATTAGTGGAAATAGACAGCCTAGGGGACAGCTACCTCTGGTGCAGGCCTAGTAGAGACCAAACATACTTTGTACAGAACAAAAAATCCTTTGACTGCCAGCGTCTCTTTCCTTAGTAACTTGCATATCTCTTAATTCTTCTCTTTTTACCCTAAACCAGTGTTTCCCAAACTTGGGACGCCGCTTGTGTAGGGAAAGCCCCTGGAGGGCCGGGCCGGTTTGTTTACCTGCCCCGTCCACAGGTTCCGCCGATCGCGACTCCACTGGCCGCGGTTCGCTGCTCCAGGCCAATGACCCTTTTTGACTGGATGTAGAACTCGAAAAATATGTCTGATCTGCTCTTGTACTTTTCTCTAGCAGTTTTAGCGTACGGTGGTAAATGGTGGACTAAAAGGATACATCTCTCCTCCCCCCTGTGTCCCTCTTGCAAAACCTAGGTGTACCACATTGGCAAGTTGAGCTGAATTATTCTACTGAATCTTGATTGAAGCTAATGGAACTCTACTACTGCTCTACTGTCTGTCTTGTCTATTTAGAAGACTTGGTCAAGAAAACTATAGAAAATAAAAAAGAAAAAAATACTGTGGGAATTAAAAAATTGCTGGTTGACAATTTTGAAACCTCTTCTCAATTTTTTTTTTGGTAGTCAAAGAATTTTCACCAGCTCAGTTAAAAACTGAAATACTTTGTCCCAAAGCCTAAATATTTTGAGTTTTGAACAAAAACACTTGGACTCAGAAATGCCACCATGGTACCTTATACCCCTGTTCTCCTCTGCTGGCTGGGCTTCCTGACTCTGTCTCCCACAGTATAACTGAATGAAGGGAGATTGTCTGTTATGAGGTATCTAGTCCTTTGCGCAGCTGATGTAATCTCTCTAGGCATCAGTTTTCATATCTGTGTTTGTATTTTTAAACAATGCTTTAGTTTAAAGTAGTGTTGTGAAGACTTTCCAGCTAATAGAGGCTAGAAACAATTATCCGTTCCAAAAAAAAAAAAAGAAATCTAGGAGATGGAAAAAATGAATCCAGTATTCTCCCTTTAACTTCTTTTCAGACTTCTACTATGAGGGTGGTTTTGAATATTTTTTTATTTGATAAGTATATTCCTTTTATTTGAACAGTATTTGAAACAAGTGATTCCTTGTTTGTTAAGTTGGATAAGTTTTCATCTAGGATAGTATCTTTATGGCTAGGTTACATAGTTTTGAAAATAGTAGATTGTGAGAGAAATTTTCACAGACTTCTGCAGGCTTTGAACTAGTATGCCAATTTTGGATGGAGTGCAGGGATGATTGTATTTGATAGAAGTCAAAGGAGCATTTTTTTAATGTAAACTCATCACAGTTGTTTCATTTGTCTCCCTGTATGCTGGAATTGGAAATGTGATTCCTTTGTGCGCTGGAGATGGTTTTATAAAGATGAGCTTCGTGGGTAGAAGTTTACTTGGAATTTTTTTTATAGAATAAATGTGACTGTACCAGATCTTACAGGGTATTGGTATAGAGACTGCTGAGTAACAGCTGTGGAGCAGCTTCATTACCTGAGGGTGAGAAGAATTCCTTCCCGCCTACCGCCATGAACTTCCCAAGCACATAACCCCTCTTACTCAGGCTCTGGGCAGGGAGTAATATTTGTTCCTTAATGAATATGTAGAACATGGTATCACTATAATGGGGAAATGCATACATATTCTTCCTCTGTGCTCCAGCAAGGGAACTCACTTTAGGCTTCTAGGTCCCCAGCTGTTGCCTCTCTTTGCTGGAAGCCCATGTCTCTCACACTTCTGACCAGGGTATTTCCACACTGAGCAGTTTTCTACATATACTGTTTATCCGACCCTCCATTATCTGGCTCTTCGTATTAACTGGACAACCAGCACACAGAGGTGCAGAAGGGGCTGATTTCTCCTGTGGCCACTAGATGGCGCCGCAGCATGGCACTTTCCCATTCTCTATATGGATTTTTGATTATTGGATCTGGCCCCAGCCCAGTCCCAATTAGATCAGATAAATGGGGTTCTGCTGTACTGTGATATCCCGAGCAGAAGACAGACTGCCTAAATTGGCTTATTTTGCCTTTTCTTCAGAGACCGTTAATAGTGTAATTACCACAGTTAATCTACCACACAGCTCTTTCTAAGCAAGCACATTTTATACATAAGATAAAAGCAATACAGAGAAAACATATTAAAAACAACAAAAAAGAACCTGCACACAGGCTAATAAGCTTACATTATTTTGTGAGTGGATCCTTTATTCAGTTTGTGGTCTTTGAATAGACTGCAGATAGGTAATCAGCCATACAGTGGGTCCCCTCCCCTGGGCTAAGCTTCGAATGGCTGAGTTCTTTCATAATTGGAGGGGTTATATTCTCTTAGAGACTTCCTGGGATACCCATTTAATTTTAAACATTCACATTGTTTCATAAAGTCCTTTGAAGTTCTTAACATTTCCAAAGGGTTGCATTAGTCACATCCTCTAGAGAAGTTATGTACAACCCCACAATAACAATAAACAATTGTATTTTAATACAATGGGCCCCAAAGGTATTATACTTAATTCAATAAGGTTTATCCAGGAGATTGCCCACATGGTACTTAAAATATGTATGGGCTAGTTAATTCTTTATTTTAAAACACATTAAAACAAAATTTTCCCTCCCATTGAAATTTGTGGTAACTACCGCTACCCTCTGGGGAAAGAATAGGACCCCAGGGTGTTAAGGTCATTTTGCAGTGTGGACATTTTATTGTTTGACTTTTGCTTTTCAAAGAAAGGCTGATACAATTCGTATAACACAACTCTCTTCTTGCTCCATCATCCTCACCACGCAAATCCCAAAGGCCTGACTTCCTTCCGGTGCTTTGGCTTGGGCCAGGAGTTCCTGCTATAAGTCTATTTAAAATAAATAATATCATGGGATCTCCTTGCAGTAGCTTTGAAACTTCTCCTTTTGAACATTGGCAGTCAGCCAATATGAAATAGTCTGTCTCTTGGAGAATCAAATGAAATGCATACCCAAGTGAGAAGCTAGATGTCTTATAATTAACATCATATAGAAATATGGGTTATCAGCATGTTTACTAAGCAAACAAATGTTCTACCATTTTTCTGAAAGAGAAACAAAAGAGTAGCTTTATTAGCCTCCAGGTCTCCATTCTTCCTTGTAGTGGTGTTTATCTGATGTACTGTGCAGTTAAGTTTGGAACTTATCCAGTGCTGTGAAGGAAAAGAGACTGTTTCATTTTCTACTAGATGTCAGGCAGCCTTTAAAATATAACCAAAAATGTAAAATGTAATGGGCATTCCGGGCAGGATTTTCAAAAGTGCCTAAGTGACTTGGAGCATAAGTCACTGACTTTTAGTGGGAATTATGTTCCTAAACCACTTAAGCATTTTTGAAAATCCAATCCATTGTCTCTTTCAGCATGCAGTGACTTCCTGATCAAGCACTCTCTTTTGAAGAGCGATGTGGTGTGCTTAGGAGTATTCTCACTCCTCACCTTCTCAAAATAAGGTGTTTCTTTTACTGCCTGTTTTAGTTGGAGAGTTAAGCCGTGTGACTCCAGTGGATACTTGCATGCTTCCCTAAATAGGCACCTATCTCATTTGACTTTCCAAAGAGAGCTTTTTTTTTTTTTCAGGAAGCAAAATATAGCTCCTCCTTCCTTTTGGTATAGAGTTTATCTGATTGGTGGCATATTTACAACTCAGTATCAGAATGATGTGTGTTTGATTGGTGTTATGTATTTGGGGGTTACTTCTATGTGTGACATTATAGATAGGGTTAAGGCGTGCATACTAGACTGCTGTAGAAATATTCTTCTTTAAAAAAAATATAGAGGTGAAAATAAGGTGTCTTTAAATGTAAATTAGAAGGCCCTTCATATTTGTCAACAGACTTCTTTTGGCCTGTGGACACAGAATATTTCTTTGCATGTAAAACAAACAAAGTCAGCTTGAGCTGTTTCTTCCACTGAAAAATTCTCCAAATGATGCAAGCCCTCAGAGGCAAATCTCAATGTCCCTTGAGATTAGTTCTGTTCATTTATTATTTTGGACACTAGAAACATATTTTCATAGTGAGCATCTTAGCAGTAATTTGAATTCCCAGCAGGGTGTGCCACACAGGAAGAATGAGAAGTCCTATAGAACTTTGTGTGGCCAACAGTAGTGATTCTCTAGACTTGTTGCAGTAATTAATGTATAGCAGGGGTCGGCAACGTTCGCTTGCCCGCGCCACTTCTCGCCACCCCCATTGGCCCGGGACGGCGAACCGCGGTCACTGGGGGCCGCGATCGGCCGAACCTGCCGCGTCAGCAGGTAAATAAAACTGGCCCGGCCCGCCAGGGTGCTTACCCTGGTGAGCCGCGTGCCGAACGTTGCCGACCCCTGATGTATAGTATACTCATATATCATTGGATGACATAAATTTATGTTAATGCAATATTGTGAGAAAAAAGAGTCTAGAGTACTCTTTTAGATTTGCAAAAGAGTAACCTAAAACAGACTTCTTACCTGTTCCCTATTACGATGAATAATTGATAATTTTAGTGAATTATGCTAAGTGCTAATCAAAAAAATTAATTTGCAAATCATCACTCAATTAAATTAGCATCAGTAATTTTAATTCTCAGCAATCATATTCATTATTTTTCCTTTAGCTTTCAGAAGCTATAGTTTAACAGCCATGTGAGGTGATTTATTGAATACTTTGCTGTAAGACCTGTATAACTAGCTTCTAATTTTAAAGCAACTATTACTGTAGTATGACTCATTCAGTGGCTGCTAATTATTTTGGTTCAGTTTTTAAATTAAAAGGTAAGCATAAGTTTTACAAAGCAAGCTCATTGTTACAGACCCTGTAAACTGATCAACCCAACAATTCAAAATACAAAACACATCCTATAGAGAGTATTTGGGTCTCAACTGACTGCTTTTGTGGAACTATTCACTTACATCTCTTCCTGTGGTGTCCCACAACAGGCTTGTGTACACTGGCACTTTACAGCGCTGCAACTTTCTCCCTCAGGGGTGTGAAAAAACACCTCCCTGAGCGCTGCAAGTTTCAGCGCTGTAACGTGCCAGTATAGACAGTGCACCAGCGCTGGGAACTGTGTTGCCACTACACAAGCCGCGGCAGCGCTTTAACGTTGCCAGTATAGACAGGCCCTAAAACCTCACCTGTTCTCGAATAGAAGGAAAAGTGGAGCTTTAGCCACCCCACTCAATTGTTTATTTTTTTTTTCCTTTGCCTATTCAATATTGGGAAATTGCAGCATTAGTCTCACAAGAGAAATGTCCAGTTAGTGTTGGTGGGGTATCCTGGTGCAGGACTGAATAATGTCACATTAATGGTTATACTCTATGGGAGTCTTTTTTGAGAATATGTATTTTTACACTTTCAGTTGTCCCCCCTTATTCTCTTGCTACTCTGTAAACAATTCAAAAGTCAACTACTAAACAGTTGACCCTGTTCTCTCCTCAGCCATCACGTTACTCCTGTCATATGCTTTTACATTAGTGCTCTGTTTCCTTTCACGGTCAAGGATTGGATGAACTGTGGAAAAAATAAGAACTCACACAGAATTGGAGGTTAGTTGTCTAAGGTTCTAAATGTCCGTTTCAAGTAAAGGATATAAAAAGCCCACACTCAGACACCCACTGTTCTTCCCTTTTGTCCTGCTTCGCGAGTTGTGGAACCATCCTTTCCACAATTTTTTCCATGCTTCTGGATGTGTTGCATCCTATCTTTACAGTTACAAGTGTCTTGTAATGACAGCTCTTAGTAGTTGTTTGGTAGCTTCTTGGGGGTTTTACTATGCTTTTTGTTTGTTTTGTTGGATTGCTGAGACTGCAGCTTGAGAAGCTGCTCTGGTTGCAAGGTGTCGGCCAAGAGCCATGTCTGGTGGACTGCCTGTCCTCAGTCAGGTGCACTGACATCTGCATTTTCTTTTAATTGGACAAACAGCCTCTACCACATTCTGTACTCAGAAAGGCCCCCCAATTCTGATTGTCTGCTTTTCCTTGTCAAACTGTGTGAATTTGGCTGTTATTTCTGATGTGACACCTGCAGAAGTGTCAATTTTTATGAATGAAATTCTGCTAATTTTCATGCTGGGAAAACCTCTTGATATCTGCATGAAAACTATATAGATGGCTTTTTAATAGACTCCTCTTGGTAAAACAATCTCGCGTTTTTATTATATGCCCTAATAACTAATACAGGCAAGTTGCCTAGTGGGAGACTGCACCATTGCCTACCCCAGGAGTTCAAAAATCACAAGAGTTTAAAAATAATAAAATGTATTTTTCTGGTCTTTGAGCTTTTATGGTGCACGTCTTCATGTTTTCAGGTATTTCTCCACAACCATGAGCACTAGAAACTTTTTTTTTTAGTGAAAGCTGAAATTTTCATGCAAACTCTTGATTCCAGCAGGAGGAGCTTTATTTAAAAATTTGAAAAGATCACAAGATTTGTAAAATTGTGAGAGCTGGCAACGACTGCTTAACACTGATACAGTAGAGAAATGGACTTGCTTCTTAAACTCCCTTGCAGTTGTGGAAATCAGACCATACTTTGCACAGCATACACTTTGTTATTCTCTTAGATTCTTATATTGTGCTGATTACTGTAGCACATGGACTATCCAGCATTTACAGTCTTTTTCATAATGTCAAAATGATATTCCATCCTCTGTATCCATTTTTGTATTGATGGTATAATCTCAGTTCAAGTTCTACCCCCAAGGTAGTGTCAGAATTGCAAATCAGTCAGACAGTTACCCTTTTGCTCTTCTTCCTTCATCAACATGATATATCTCCTGAGGCCAGCCTTCAAAATCTGCATATGAAAAACACTGTTGTTTAATACCTAGAGTTTCCTTTAGAAAGTCATCTGGATTGTTCATAGTATTTGGGAAGAAGTCCAAGGGAAAAGCGATCTCTGTTCATAGATTGTATAAATTGATTAGTATTCAGTCCTGTTAGGGCCAAGTCTAAATGGATTTATAATCAGTTATGTTGTGACCAAGTAGGAGGTTCAAGTGCCAGAATGCCTCTGGGCGCTGTGGCATCTGCTTTTAGGACAGACATGACATATCCACACAGAGGAAAAGAGAGGACAGAAAAGAATGGGGAATGTGTATGTACAGTACTCTATCTGCAAAACACTTGTGGCTGCTTCAGTGACTTGCTTCCATAATATGGTGATTTGGAAGCCTGCCATGGTGTGTGATTAACTCAACCCTACTCTCTCAGTATTGGAGTTGAATACATACCCTTTTTGGAAGGGCAACATTTTGACTTTCCTTAACTAAACTCTCCTCTGTCCTCTTCTAGGGTTGCTGCTCCTTGGCAGAGTCCTTTGCTGCATGTTCAGTGGTTTTCACACGATTTCATTGCTGTCTGTGCAGTTCACTGGTGGTTTTTTAAACTCCTGTGTCCTCTAGCACTGTTCTTAGGTTTTGAAGATGTAACAGGAAAAACACTGGTGCTGTCTACACTAATACTTCTGCCATTTCTACTCGAGTAGAGTTGCACTGCTGATAAAGAAACAAGAGCTTTCCCCCAAAAGGCTGGTGCAGATGCTAGAAGGGGAATTTTCAGAGAAAATGTTATGAGTGAAATGAGAAGTTATTACTTAGCAATGCCTGGAGCTTTCCAAGTGTGTTGTCTCCATAGAACCACAGTCATTTTTCTTTGTTATCCATCTATCCGGATTAGATTTTGGACTGGCAGAACAATCCTGAGGGGTTTTGGAGCACACACGCACACCTGGATCATTGTTGTTTGGCATGGCTGATAAGGGGAGCTCACCTAAATAGTTTCAATGTCTCTGGTATTCACAAGAAGTGGTGCACAATTCCTAGAATGTGGTACTGCAAAGGCTGTATATTGGGCAAACTCCAGGTTCTGGTACAGAAATTTAGTTTTACTACTTCCATTGTTTATAATAGAAAAATGAGTCCAGAAGCAGATGTGCCAAAATACTACAGGAAAGCCTGTTTTGCAGAATTTCAATCTAGGAAATATCAGATCGTATATGGGTCATAGGCAGCAGTCAATGTGGTGATCTTGTACTAAATCCTAATGTCCATTTGACGATATTAAAGATCCATCCCAAAATCAGATATAGTTTCCAGTGCTCAAGAGAGGCCTAGCACTGGAATAGCATAGGTGATGTGTTCTTTTACTGTGTCTGTTGCCTCATCTGTAAAATAGTGATAATCATACACAACTTTGTAAAGCATGTTACCAATCGTCTGATGATGTCCGTTTCTGCTGCTTATCCATTTCCCCACCACACCAGCTCCTCAGTAAATGCCAAGTCAAAATCAAATTTGGCTTAGTGTTCAAAGCCTTCCCTTGAATTAGTTCAAGCTACTCTCCATGATTGTGATTGATGATCTCAGCTGTATTCCTCTGTAACAAATGAACTGTCAGCTTCATAATTCTGTTCCTCATAAATTTCACTATCTTTATAGAAGGTCCTACACTGTACAACTCTGTGCTAAAAGAGATCATCCTAAAAACATCAGAATAACTGTACTGGGTCAGACCAATAGTCCATCTTGAATACTATCCTGTTTTCTGACAGTGGCTGGTGTCAGATACTTCAGAGGAGGTAAAACAGAACAGGGCAATTTATTGAGTGATCCATCCCCTCCTGTCTAGTATCAGTTGTCAGAGGTTTAAGGACACCTAGAGCATGGGATTGTGTACCTGACCATCTTCGCTAATAGCTATTGATGGACATATCCTCCATGAACGTATCTGGTGGTTTTTTTTGGAACCCAGTTATGCTTTTGTTCTTCACAACATCCCCTGAGAATGAGTTCCACAGGTTGACTGTTCATTTTGTGAAGAAGTACTTCCTTAAGTTTGTTCTAAACCTGCTGCCTATTCATTTAATTGGGTTACCCCTGGTTCTTGTTTTATGTAAAGGGGTAAATAATACTTCATTATTCACACCATTCATGATTTTACAGACCTCTATCATAACACCACTCAGTTGTCTCTTTTCTGAGCTGTACAGTCCCTGTCTTTTTAATCTCTCCTCAATGGCAGCTGTTCTATACCCCTAATTGTTGTTGCTGTTGTCAGTACTTTTCCGTGTGTGTGCATATATATATTTGAGATGGGGCAACCAGAACTGCATGCAGTATTCAAGGATTCAAGGTATGCGCATATCATCGATTTATATAGTGGTTTTATCATATTTTCTGTATTATCTATCCATTTTGTAATGGTTCCTAACATTTTGTTCGCTTTTTGCATTACTTTGTATTTATGAACAGTGAATTTCATCTGCTAATTTGTTGCCCAGTCTCCCAAATTTGTGAGATCTTTTTGTGACTCTTTGCAGTCAGATTTAGACTTACCTATCATGAGTAATTTTGTGTTATCTGCAAATTTTGCCACCTCACTGTTTACCCATTTTTCCAGATCATTTATGGATATGTTGAACAGCACAGGTCCTAGTACAGATCCTTGGCGGACACCATTACTTACCTCTCTCTGTTTTAAAAACTGATAATTTATTCCTACCCTTTGTTTCCTATCTTTTAACCAGTTACTGATCCATGAGAGGACCCTCCCTCTTATCTCATGACTGCTTACTTTGCTTAAGAACCTTTGGTGAGGGAGCTTATCAAAAAAATTCTGAAAGTCCAAGTACACTATATCCACTGGCTCACCGTTGTCCACATGTCTGTTTACCCCATGAAAGAATTCTAATAGATTGGTAAAGCATGAATTCACTTTACAAAAGCTGTATTGACTCTTCCCCAACATATTGTGTTCATCTGTGTGTCTGATAATTCTGTTCTTTACTGTAGTTTCAACCAGTTTGCATGGTACATAAGTTAGTCTTACAGGCCTGTAATTGCCAAGATTACCGCTGGAGCCTTTTTTAAAAATCGACATCACATTAGCTATCTGCCAGTCATCTGGTTCAGAGGCTGATTTAAGCAATAGGTTACATACCACAGTTAGTAGTTTTTCAATTTCATATTTGAATTCCTTCAGAACTCTTTGTGAATACCCTTTGGTCCTAGTGACTTATTCCTGTTTAATTTATTTATCCTGAATCTCTCTCTTCTCTGCCCTGCCCCACTTCACTAGAACATAATGTGCCTACATCTTTGACCTAGCTTTTCCCCCAACTAAAAAGAAAAACGCTTCCCATCAATGGGGATAGAGAGGAGAAAAGGCCTGCATGTATACTTTTAAAATGTGCAAGGAGCTCGATTCTTCAATAATGAGATCAATTACTAGATACAAATATAATTGAGAATTATTAATACTTTATTTCATTCACTGATTTGAAATGCACTCATCACAAGCTCTGTGTACTTAATAAAACAAGCTTTATAATGAATTAAGAAGTTTTTATAACAAAAAAATAAATCCCAACAATAAAGTTTACTCAGAAGGAATTTTCTCCAACTCATAAATGTTTCTTTACTGTATTTTTTTTTTTAATTTTTGGCTCCTCTTGAAATAATGCTGTTAGTTGTTCACTGTATTGTGTGAGGACAGCTGACTGACAGTGAAATTTACAGCAAGATTAGGAATTGGGTTAGAGCAATTGATTGAGTTTTGCTGAACTTGATGTTGTAAAAGGCATAGGATACCACCAGCCAGCCTTAACTCTTCTTTAACCCAAGTTTTTTGTCAGTGAATTTCCTAGTTTTTTTAAAAGAAAGAGAAATGTTTTTGAAGGAGTTAGTGGTCATTTAGGCAGTGATAGTTAGCATAAAGGTTTCCATTTGAGGTGCTACTGTGGCTAGCTAAAAGTAAAGATTGCTATGTGATTTCTGATTAGTCCAACTCCCCCACCCTTCTTGCTGACTTTGTTATAGTAAAATGGGTGAAATGTTGAAAGTGTGTGATTGATAACAGGGCAGGGAGAGAAATCGCAGGCATGATCTATGTTCCAAAAGATGGTTACAGTAACTTTTAAGCACAAGAGAGAGATGACTGCTATTTCTCTCCTTCTCCACCCCCACTCCCCTGGCCAGCATTTCCAGCTAACCCTTCTCTTCCTGTCCCGTTACGTAATTAGCATGTAAAAAGTAGCTCCATGCTGTCTGGTGCCCTCTGCTGCGAATTCAAATCACAGGCAGCAACTTACTAGAGGGTAGCATGCTTACTTGGTTATTACTCCTGAGGACATTCAGCACCAAAAAAATAAAAAAATCTGCACACAATATTTTAAAATTCTGAAAATTTTATTTGTCAAATAAATGTGGAGGCTCCAGCATGGCACTGGGGAGCACAGGCCACTGGCTGCGCAGAGGTGGGAGATCACTGTGCAGCGCCCCCGCCGGACACTGACTCAGCAGTGAGGCTGCACCCAATCCTGATACAGCGCAAGGATCAGGCCTGCCCCAGAAACACACTAGGGCCTTGACCATCTGTGCCAGTTGCACCAGGTGAGGGCAGGCAGGCTCAGCAAGGCAGGATTCAAGTGTGGAGGGGCTTAGTGTGGGGAGATCCAGGTGTGGGTTGAGAGGGCTTTGGGTGGGGCAATCTGGGTACAGGCAGCATGTGGGATCTGGATGCACAGGGGCTTGTTGGGGGGTTCTGGGTGCAATGATAATTGGACTCTGCAAGGGGGTCCAGGTGAAGGTGGTTGGGGCTCAGTGGGGGGAGGGGAGGGTTGGGTGTGGGGGTATAGAGATCGGCAGGGGATCTGGGTGTGGAGGACTCAGTGGGGGGGTCCAGATGCTGGGGGAGTGGGCTCAGTGGCGTGGAGATCCAGGTGCAGCTGGTTGCGGCTTGGTGGGCAGGGGATCCGGGTGCAGGTGTGTCTTGGGGTGGTCCATGCGCAGGGAGCATGGGGCTCGGCAGGGGGGTTGTGAGTTGTGGGGGTAGGCTTGGCGGGAGGGTCTGGGTCTGAGGGGGTCTGGATGAATGGGGGTTGGGCAGATGGGGGAGCAGTTTCCTGTACAGGGATCCCTCCCCCTGCAGCTGAGGAGTGATGAGTGCAGGAAGAGGTAGGGGGGGACTTTGCAGAGCTTCCTGCAGCCGGGGGAGAAATCTGATGGGTGGGTCTGACCTGGCCCTGGATGCCGTGCAGGGGAAGAGGAAGTCCTGTCTACCCCAGTCCCGCCTCCTGCCCCACAGTGATTTACCTCTCTGGCATCTGCCCTGGGCCACCGAAACATATTGCTGGGAAGGGACGCATGACCACTCTTGTGGCTTCTCTTTGCTTTCCCCCCTCCCCCCCAACAGCAGCCCCCTGGAGCAACCCCTCCCCCCCGCAGCACCCCCCGATTTCCCCCCTAGCAGCGGCCCCTCCAGATGTGCCCCCACCCAGCAGCGGTCCCTGCACCCCACAGCAGTGACCGTTTAATATTTAGTCAGGGGTATGTATGGTAAAAGTCATGGACAGGTTCACAGGCCGTGAATTTTTGTGTATTGCCCGTGACCTGTCCATGATTTTTACTAAAAACACCCATGACTAAATCATAGCCTTTCCTATAGCTGAAGGAAGCTGGCATGCCTATTAACCTTATCTTCTTGATAAACTGTAGTTTAAGTTAAAATGTGTTGTAATAAATTAATAAAACAGGCAAAAAAACTTAGATCCAAGCTTTATTCATTAATAAGTTACATTTTGCCATCTTCAAGTATCTTCCTGGCTCACAGGCAGTTGATAAAGAGGAGATGCTTAGATACTACAGTGATGGGCACAATACACAACCCTAACCTGGCTTGGTCTGTTCTTTTAATTCAGATTCTCTTTGGTGATTTCAACAGATTATAAACAATCATGTTTTACAGTGTACTGTGATACAGGTCACCTCCAGGCTTTCCGGGTATGCTTCAGCATATTTTTCTGCTGGATCACAAATAGAGCAATCCAACACCTCTACTCTATAATTCTTGTCACATTATCTGTATTTATTGTGACTGGCTTTTACACAATGTAAGCAACAACAATGGTGTAGCCTTTCCTTTTTCTACACAAGAAGGATCACTATAAAAATGACTATGGAATGCCTTTGTGGCTAGGGAATAAAATCACTCATCCCCAGTGAAATGAAGTTGGTGGGCAATACGTCATGTTGACTACGTCTATGTAAACAATATGAGATGGGATGAAATTTAGAAGGACACAATTAACACGGGGGATTTTAGCAAAGGTATAAAGGGGAGCTAGGCAACTCCTCTTGCCTTTCAATGGGAGTTAAGCTCCCCCTTCATGCCTTTGACAATTACACCTTAGTTTTTATATAGAATATTTTACTTCTCCCCCGCCCCCCGTTTGTAATGGAACAAAAACTAATCTGGCTGTAGTATGTTCAGTACTTTTTTTGAGATACTCCCATGTCAGCATGGATAACAAAGCTAAGAGTACTGTTACTGTTGGATAGCTAGCTGATGTTGCTGAGTTCCAAGGGGAAGTTCACATATGGTTTTTGTATTTAAAAAAAACATGGACACACACACACTCTCACGGTTGGCTCTATTGGTTTTTTAACACAAAAATATACACCTTATAGACACTGAGAGTTTTATTTTATTTATTTTTAATTAGATGTTGTCCCAGATTCTGACTGAAGATTAAGTCAGAGTTATTTCAGTTACTTTATTAATTGTGCTATAGTCCTACAGGTTTGCCCAGGGGTGTAAAATTTCCACAACTGGGTAAGACCCTTCCAAATTGCAGCTATGGGCACAGGAGGACCGCGAGGGTTCTTCATTCTTTAATAATGAAAATATCAGATTGAAAACCTTTTTGTTTCTTAAGAATTCATAAATTCATAATTTTACCTGAAGTCATGATATAAGAAACTAGGGATTTTTAGAATTTCCATTTCAGCCATTTGTCCAATGCCCAGGTTTTATAAATTCAAGTGGAGTGTAAGAAGTGACATAATCTCTTTGGAATAAAGATCATAATCTTCATAAGCAAATTCTTATTGTCAAATAATTTAATGACAAAAGGAAGAGAAGGAGGCAATTTGGGACCCTAATTCAGCAAGGTACTTAAGCCTAACTGTTTAAGTATGAGAGTTGTTTCATTGAAATCAGTGGGACTACTTAGGTGCTTTAAATAAACACACACCTTGCTGAACTGGTGTCTGAGGGTAGGGACCATCTTATTTGTTACTTGTTTGTTCTGTTCCTAGCACATCAGGGGCCCTGATTCTTGTTTGGGGTCTTAGGTACTATCATATTGAAATAGTAATTGTATGCAATTATTATCAGGTATTTTGTAAAGTGTGTGTGCAGAGTTTTCTATGAAATGCTGTTCAGTCTGTAAACAGTAGCAATTCAGAACTGTCTATTTTTAAGTCAGCAATCTGGATGCTATTAACTATTTCTGTAGAATGAAAAACAGCAGTTCACAGCTGTGATATGTTAAAAAAAAAGGGGGAGGGTTAACTTGGGGATCTTTACCTGTAATGTTGAATATTCACCTATAGATAATTTAAAACTTATTTATTTTGAACCTGTGTAGGAGAGTTTTAATCTTCTGTAATTTTGTTCTTTGATTCCCTGATTAGCTTTCCATAGATTGCTGAGCTGGATGGGAATTAATTTTCAATTTTATCAAGGTTTAGGTTTCTTTTTTTTTCTATTTGATCTCAATTTTATTTTATTTTTTAAATTCTCAACATATCAGAAACAAAGGAAAAACAGAGCTGTGACATCTTAAGCATTATCTTGTCAATTCATCTTCACCTCAACTTGCTGAGAGCACCAGCTGATAGTGCCAAGTGAACAGTTTTTCTCCTTTCTCAAGCTATCAATCTGGACACCTTTCAGTGCCAACTCACTTGAATTTGTGCTGATCTGGAGCAGTATTGTGATATAACCGGTCTGCATTGGGGTTCACCCATGATGAAATTAGTAGGTTGCTTCTTACATGTACGGTGTAGTAGCCCAGGCGAGATAGAGACAGTGAAATTGCAGGTCAATATAGTTCTTTATCATGGCCCACAGCACTTTCCTATAACATAGAAGTGTTGCTTTTGACGAGTAAGAATACCTGATACTTGGTGTACTATGTGGGACTCAGCAGTCTGGCTCACTTCTGTATTAAATATAAGGACAGCTGTGATGAGTTCCATTTAGGTATACCCTTGTGACACCTAACAAATTGCCAGTGTGACCGTCCAAGTAGGCAAAGTTTGGGTGTTCTTGACATAAGAGCTCGGTACTGATTCTGGCCTTGCCTATTACAAATGCCTTTTCTTTCTCTTTTTTGCAGATACTGAGCATCTTTATACTGTGGTTTTTCAAGAAATCTGTGAACGCTTTGGAAAGGCGTATACCTGGGATTTGAAATCATTAGTCATGGGTAAAAAAGCACTGGAGGGAGCACAGATTATTCGAGATGTACTTGAACTTCCGATGACCAAAGAGGAGCTACTGCATGAAAGTAAAATGAAGCAGGAAAAAATATTTCCTAATGCTGCATTGATGCCAGGTGTTTCTCTTCAATATTTAAATAACTGCATATGAAATTATTTAAACACTGTGACTATTGTATAGTTCTAAAACCTCCTTTCACAAAGCACCTTCTCTCACAGACCTGATATCTTCACTCTTGGCTTGACAGGTTTTGCTAAAAATTGCCTGTTTACTTGGTAGAAAGGTACTGAGGATGCTGAGAGCTTTTTCATATACACTTATGGAACAGATGCTCTTAATACATGTTTTAAAGAACAGGAAAACACATGGACAGGATAAATATGCATGAAGTTTATAAGTTTCATGATCTAGTCTTTGCTTTATAATATTTGAGAGCATCTGTGTAATTCAACAAGTTTGTTTTAAGGTGTGTATGTGTATACACTCTACTGCAGGGGTAGACAACCTATGGCACACGTGCCAAAGGCGGCAAGCGAGCTGATTTTCAGTGGCACTCACACTGCCCGGGTCCTGGCCACCAGTCCGGGGGGCTCTGCATTTTGATTTAATTTTGAATGAAGGTTCTTAAACATTTTAAAAACCTTATTTACTTTACATACAACAATAGTTTAGTTACCGGTATATATTATAGACTTATAGAAAGAGACCGTCTAAAAACGTTAAAATGTATTACTGGCACGTGAAACCTTAAATTAAAATGAATAAATGAAGGCTCGGCACACCACTTCTGAAAGGTTGTCGACCCTTGCTAGTGTATTTGTGTAAAATAAACAATATGCATGCCTTTACACACATAGACAGATTTATGTGTCTGTCCATGTATATATGTTGCATATTCTGAGTGCTTGGACTTGTAATCTTAGTTCCATTCGTAAAATTTTCTTTCATTTAAGTTTGTAGTATGTAATGGGAGAGGGGGAAAAACCCTAGGTAACAAGTTCAGGCATGCAAAAGAAGAAAATCCTAAACTAAGTTTGTTACCAACATAAAATTTAAAGTTAATGTTTCTGGAGCAAACAGCAATATTTTATGTCAAAATATAATGAGAGAGGGCAAAATAGCAAATTCCAGGTATGTATAAAGTAGCCTAATTAATGTAACTGTAACGAACATAACTTTTGGAACTTTCTGCATTTTGAATGTTTGGCCTTTCAGCCTTTATGATGCACTACCAGTAGTCTAGAAAAAAATTTTTTTTGAGGGGTGGCTGTATTTATATCTAATTTCCTAATATCTTAAAAGGGTTGGGGGTAAAACGAATATATGTGGGGGTAGGGATGGGGAGGGGAGCAAGTTTAAAAAAACAGAAACAGAAAATCTGGATATAATTTGTATATTCAGCTAACACTCAGCTGGTCCACAGCCCTCACTATCGCTGCTCACAGACGCATTGCAGACGGGCTGGGGAGCACACCTGGGCAGTATCAGAACTCAAGACATGTGGTCACAACCACAACTATCGCTGCATATCAACGTCAGGGAGCTGAGAGCAATTTGCCTGGCTTGCCAGACATTCCAGGCTCATCTTCAGGGCAAATGTGTCTCAGTACTGATGGACAACACCACAGTGATGTTCTATATAAACAAACAGGGTGGTGCTCGTTCCTCTCTCCTGTGCCAGGAAGCTCGCCTACTGTGGGACTTCTGCATCATACACTGCATCCAGCAACAGGCCTCCTATCTGCCAGGAGCACAGAACGAACTAGCGGACCACCTCAGTCTCTCGTTCAACACTCACGAGTGATATCTCAGAGCGGTCATTGCCCTTTCGATCTTCCAGAGGTGGGGCTATCCCCACCTTGACCTGTTTGCGACATGGAGCAACAGAAAGTGTCAGCTGTTCTGCTCCTTTCAGAACCACAGCCACGGTTCCATATCGGACGGCTTTCACCTACCATGGACGAGTCATCTGCTATATGCGTTCCCGCCCTTCCCACTCATACACAAGGTCCTCCTCAAGATCCGGCAGGACAGGGCTTCAGTGATCCTCATAGCACCAGCATGGCCCCGACAGCACTGGTTCACCACACTGCTGAACCTATCAGTGGACAGGCCAGTGGCCCTTCCTATGCTCCCGGACCTCATCGCACAGGATCATGGCCAACTACAACACCCCAACCTGGAGTCCCTCCACCTCATGGCATGGAAACTCCATGGCTGAACCAGCTTGAACTGCAGTGCTCGGACTCTGTTAGGGAAGTTCTGTTGAGAGGCAGGAAGCCCTCCACTCGCACAGCGTACCTGATGAAGTGGAAACGTTTCTCCATTTGGTCCATACAGAAAATACCTCCCCGCAGCAAGCCTCTATTCCCCTCGTGCTAGACTACCTCTTGTACCTGAAGCAACAGGGGTAGGCAATATCATCTATTAAGGTACACCTGGTGGCCATTTTGGCCTTCCACCCAGGTGTGGAGGGCAGGCCAGTCTTTAGCAATCCCATGGTGGGCTGTTTTCTTAAGGGCTTGGATAGGCTTTACCCCCAGGTGAGGCAACCCATTCCTCAGTGGAATCTTAACATGTTCCTTTACGGATTCATGGTTCTCCCTTTCGAGCCCCTCGCGACCTGCCCCTTATCCTACCATTCCTGGAAGGTGGCTTTTCTGGTGGCCATAACCTCGGCCAGAAGGGTCTCCGAGCTCAGAGCACTGACTTCCGAGCCCCTCTACACGGTCTTTTACAAGGACAAGGTGCAGCTACGCCCTCACCCAGGTAGTATCGCAATTTCACATTAACCAGGACATATTTGTACCGATATTCTTTCCTAAACCTCATGCCAGCAACAAAGAGCGGGCACTCCATTCCCTGGATGACAGGCGTGCCCTAGCCTTCTACATTGAACGCACAAAGCTGTTTCGTAAGTCACCACAGCTTTTTATTGCAATCACCGAAAGGATGAAAGGGCTTTCCATCTCATCCCAGCACATCTTGTTGTGGATCATGTCCTGCATCAGAATGTGCTGTGACCTGGCTAAGATCCAAGCCCTGGCGTTGACGGCGCACTCCACAAGAGCGCAGGCCTCTTCTGCTATGTTCCTCGCACAGGTCCCCATTCAGGACATATGCAAGGCAGCAACGTGGTCTTCCATCCACACCTTCACATCACACTATGCCATCACTCAACAGGCGAGGGACAATGCGGCCTTCAGCAGGACAGTACTGCAATCAGCAACTCGGTGAACTCTGATCCCTCCTCCTTCGAAACTGCTTGGGAGTCACCTATTGGAATGGACATGAGCAATCACTCGAAGAAGAAAAGATGGTTACCTACCTTTTGTAACTGTTGTTCTTCGAGATGTGTTGCTAATGTCCATTCCAAATCCCTTCTGCCTCCCCTCTGTCGAAATATTCCATCAAAAAGAACTGAATAGGCGGCGGGTCAGCAGGGACCTATATACACTGCCACAAAGGCACCACTCCAGGGGGCTCCACAGCCGACCCAGCGGGTACTACTAGGGTAAAAACTTCTGACAATCGTGGACGCGGCGCGCACGCACACACACCTATTAGAATGGACATGAGCAACACATCTCAAAGAACAACAGTTACGAGAGGTAGGTAACCATCTTTTCTCATAGCAAATTTCAAAGTTCGAGAACATAGAATAACATAAAAGTCAATTAAGCAAATAAATAAATAATAATAATATTTTTAAAAAGCTTTCTTACCCCCCTCCCTCCCCAAACAGGCTTCACATTTGTATCTTCTCCTTTATTTTTTGGCTGGTTTTTTTGTTTTTAACTTGGATTCATCAAATTGCTGTTGGCTTTCTTTTCCTTCTTGAAGGGAAGGATAGCTTTGACCTCCTGGGTCTTGTTAATTGGAGATGGATCAAAACTGTGGCTTATCGGCTGTTTTGTACAAGTAATAAGAAGGTCAGTAGTGTTCTGGATTGTGGAATAAGTGAGTTCTTTAAAAGGAGAACTGTTTGCCAAATAAATGTAGAGGAATCTGAAATATCTCTACATCCCTTACATCTCTTAAAAATTGTAAATCTCATGTGCATTTAGACAATTTGGGGTCAGAGCTGAAGGCTGAACTAATTAAATGAAATCATTTGTCTTTCATTCTTGTCAGACTTTTATGTAGGCAGAAAGAAAATGTCTGATTTAGCACGTGGATGAGGATCCGTGTTTCAAAAAATGATAGAAAAGGATCTCTGCTAGTGGACTTGTGAAAATGGTGTGCACAGATTTGAATATCAAGCTAATAGGCAGCTTTTCAATATCTGAGAAACATATGGGAGAATTATCAATTTTGCTTTCCTACTCTCTGAGGTGTCTAGGAGCAGCCCCTTTCAGTAGCAGCCCCGCCACAAGGAGGCTCTGAAGGATGGTATTATAAGTGAAGGAGTAAAATATGGAGGAGATTCTCAGTTGCCCCATCAGGGATATGGAGGTCTACCTCAGAAAAAACTATATTCCTTGGAAAGAACACAAAAATCTAAAAAAAATAACATGAAGCTGAAAGGCAAGACACATAGTAGAGTGTAAGACAGTTCTTCTGTGCTATATTTTAAAGGTAATTATAAAAGTAAAGTATATTTAATAGACTACAAATAAACATTTCAGAAGTCACTTAGACACTTAGGAGTCTAATCCATGGGAATTAAGGTCCTAATCCCATTTGCTGTTGAAAATGTTAATCCATTGGTCTGCTTTCAGATTCTGTCTCAAATTAGTTTCTGCTGACCTTCACAAGTGGTTTGAATTACAGTTACTGCCGTGAAGGGAGTCAACAAGCTCATTGCCGTTTTGATGCCAACCAAGCAGCAAAGGTAGCTGTGAGCTTCTTGACTCCCATCAGCAAATGACATATTTATTCTTTAAAATTACTGATTTTATTGTGCTCCCATTTCTATTTTTCTTAAGTCTTCTGTATCTCAGCCATGTTTCTGCTCTCTTCTCCGAGCAGCAGTGAGTTCCCTGGGAACTGCTAAGTGGGTTGTAAACAAAATGGCATATCTGAAGAAAGAAAATTCACTTTACCCATTCTCGAAATGCCATGGCTACAAGTGGACAAAATGGTCAAATTGTTTCTAACAAAATGTATTTTTGTTGAAAAATTGCTTCTTTGAAAACTAATTTTTTTGCTAACATTTTTTTTTTTTTAAATAATCCATTTGTATGTAACTCCAAACAAAAGCAACAACAAACATTGGTTATATTCTTACTACCTCCTTTCTTTATTTGCATACTTACCGGTACTTTAAAAACTTAAAAAAAAAAAATCCATTCTTGACTTAAAATTTTCCATTAATTACTGTTTTAAAAAACTGCCTTGTTTCTAGTCTGAATTTGTCCTACTTCGACTTCCAACCATTGGAACTTGTATCTTTGGATGTTATATCTTTAGTAGTTTAAGAGCCTTCTATTATTAAATTGCTGTTCCTCGTGTTATGCTAAACAGAATTAGTTTCTTGAATCTTTCACTTTAAAGCATATTTTCCAATCTTTTAATCACTATAGTGGCTCTTCTCTGAAACCTCTCAAATTTTTCAAAATCTTTTATGAATTGTGGACACCAGAATTGAACACAGTATTCCGGTTGTAATCGCAGCACTGCCAAATACAGAAGTAATATAACTTTTTAAATTCTACTCGTGAGTTCTCTGTTTATATATCCAATTATTTCATTAGTCCTGTGGCCACAACATTGTACTGGGAGCTCACATTCAGCTCATTATACGCCGTGACCCCCAAATCTTTTTGAGAGTCACTCCTTCCCAGGATATAGTCCCTCATCCTGTCTGTTTGGCCTAAATTCTTTGTTTCTAGTTCTGTGACTTTACATTTAGCTGTAGTAAAACTGTGTTTGCTTTTGCCCAGTTTATAAAATAATCTGGATCACTCTGTATCAGTAACCTGTCCTCTTCATTATTTACCACTTGCTCAAACTTTATCAGTGAGGATTTTTTTGTTTTCTTGCAGGTCTAATTGATGAAAATATTAAATTGCATAGTGCTGAGAACCGATCTCTGTGGGACCCCACTAAAATTCACCCTTTCAATGATGACTCCCTATTTACAATTACATTTTGAGGCATGTCCGTTAGCTAATTTTTAATCCATATAATATATTCCATGTTAATTTTATCTCGTTATAATTTCTTAATCAAAATTCAAAATGTTGTGCAGTGGCAAGTCAAATGTCTTACAGAAGTCTAAGTATGTTACATTAACACAATTGCCTTTAGCAATCAAACTTGTAATTTCATCAAAAAAGATATCAAGTTAGTTTGACAAGATCTATTTTCCATAAACCCGTGTTGATTGGCATTAATTATATTGCCTTCCTTGAGTCTGTATTAATCAAGTCCCATATCAGCTGCACCATTACTTTTGCTTGGGATCAATATCAAATTAAAGTTTTTCAGGATTTCATCAACTTTTTAATAAAAGTAAAGCCAAAATTACCTCTTGGAGCTCTGGCAACTTGAACAGTCAAAAACGTTGTTGACCAATCATAGTGAGATCAAATTGTAAACACACAGCCATAGAATCTCTTCAAAAAAAATTAGGAGAGTCAGAAGAAAAACTAAAACATTGTTATATTTATATAATTAAATAAAAAAAGATCAGTTAAACAAAATTCATAGCCAATTTAACATATTGCCAAGATCCCTTTTCCACCTGCTTTTAGATTGGTAGAAACACGAACTTGCAATAGTGCTCTCTTGACTGTACAAAGTCATTCTTCTGATCAAATATTCATTACATTACTCCCAAACACCTAAAGTTGGGTATAATTTATTTCTTACATAATTTATATTCTCTGTGTGAGGGAACACATTGTCACTATAAATTGTACTAAACTTCATGTGGTCCATGAGTGAGTGCAAGAAACATTCTTGCATTGCCCTTTACGTACATGTTATCACATAATGTGGCATATTGTGCAGGATGGAACTTGTTATTTTAGCAGATTATTAAACCTCAAATTGTCTCCCGCTAATCTAGGTTCGGTTTAGGCCTAGGAAATGTCAGATTGACAGAGCTCTCAGGAAGTACCAATGACACTTTCTCTTTCTATATTTCTGACTGGTTACAAGTGTAACATTGCATTGCAGTTATGTAAGTTAATTTATGGGATGAGTGGAGTAGTTTTTGAAGGGGTGTTGGAAAGGGGAAGAATACTACTTGGAACATGGACCCAACTGCAATCTGAGAAGAATCTTTGCTATTGTTTAAAGTGCAGGAAAGTGAGAAAAATACATTAGTTACTAGCAGCTAGTTATTTCCTTGGCTTGGAAATGGATTAGTAATTTCCAGCTCTACTTTTTTTTTTGAATATTTGAGCATAGGAATTGTCATAGAAATGTAGGACTGAAAGAGACCTCAATAGGTCACTTAGTCCATCCCCTGCATTTAGGCAGGATTCAGTATTAGACCATCCCTCACAGCCATCCCTGACAGGTGTTTTTCTAACCTGTTCTTAAAATCTTTCAGTGATGGAGATTCCTTATCCTCCCTAGCTAATTTGTTACAATGCTTAACTACCCTTACAGTTACAAAGTTTTTCCTAATGTCTAACATAAATCTCTCCTGCTTCAGTTTAAGCCCATTACTTCTTGTCCTGTCCTTAGTGGTTAAGAAGAACAATTTATCACCCTCTTCTTTATAACAACCTTTTACCTACTGGAAGACTGTTGTCCCTCCTCGGTCTTCTCTTTTCCAGACTAAACCCAGTTTTTCCAATCTTTCTTTGTAAGTCATGTTTTCTAGACCTTTAATCATTTTTGTTGCTCTCCTCCAGACTTTCTCCAAGTCATCCACATCTTTTCTGAAGTATGGTACCCAGAACTGGAAACAGTACACCAAGTTGAGGCCTTATTAGTGCTGAGTAGAGTGGAAGAATTACTTCTTTGTATAATGGTCCCTATGTGTGTTCCACATATGGGATATGCATGCACACCATGTACCTGAAACAGGATTTTTTTGTAAGCAGTGCCTTTGGCCTACACCCCCACCATAGCTCTCCTTGTGCTCTGAACCACGGGCATAAAAGGTGGTGCAGGCACACACCTCTCCAGTTCCTTCTTACCCCCTCAGGATATGAGTTGAAATCGTTGATGTCATCAGCTCCCTTTTTACTGCATCATTGCGGTAAGGTATTATATAGAGGTAGTTTTAGTAGTCTTTGTAGTATACTCTACAAAGTATAGTTAGTTTTCCCCCCCATTTCTTCCCACCCAGGGACAGTGTCACCCTGAGTAGTCTTGGATTATGCCCTGTGTCCCAGGGTTAAAAAATTATTTCTTTCCATTGCTCCTTTCCGGTGAGCAACAAACATCAATACTGCCTCTGCTGCCTGGGTGAGTCTCATAGTATCTTTTCCCCCCAGAACTCATGATGGTTGGGAACTAACACTCAGAAAATATCTCCTGGGGAAGACTTTGAAGCTCCAATGAGATCTGGTCTGGGGGACCTTCCGCTCCCTCCTGGCCAGCCCCGCCCCATAGATCAGTCTCACCGAGCGGAGGCTAAGACTCTTAAGCCTAAAAAAAGGCTTCACATGAGAGCAAATGGCACTCTCATAGACACAAGGGCAAGTCATCTTCATCTAAGACTGCTCCAAATAGAGAGGATCACTCCCGGACCCCATCAAAGTTGGCACACATGGGCAGTAGGTGCTTAGGCCTAAATAAATCTAGACAGGAGAGGGAGGCACGCAAGGGTACAGATCCAATGATTCCGATGGTGCAGGCTTGGGATAAACAGCTCCTGGTACTCCCATCCGCTTTTAGAGCCAATGTGTGCCAGTAGTGACACAGCCCTGGAGGGAGCCAACCACCATAGTAACCAAGGAAGCTCTGGTTCTGATGGGTCCGCCAATGGACTCTCCTACATCTCCCTGGGGGACATTTTGCTCTTCCCTATGCACATTCACCTCCCTTATTGGGACTGTCTATTCTGGGATTTAGATACACCAGAGGAAGATGCTATCCTGGCAAGGCAGAGTCATTCTTTTACCCCACCTGCCAGCCTTGGGGCACAACTATTGGTACCAGAGATAAGGGATTCAGCTTTCTCAACAGATGAATCTGAGGCCCCACAGGAGCTGCTGAGACATTGGATGGAGGTGGCACTAGACAGGAGACCCAGAAGATTAGGGGTTCCAGTCTCTAATCAGATATGATTGGCCAAGAGACAGGTGGTCCTCCTCAGCCAGTTGGCAATATTGGGGACTGTGGGAACCCTACCCTAGACACCCAGGATTGGTACAGGAGACCTATTTGCCATCCTGTGGATACCCACAACCATTCCCACTGAAATATTCAGAAGGCGAAGGTGAGCTATTCTGGGAGTGATCTTCAGGGGACAAGGCGATTATTCCATCTTCTCCGTCTCTGTCAGATGACTTTAAAAATATCAAGAGCTCATGCACAGAGTGATTCAACTTGAGAAAGATCAGGAACCTCAGCACAATTTAGTAGACATTCTGCAGCTTTCTGGTCCCAGTCTCCCAATCAAGTGGCCCTCTCCATCAATGAGGCTATCATGGATCTGGTAAGGACAGTTTGGCATACTCCGGCTTCTTGTGCTCCCACCATAAGAGGCCCAAGATGCACTACTTTTTCACATTTGGCACGGGGCGGGGGGGGAGAGGGAATAAGTTTTTGTTCTCTCAACTACTGCCTAACTCTTTAGTGGTGCGGGTGGCTACAGCATGGTCCAAGCAGCAACCAAAGACTACTCCCTCTGATAAAGACACAAGCAACTTGACCTTCTGGGGAGAAAGGTTTTCTCTTCCACCTCCCTCCAGTTCAGGATCTCACATTATTCAGATCCTCTTGGCCAAATATTATTTTACTAATTCTAACAAGATTTTTCAATTTAAGGACAAGCTCCCAGAGGAGGATAGGACCCGCTTCAAGGCCTTAGTGGATGAGAGCAGATTAGTGGTCAAAACTTCCCTCCAAGCTGTGGTGGATGTGGCGGATAGTGCCTCTAGGAGGATGGCTACAGTCACTGCTACGAGGAGACACTCGGGGTTGGAATCCTTCGATTTTCCTAGAGAGGTGCAGAGTACCATCCAAGATCTGCCTTTCGATATTATCAACCTATTCCATGAGTCTCTTCACACCCTTAAAAACTTGAGGACAACACTTTGCTCGCTGGGCATTTGTACCCCTGCCCCTATGAGAAAACACTATAGACGGATATAAGGAAGACCGCCTCCTCAGCTGTTTTACCACCAACGTCCTCAGAAGCCATCAGGCAAGGGACAGTGGGTTCTTCTTCTTAGCATATGTGCAATGTGCCTCAGGTGGCATGTCACCAGGATTCATCACCGAATTTAGTACACGGTTGGATCATTAGCTTCCCAAGCCTGGGCTGATCCATGCCCCCAACATGGGGTTTATGGATCTAGGAATCCAGCCTCTGCAGCGTTCCCCACCACATTGTACTCTAACCCCCAAGCAAAGAGTTTCTTTTGATGGGAGTGTCGAGACCCGTGTCCCTTTACTGATGCCACTTTATTCCTCTCCTCTGATATTTGGAGGCTGCCTTACCCAATTTGCCAAAAACTGGAAAGCTCTAACTACAGACAAATGGGTATTAGAGCTTATTCATGACAGCTCTCTGATAGTTTCTGGTACCTCCTATCCACAAACCCCCTTCCAGGTTCCTTTTCAGGGACCACTCTCATGAGGAGATTCTACGACAAGAGGTGAACTCTCTTCTCCTCGGGGAAGCCATAGAAAGAGTTCCACCTCTACATCAAGGGAAGGGATTCTATTCCCCTTACTTCTTGATCCCCCAAAAGAATGGGGGATGGAGGCCAATTCTCGATCTGAGACAGCTGAACAGGTTTATTCAAAAACTACAATTCCATATGATATCCTTGGGTTCAATAGTTCTCTCATTAGAGGAGGGCACATGGTTTGTGGCTATCAACGTGAAAGATGTATATTTTCACATACACATCCACTCAGCCCACAGGAGGTTCCTCTTTGATCAGGAGCATTACCAATCCAGAGCTCTTTCCCTTGGTCTAGCTACAGTACCCAGGGTCTCTATGAAGGTTTTTTCAGTAGTGGCAGCATGGGTGAGAAGAGAATGATTTACAGTCTTTCCTCACAGTGACTCCTGAGGCAACAATTTTTACCAATGTCTCCCTCTTGGGTTGGGGCACTCACTTGGGTGACTGGACCCCATGGGAGTCCAGAATGGATATCTATTTGCTAGAACTCACAGCGAGCTATCAAGCCTGTGATGCCTTCCTACCACCCATCTGATCCAGATATGTCCAAATAATATTGGACAATAAACCACAATATTCAATATAAACAAACAGGAGGGAGCAAGATCTCTCCGTTTATGCATATAGGCAGTCACCTTCTGGAATTGGTGCATCAGCCATTATGTAACTCTATCAGCATTATATTTACCAGGAGTGCTAAACTCCCTAGTGCAGTGGTTTTCAAACCGTGGGTCGTGGAATGTAAGGCACTGGGTCACAGTGGCTCTGGTCAGTACCGCTAACCAGGCAATTAAAAGTCCCATTAGTGGTGCTGCCTGGCTAAGGCAGGCTAGTCTCTACCTGTTCTGACACCACGCTGTGCCCCTGAAGCGGCCAGCAGCAGGTCCGGCTCCTAAGTGGGGGGGCCACCAGACTCCACGCGCTGCCCCTCCCAGAGCACCGGCTCTGCACTCCTACTAGCCGGGAGCTGGGGGGGGCGCGGCGGTGCCTGCAGGTGCGGAGCTGCTTGCGCACCTCCACCTAGGAGCTGGGGCATAGCACGGTCCACAGTACCAGGACAGGCAGGAAGCCTGCCTTAGCACCCCCACTGCGCCGCTGACCGAGGTAAGCCCATGCCTCAACCCTGCTCCCCAATCCCCTGCCCCAGCCCAGAGCCTGCACCCCCAGCCCTAGTTACTTACCTATAACTAGGAGTTCTTTGAGATGTGTGGTCCCTATGTGTATTTCACTAGCCTCTCTCCATCCCCTCTGCTGCAGATTATTTGAACTGTAGTAAGAATGGGAAATTGGAGAGGTATGGACCCACACCACCTTTTGTGGCCTCCGTTCAGAGCGTGAGGAGAGCTACAGCGCACATGCGGGCCAATGGACTCTTCTTACAAAATATTCTGGACCCAAGCACATAGTGTGCATATGTATCCCAAATGAGAAATGCAGATAGGGACCACACATCTCAAAGAACCTCCAGTTGCAGGTAAGTAACCTCTATTACAACACTCCTGCTAATACATCCCAGAATGATGCTCACTTTTTTTTTTTCCCAACAGTATAACATTGTTGACTCATATCTAGTAATGTAGCATTGCTGATAATATTCTTAAATAATGTTTCATAATGACAATGAAACAGTTGAACATAGGAGATATTTCTAAGGTTTACTGAACACTAGATCTATAGCAATTACAGCAAATGGTGGATGGCTCCACCCTTATTACTTTCCCGTCATCACAGTAACAATACCAGTTTCACTTGAGGATCAAGGCCACGTGCAGATAATGATTTGTGATTCCCAGGTCTGTAAAGCATCAAGATACACCAAAAACATTTTTTAAAACCATTTGCGTTTTGGCACAGTCTGCTCCACTCTCCTTATGTGGAATGAGTATTTTATTTTCCTTGGGCACATTTTTGTGCTCAAAAGCTACAAAGATTTCTATTGAAGAATTGCTTTCATAGTCTTAAAGGATTATGATCAAATCAACTAGAAATCCAGTCAAGTTGCCAGAGGTCTGAATGGTAATGTTAGTTTTTCTTTGATTAAAAAGGGTGATGAAATCTTGAAGAGCTTTAGTTTGGTCTGACATCAGATTCAATGTAGGAGTTACAAATGATTTGGAAATAGAGATAGGCAGCCTTTGCACAAAGAGGTTACATTTATCTTCAAGTTTCCCATTCATGCACAATTGGATATGACTCATGTAAGATATGGGTAACACACACTTGGTTAAGTACCCTAAACAGTGCAGTGTGTATTTATGGTCTGTGTTATTTTTTCTCAGCAATCTCTGCTTCCTTCCAGTACATCTACTGTGTTCATAGGCTGCTTGTTTTGTTTTGGGTGTCCTAGCATCAGCGTAAAATGGACTAGAGTTACAATCTCTGAAGAGACTCAGTTTTGGTATTTCAGGAATCAGGAGCCTAGTCCACCTCACGCTGGGTATGTCTACACTACGGGATTACTCCGAATTTACAGAATTCGATTTTTGGCAACCGATTGTATAAAGTCTAGTGCATGCGGCCACACTAAGCACATTAATTTGACGGTGTGCGTCCATGTACCGAGGCTAGCGTCGACTTCCGGAGTGTTGCACTGTGGGTAGCTATCCCATAGCTATCACATAGTTCCCGCAGTCTTCCCCGCCCATTGGAATTCTGGGTTGAGATCCCAATGCCTGATGGGGCAAAAAACATTGTCGCTGGTGGTTCTAGGTACAGCCTCACCCCTCCCTCCGTGAAAGCAACGGCAGACAACCGTTTCACACCTTTTTTCCTGGGTGAACTGTGCCGATGCCATACCACGGCAAGCATGGAGCCCGCTCAGCTCAAGACAGCAGTCATGAACATTGTAAACACCTCGCACATTATCGTGCAGTTTATGCTGAACCAGAACCTGAAAAACCAGGCGAGGAGGAGGCTGCGACTGCAGCGCAGCGACGAGAGTGATGAGGACATGGACATGGACACAGAATTCTCTCAAACCGTGGGCCCCGGCGCTTTGGAGATCATGCTGTTAATGGGGCAGGTTATAACCGTGGAACGCCAATTCTGGGCCCGGGACACAAGCACAGACTGGTGGGACTGCATAGTGTTGCAGGTGTGGGACAATTCCCAGTGACTGCGAAACTTTTGCATGTGTAAGGGCACTTTCATGGAACTTTGTGACTTGCTTTCCCCTGCCCTGATGTGCCAGAATACCAAGATGAGAGCAGCCCTCACAGTTGAGAAGCGAGTGGCGATAGCCCTGTGGAAGCCTGCAACGCCAGAAAGCTACCGGTCAGTCGGGAATCAATTTGGAGTGGGCAAATCTACTGTTGGGGCTGCTGTGATGCAAGTAGCCAAAGCAATCACTGAGCTGCTGCTACCAAAGGTAGTGACTCTGGGAAATGTGCAGGTCATAGTGGATGGCTTTGCTGCAATGGGATTCTCTAACTGTGGTGGGGCGATAGATGGAACCCATATTCCTATCTTGGCACAGAGCACCAGGGCAGCCAGTACATAAACCACAAGGGGTACTTTTCAATGGTGCTGCAAGCACTGGTGGATCACAAGGGACCTTTCACCAACATCAATGTGGGATGGCCGGGAAGGGTTCATGATGCTCGCGTCTTCAGGAACACTAATCTGTTTAAACGGCTGCAGCAAGGGATTTACTTCCCAGACCAGAAAATAACCATTGGGGATGTTGAAATGCCTATAGTTATCCTTGGGGACCCAGCCTACCCCTTAATGCCATGGCTCATGAAGCCATACACAGGCAGCCTGGACAGTAGTCAGGAGCTGTTCAACTACAGGCTGAGCAAGTGCAGAATGGTGGTAGAATGTGTATTGGGACGTTTAAAGGGTCGCTGGCGCACTTTACTGACTCGCTCAGACCTCAGCCAAGCCAATATTCCCATTGTTATTGCTGCTTGCTGTGTGCTCCACAATCTCTGTGAGAGTAAGGGGGAGACCTTTATGGCGGGGTGGGAGGCTGAGGCAAATCGCCTGGCCACTGATCACGCGCAGCCAGACACCAGGGTGATTAGAAGAGCACACCAGGAAGCGCTGCGCATCAGAGAAGCTTTGAAAACCAGTTTCATGACTGGCCAGGCTACGGTGTGAAATTTCTGTTTGTTTCTCCTTGATGAAAACCCGCCCCCTTGATTGACTCATTCTCTGTAAGCAACCCACCCTCCCCCTTCGATCACAGCTTGCTTTCAAAGGAAATAAAGTCACTATCATTTAAAAATCATGTATTCTTTATTAATTGATTATAAAAAGAGGGAGAGAACTGACAAGGTAGCCTGGGTGGGGTTTGGGAGGAGGATAGGAGGGAAGGAAAAGGCCACTTCAAAAGTTCAAAATAATGACAGCCTTTTGCTTGGGCTGTCCACTGGGGTGGAGTGGGAGGGTGCACGGAGCCTCCCCCTCACCCCCCGCGTTCTTACATGTCTTGGTGAAGAGGCTATGGAACATGGTGAGGCTGAAGGGCGGCTATACAGGGGCTGCAGCGGCACTCTGTGATCCTGCTGCCATTCCTGAAGCTCCACCAGACGCCAGAGCATGTCCGTTTGCTCACGCAGCAGCCCCAGTGTTGCATCCCGCCACGTCTCATCTCGAGCGTCCCTCCTCTCCTCATGTTCGTCCCTCATGGCCTCACGTTCACTGGCAGTTTTCCTGTACTGGGATACCGTGCCCTTCCACTCATTCAGATGAGCTCATTCATCGCGGGTCGATTGCATGATTTCCGAGAACATTTCGTCTCACATGCGTTTTTTTCGCCGCCTTATCTGAGATGGCCTTCGGGACGGAGGAGGGAGGCTTGAAAAATTTGCAGCTGCAGGAGGGAGGGAAAAAAGGGAGAGAAGTATTTAAAAAGATACATTTTACAGAACAATCCCCCCCCCCACACACACACACTTGGCTAACGGCAGGGAAGGATTTCTTTTCAGCCACAGGCAAACAGACCAGTAGGAACGGCCACCTCTGTCCCCTTAATTAAATTCCAGTATTTCAACCAGGTTACCATGAACGATATCACTCTCCTGAGGATAACACAGCAAGATAAAGAATGGATGTTGCTTGAATGCCACCAAACACCAGGACCATACGCTGCCAGGCTTTGTCATGCAATGATACCAGATTACTTGCTACTAGCATGGCGTGGTCAAGTGTCCTACCATGGAGGATGGAATAAGGCTGCACTGCTCAGAAACCTTCTGCAAAGGCTTTTGGAGTACCTCCAGGAGAGGATTTCTGCTCCATCCCCAGACACATTAACAGACTTTTCCAGTAGCTGTACTGGCCGCGAATGCATCCCAAGTCCGCAGGGCAAATTAATCATTAAAAAACGCTTGCTTTTAAACCATGTTTTATATTTACGAAGGTACAGTCACCAGAGGTCCCTTCCATGGCTTCATGGTCTGAGATACCGCCTTGGGAGGGTTGGGAGGGTACTTCAGTGAGGCTGAGAAAAAGATCCTGGCTGTTGGGGAGAACGGAGTGCTGTGTGATCTCCGCAAGCTCGTCCTCCTCCTCCTCATCTTCCCCGTCCGCAGAATCCTCAGGCATGGCTGAGATTACCCCCTCCTCGGAATCCACGGTTAGAGGTGGGGTAGTGGTGGCGGCCCCCCCTAGACTTGCATGCAGCTCAGCGTAGAAGCGGCATGTCTGCGGCTCTGACGCAGACCTTCCGTTCGCTTCTTTGGTTTTCTGGTAGGCTTGTCTGAGCTCCTTAACTTTCACGCGGCACTGATATGAGTCCCTATTGTGGCCTCTCTCCCTCATGCCCTTGGAGATTTTTTCAAATGTTTTCGCATTTCGTCTTTTGGAACGTAGTTCTGCTAGCACGGAATCCTCTCCCCATGTAGCGATCGGATCCAGTACCTCCCGTACGGTCCATGCTGGTGCTCTTTTTCGATTCTTGGACTGCATGGTTACCTGTGCTGATGAACTCTGCGTGGTCACCTGTGTTCTCCACGCTGGACAAACAGGAAATGAAATTCAAAAGTTTGCGGGGCTTTTCCTGTCTACCTGGCCAGTGCATCCGAGTTCAGATTGCTGTCCAGAGCGGTCACAATGGTGCACTGTGGGATAGCTCCCGGAGGTCAATACAGTCGAATTGCGGCCACACTAACCCTAATTCGAAATGGCAATGTCGATTTCGGCGCTACTCCCCTTGTCGGGGAGGAGTACAGAAATCGATTTTAAGAGCCCTTTATGTCGAAGTAAATGGCTTCGTTGTGTGGATGGGTTCAGGGTTAATTCAATTTAACGCTGCTAAATTCGACCTAAACTCGTAGTGTAGACCAGGCCATAGCATAGGAGCAACATTTAGATTACTGTGGTGATGGATGTGGCATGAAAACCTAGTTAGAAAGAATGTTAGAGGGGCAGGAGCAGTGAAGACAGTAAGAGGGGTGAGAAGCAGTACAAGGAAAGGGTGTTGTAAGTATATAGGGAGGGAAAGATGCACGCAGGCTGGGTGGGGGGAAGGCAAGATAATTGTAAAGGATGACAGAAAAGGGAAATAAAATGAGGGCGGGAAGAAGAGCTAGCACAGATGAACAAAATATCACAATAAGAATCAAAGAGCTATAAACAGAACATGTACAGTAGTATGATATTTCATGAGAAAACAAACAAAATTTAGGGTCGATAAAAAAAAATGGGAATTCTTTTCCATGACAAATTTGGAATGAAATTAAAAGTTTTAATTTTGTTCCACATTTTCCCTAAAATGTTTAGATTCAAAACAATTGAAACAAAAAATGTTCCTGTCAAATCAAAGGTAGGATGTTGCATTTAGTTACCTAGGCCTTTTTAAGAAAACAGTTCTTGTGACCAAAACTATTAATGCGTAAAGGTCCACATTAGGCTCTGAAATTCACATCTTACTGGTGTGAGGGGTGACGGGAAAGGAAGTGAGTTTCCATCTTTGCTCTGATAGATGTTTTGATTGGAGACAATTTCTGCAAGGCTATGCAGTGAACATTGATTAATACTGATACACGATGAACATGCTCAGAAGTGATTTTTTTTCAATTTATAATTTCATTTAGCACTTTTTTTTTCAAGCCTAGCAAAGTACAGACTCTCTATTAAGAACTACACTTATGCAACAGTTCACCTTTTAAACTTTGGCCATTTTTGGTTTAACCCTCTTCAAACAAGTGTGATTTGTATATAGTCTCTATTTTGTCTTTCCTGTGTGTTTGCCTGTCTGTGTGTGTGTGTGTGTGTGTGTGTATGTGTGTGTATAAATGACTGAAAGGAATTAGTTTAAGCAAATTAAATAAATATATATATTTAGCAAAAACCATATATGAGTCCAAAAGTTGAATATTTTGGAAACTTAGCATGTATAAACACTGAGTTATAATGGAAACTGAAGCTACCTTAACTCTAGTGATAGCTACTGTTGTTAGTTGTAAATACCAGGCTATCATAACATATTTCCCAATTGCATCAATATGAGAAAAATAGCACATGCGAGGATTGTCTTGTTTTGTCATGTGATTGTTATATAACTATTCTGATTGCTTTAAAAATCAGAAGGGATTGCAGGGGGAAGGAGAAGCAAAGATTAATAGGTAAGGTGTAAAATAGAATATTCTTTACTAAATTACATCTCTACATTCCATAAACATCTCAAAGTATATATAAAAGCAATTTAAAGTTACCTATTTTTGTTTGTTTTAAAGAAGGGTTTGCTTTTTTGTTTGTTTTTAAAAAAAAGAACAAATCAAGGAGAGAAAATAAAACATTCAGACAAGTTTAAGGTAATGTGAAGGCTTCGACATTTTTCATGCATATAGCCTGAGGCTTCCTGTAGTTGCTCAGTTTCACCTTTCACCTGAATCTGAAAATATTTCTGGCTTAATCTGTGAAAATTCCCTAGTGAATGGTTTGCTTTAATTGACTACAGTTGGTGCTTGTATTTTAATTGAAGAGCAGTAATATTTTGAAATGATTGTTTTAACTGATAGTGGGGGGGGGGGGGTAAGTGGGGTAGATGCTATAGTATTTGTTGTTCTGGCACAAAGTAAAAAAACAAACAAACTGAAAGACCATATTATAATTTGAGTCTCTCTATCATTGTAATTTTTCTGTCTATAACAAAACTTGTTTAGAAGTGTACAGGAAAGTTAAACTTGTAAGTGTGACCAGATGTTCCAGATTGCCTGAAACTATTTCAGAATTGTTTCACTGTCCTAGATGATTGTCAGCTGGATGCCCTAAAGGGTTACTTGTCAAGAATGACAGGCCCAAAACCGAACCCACCTTGAGAGATTTTTTTTTTCTTCTAATTGTCCTTCCTGGTTCCAGAAAATATCACAGTTGCAACACTGACTTCAACCAGTTTCCAGTTTTTCTTCTGGAGACCCAACAGCAGACCTACAGTACGGGGTTTCTTCGGAATCGCAAAATGCTCAAAGCTCAATATTATTGCATATTTCAATGCCCTGTTGGCCCCCACCGAAGGAGTGAACAGGTGGTGCAAAGTAATCGCGTGTTGTGATATTCATACAGTGATTTGCTATCCAATGAATACAACTGTTCGTTTAATTTTGGTCTTCTGACCTAAAAAGGAGTTGTCCTCAGTTTTGAAGGTTAATATGGGGAATAGTACCTTCTCCATTTTCCCTGATTTCTCTTAGTTTAAGCTTCAAAAGGGTCCCTGGAATTTGCATTAATTTTTAAGGAATTTTACTGCAGGAAAGTTCATATTATTCTTGTAGTAATCTTAGCAGATTGTTGCTCAGAAAATATCTGATTGATTTACATTTAGAAAAGATTAGAGAATTGAATGAGTAGGCCCAAGAAGAAACCTCTGAAAAACACCAGAAGATAAGAATATCTGTTTCCTAAGCAGGTCCTTTGTATTTAGCACTTATTCCTACAAATACTTGTTCCATTTACATTAAAATAAACCTCTACCCCGAATTAACGCTGTCCTCGGGAGCCAAAAAATCTTACCGCATTATATGTGAAACCGCGTTATATCGAACTTGCTTTGATCCTCCTGAGTGCACAGCCCTGCCCCCCCCAGAGCACTGCTTTACCGCGTTATATCCGAATTCGTGTTATATCGGGGTAGAGGTGTAAAAGTGGAAATTATTTTTTTATTCTCTCTGGCAATTTTGGTACTGTCTTTAGTGTCACATTCTGAATGTGTCCAGTTGGCAAAGATAGCAGTGACCAAAGAAAATATGAAATAAATTACTTTCCACCTTGTCAATTTTTGGATAAGCAATGGGAGTTTGCCATTGATTTAAATGGAGCCAGGAATTTTTGACTTAGTTTTTACATCAGAATGAGTAGATGACATCACATGGCTTTAAAGCATGACAACTGACTACATATAAAAGGCCCCATACAAAATAATAGCCTAGGATCCCTAGAACAATCGGGGTGGGACATGCTGTCTCCAGCCAAGCCATAATAGCTTTTTTTTTTTTCCCTGGAACTTCTTCAGTGTATGTTGTCAGTGATCAATGAAAGTAAAAAGTAAAAGAGGACACAGTAGCAGTATCTTGTTCAGTACAAACTATCCCTAGGTTGTCAACTGATTGAACTAATTATTGTCACCAAGGTTGCAGCTGAATCCAGTGAGACTGAAGAGAAGCATCAGGGAAATAATGGGGAAAAGACTGCTTTAATTTGTGCTTTTTTGTATTTTATCTTATATTTTTCCTAAACTTTCAAAATGAAAATGCTGAGCTATTTTTGTAGGAAGTCTCTGTTTTCCCAATACCTGTATCCTGTCAATTTGGTCTTTTTTGTTGGTTGTTTATTTCAGAGTTGTTAATTTCATTGACATCTGTGATTAATCAGGATTTAAAGATGCTGACATCTGAAGTTGATCCTTGTCCATCTCAGCTTAATTAACTAAGATCAGTTTACAATTTTATTTTTTTTATTTATTGATTTTGCTCTTCATCTTCTACCCAATGGTCAAAAATGCACAACCATTACACACAATATTTATTTTCTATTTTAAAAGAAAGGGGTGGGAAAAAAGGAAGCAAGAAAAATTAACAATAGAACTTTCCAGTTATTTGGAAAACATGGTACATTCATAGATACAAAATTACAGTAAATTGGGATATGTCCTTCAGATAAAGTTTCCTCTTTTGTGATATACTGCATCATGCTTTTATGTTTTGTGTACCATGCTATACCACACAGTAAAATACATGGTACTCTATCTACCACCATGGTTGATTAATAGAGGATATTAATTTGAAGGAGCACAACTGGATTGCATTGAATGGTCTTTATGTATTCCCTTCATTTAGCCTGCTAACTGTTAACTTATGATGATCTGATCCCTGGTCTTCTGATGCAAATTGGAATTATTAAATATTGTCGCTTCAAAATTGTGTCTAAAGAGGATTAAATGTAAATCCCTGGCTAAATAATCAATGCAGGAGATTCCATAAGAGGAAGAGATGTAGAAAGCATAATAAGCATCCCAAAATTCTACCTACACTACTTGATTATTTGCTTGTATTTTAGAATATTAATATATACAAAACTGAACAGACAAAATATTTAAAGTAAGATTGCTACTGTGTATGTATACCAAGGAATGTTAGTTTTATTTGTAAAATAAAGTAAATGGTTTAAAATGTGAAAATGATTAGTAATGGAAAGCTAGATAAATATTCAAATACAGTAGTAGTTCATGCTTTTTTAAACAAATGTAAATTAGTAAAATATCATTATCATACAAGGTTCCAAAAGCGACCTTAACTTTGCCCCATATAACCACTTGCTGTCCATCTAACAAGGTTTTGTTTAGTGCAGCTGCATCTGTAGAAAAGTTTGAAATTGTTCATTACACATACAATTGTAATACCTGCTTACAGACATTTTGCTTTCTTTCTCACCTCTGTGGTAAATAAATAATATAGTAGCCTAGGTCTGAATTCCGAAGCCTATTTGTGTAGAGTGGATTGGCTAAAGATGGACAAAAGGTCTGTTGGAAGATGTTCTGCTTAACTTTCATTTATTTTTCTCACTATCTTCTTAGTTAAGTAAACCTGGTTTTACTAACGATATTTGTTTAACTGGCTGTTACATCGGGATGAATATGTGAATCTCTGAAGGGTGACTAGACCTGGATGCACTTAAAGGCCATCTCCTGGGAGTGCTTCAAGCATCTGGCTGTGTCACTTAGGAGATGGAGGAAATAGAAAGACCTTAGCGGGAGGAGAGCAGATGGTGGGCCCCTAAGTTAGAGGTTAAAGATCATGAGTTCACATGAATTTTCAGCATGTGATTTGGTGGTAGTAGGGTAGTATTTGTTTTTGGCATGACTGTAATTTGTTTAACATTAAGAAATGTCCAGGTTTTGTTTGAAGATCAGCGTAAATGGGAACATAATGTCAATTATGCATAGTTTGGTGGGAGGCTTCTTATAATTTTAATATAATTTAATTTCCTATTTGGCACTTGTTTTAACTTTTTCTATAAAATAATAATAATACAAGAAAGATACGAAAAAATTATATCTTCCCAGTAAAATACTTTATGGCTGAATCAATGTAATACTTGCACTGTTACCTGAATATGGTAATACATTGTAAATAATCACCCAGTGTTAACTGATTCATATACAAATGGATTTTGTTGGTCTGGATCTTTTGTAAAACATCCTGAAGGAAAAATAAGAGTGGTGAAAACTTCTGTTAGCATAAATTTTTCCACTGTTACAGTGTCAGGAGCACACACTAATTTGCAGCTGCACTTAGATACACAGCACACTTTTTTTTAAATATAGCTGTTTTTTCCTAATGTCTTATTTTTGGAACCTACCTTCATTCTTGGGTGTAGAGTCTAGTATGCTAACCAGTTATTAAAAAAACAAATTAAGTAACCAATACAAATAGGGTAGCTATACATAGATAGCTATGATCTAGCACAGAGGTTTTCAAACTTTTTTTTTTGCGGACCACTTGAAAATTGCTGAGGGTCTCGCCGGACCACTTAATGATCTTTCCAAATGTTGTTTGTACCATTAGCTAACTATTGTAAAGCACTTTGGATAAAAGCACTATATTAAAAAAAATCTTAATAATAATTCGCTTTTTTGTTCTACAAATAAAAGCACACAACTCATATTTTAATAACAGTAGTCTTACCTTTCTAATGTGATGGATGTGCCCTCTCTCCTCTGCCGCGGCAGCCACCGAGCTGGGCTGGGAAGGAGTGGGGGGGGTCTCTCCCTCTCTCCCCCACCGCAGCCGCCCCTGAACTGGGGCTGAGAAGGAGGGCCGTCTCTCCCCGGCAACTGCAGCCCTGGAGCTGGAGAAAGTCACCTCTTTCTCTGGCCGCTGCAGCACTGCATGTCCCAAATTCCCCCCCACCCTCTCTTCTCACCCAACTGCCCCCTCCCACCTACCCCCTATTCCCCACAAGGCCACAACTTCACCTTACATGTGCGTCTTCTCCAAGGTCCAGGCACCTAATTAGTGGAGCCACGCCTGCGCGGCTCCACTAATTAGGTGGGTGGCCCTTCATTCTTTTGTGTGCAGCCGCCCAGGCGCGCACCTTAGAGGGAACTATCTGCAGACAACCTGAATGGAGCTCAGTTTGGACCACAGTTTAAGAACCTCTGATGTAGCAGTATCAGGCTCCCTTAGAACTAGTAAAATCAAAATGCAAAGGGGGAGGAATCATACCATGACATGTGCCCTAGGGGGATTTGAGAAAGAACCCTGAAGAGGTAACCTTTCCACAACAGTGCTTTTCTTTAGCCAACTGGCTCTAGGGAAAATTGAGTACACATACCCTGTGACTCCTCAGCTGAAACTGTGATGCCATGGGATTGAAGAAAATAAGCCACTTGAAGAGATCACAAATTGGGGAAAATTAGCCATTTGATAAATAGGACACATGGGATAGGGGCAGACCTAAAAATTGCAAAGTCATTGGACATATTTCTTTACAGGAACAACTCTTCTACTTGTAAAATGCTATAGGTTATTTACATTAAATCACATTTGAAGTAAAACTTCTGGTTATAACATAAGAAGCAGTTTAAATATCTGTTTTCTCACATTAGTGGTGGCTCTGACTTCACATACATTTTCAGAAACAAAAGTTAATTTCTATTTATAATTGCATTTCATTGAGATAACAGAATATGACATTTTTCAGAGGAAAGGGTGCTACTTTTTTTTGTTAGTGTAGGCATTTAAAGGGACACAGCTAGGTTTTTACATTAATGCTTCATTGATTTTAAAGAAGGAAGTTTACACTTCTGTTCATGCTTTTATTTCTGTCTAGAAATGTAACGAGAAAGGTGAATTCATTTGCATAGTAAAGACTATCTTCAAAAACAATGAAGCTAGAAACTTCAATTATTAACTGACTGGCTGGATTCTGGAGAACACAGAAAAAATCTGTGGAGAGGCACATCTACAGATTAATTGAGTTTCCAGATGGATGGATTAGTTGATTGACTGTTTGCTAATATATCCACTTTTCTAACAGTAAGAGGAGTTCCGGTTCCTGAAAATTGCTGGGCATATGGCTACTTGGGAGGGGGTTGGGGAGGATGTATTGCAGGCAGGACCATTGTTTTTATAGACAGCCAAAAAATGTCTCAGATGGCTGTAAATGGCATGTTGTAACAAGATGCTATAAACAAAATGTCAGATTTCTTAATATTGCATCATAAATTGTTGTGAGTGTTTGTATGATGGGGGAATAATAAACAAACAAATATTGTCTACCTGATTGAGTATGCAGCTAGCATAGAGAAATAGATTCCATTGTTCCTCTACAATCAAACTTGAGTTGTCATGCCCTCAGCCCCGTAATTATCCATTATCTAAAATGTCAGCCAAGGTGAGAATGATGCCAAAAGTGTCATGGTTTTTTTCTTTCTTTTTTGTAATTTTAAGACACAGTGACTGAAAGATTAGTTTAGTATATTGGTATTTGCAAAATGAAGCTAGAAAAATACAAGGGCTGTGTGTATGTCTTTCCAACACTATGAAGACCCATTTCTAGCCTAGGTAGGTCACAAGATATTGGAACTTAAATGGGTCTCTGGCCTATGTGTGTACCAACATTGGCCTCAGGTAAGTATACATTTGGAGAAGGTATTCCACGTTTTTTGGAGAAGTGAAGGAAATTTACTGCTGGCAAGTTTATTTTAACAAAAAAAAAGTCTGTTTTAAAACTGCTTGGGGCCTGGTTATTCCTGGTGAAGAAGAATTAGTAGACAAAGTATAGATGAGGTGGTCAGTTTTAGAATAAGTGCAACTTATCACATGAATATCACCACCCAGCAACTCACTCTTTTACAATTTTTCATTAGTTTTCCTATGATTAACTTTTCCATTTTCTCTGCCTGTCATCCCTTCCATTCTCATACTCTGTCCCTCAGTTTATCTTTTACTCCCTCCCTCTGCATCTCAGCATCTCTCTGTGTCTGTCACTCACCTCAGGTTAGGGAATAGAAATGGGATTGTTAGAGACACAAGGTGGGTGAAGTATTATCTTTTACTGGATTATATTCTGTTGGTGAGATAGACAAGCTTTCAAGTTTCCAGAGAGCTCTTTTTCAGGTCTGGGAAGTGTACTCAGAGTGTCATAGCCAAATTCAAGGCAGAACGGATTGTTTAACAAAAGTAGTTAACACATTTTTCAAGGGACCATTCAACGTGAAAGGGCCTGTGAACATCCCTCCAGTCATAGGGAGGAAAGAAAGGTGGGTGGGAAGGCATTTTGGGGGATTGGAATGGGATTGTCAGTTTAATATAAATTTGGGATTCTCTCCATTCCCCTCTGTGTCACATCCCTTTTCTTTTTTCTCTCTCTTTCCATCTTTCCCAGGTATTTGCTTTTAGGTTTCCCAGTCTCCCCACTTACCTCTTCAATTCACTTTTCCTCCACCCCTTGTAAAGAGCTGCAGTGAAGAAAATTCCATGGGAAGCAAAAGAAACATAATACGACATGGGAGGGCCAGAGGGGGAGAGAGAAGTGACCAGAAAGGGGAAGGTTTCTGGCTGAACAGTTGAATACACAGCACTTTTTTCTACCCATGGAAGCTTCCAAGATATTGGACCTTAAAATATCTTGTTATGCATCGTATATTAGGCATTTTCACCTAATGTTTTAATATAATTTTCCTTATCCTGAGCATGTGGTGTAGTATTAAATAATTTGCCGTTATGGGTGAAGATTAATTTAAAATTGTACCAATACTTTTGTTTTAAACTAAAACATTCATTTCCCCCTCTGTGAAATATTTGACAAATACAGACTATGACTATATGATATGACTTTATTGGCACGCTTTTGAGATTATCTGTTTAACACACTCATGGCTTTGCCAGTCATGACTAATGCAGCCATCCCAAACACATGCCAATAAAAGCTTTATACCAAACAATCATGTATACTGTTTATACTATGTATTATACAGAATATTTTTTTACACATTTGGGAAGGGTTCCCAAACAACCCGAAACCACCTTGCCTTCACCCATCAACCAATAACCTCTCTGCATTCCTGGAGTTCAGTACATTCGCTCATCAGGAGGTTTGACATATGAAAGGAGTCTCTACCCAAGACAGGAGAATCCGAACCATGGCGTCCCTGGCTTGTGAAAGAAAGCCATGAGCAAGTGGTGCCACTCCTGTCCAGTGTTGTGAACACCTCATTCAGAGAAGGAATCACCCCTTTCTCCTTCAGCACACAATAATCTGACCAACACAGAAAAAACCCACCCTGTATACAACAACCAACTGCTGTCCAGAGTCGAACTTTCTGTCCCTGGCCAAGCTCAGAGAATCTACTCAAAGGACAACATCAAGCTCATCTAATTGGAGCTAATATAGTAGGCCCACCTAAATCTGGACAAAGATTGTCAGTGCAGGAGATGGAACTTTCACAGTGGGCCAGCTCAATAATTCTCACTTAGGGAGAGGATGGGAAAACAAACACATGACAGATGTTAGTCACAGTGCTTAATTAAACTACTAGAAAGTACTCAGATCCTGTGTTGATAAGAACCTTAATAGAGTAGTGTACTTTGTGTAATTGGAAATATTTTTTCATATCCCTTCACCTTGCTTACCACATGCTTAATTGTACAGAATTTGAAAGGCGACATAATCTAAAAATTATTGAAAATAGCAATTTTATATACAGAAAAGCTGTGATTGGCCTTGGATTGAATCTTATCCATCCTGGACTTCTAGGAGTTGTTTGTTTTCTGTGGGGAGGGGAGAATGGAGATGCAGATTTCTTCTAATGGGCTTATTTTATTTTCTTCTTTCTCTCTGTCTCTCTTTTTAAAAATAGTGACTATTTGAAGCTGCTAATAGTTTTGAAATGTAGAATAAATTCTGTTAGAGTTGGATTAGTGGGGAGAGGGCAAGTGAGGCTATCAGAAATGAATGATGCCCTATTCATTCTATTGATGTGCAGGTTATTATATGGACATCACTGCCACGTGTGTGTATAAACATTATACATGTATTGTTTAGCCATGTATTGTTTATATACATACATATAGTAAAAGCTTTTTTATCTGGCATGTTGGGAGAAATGGGGGGGGGGGGTGCCAGTAAGTGAAATATGTTGGTTAACTAAGAGGAAAGGAGTTTGGGTAAGGGGATGAGAACTGCAGCCAATGGGTGCTGTGGGAACAGTGCTCGGGGTAGGGGCAGCGCACAGAGCCACCTGCCACAGGTCTGCCTAGGAGTAGCCGGGACAGGTCGCTGCTTGCAGGGAGCCACCCGAGGTGAGCGCCCCTTGGATCCACCACCCCAAATCTTGTCCCGTGCCCCAACCCACTGCCCCGAGCCCCCTCCCGCACCCAAACTCCCTCCAAGAGCCCATGCCCCACACCCCGTCCTGCGCCCCTCGTCACCCCCCACTCCGAACCCCTTGTGGCCATTCCTTTGCCTAGGAGCAGCAGGGACATGTCGCCGCTTTCAAGGAACCACGCAGAGCCAGGTAGGAAGCCTGCTGGCCCTGTGCCAACCGGACTATAAACCAGACTTTCTATGAATATTAGACATGCCGGTTTATAGAGCTTTCCAGTTGGCACAGGGCCGGGTAACACAGATTTTACTGTATATACACTCACATACATACTATTAATGTTAATACCCCATAATATTGCTGAATGAGTTTTGCTGAATTGTCCAGATTTTGTGACAGTGAATACATGACTTATCAGAAAAGTGTGTATAGATAACTCATTTTTTCCTCCTCTGTTCATTAGTGCAGATAATAAACAATTCCCCCGTGTTTCATTTATTATTTTGGAGTACGTTTCTTAATACTCTGTGGGCCAAATTTTCTTCTGGAGTGAATGGGAAAAATCTCCATTGAAACTGAGGATATTGGAACCATTTATGCTAGAAAATTTGGCTCCATGTTTTTTTGAAAGTCTTTCTTGATAGAAGGTCCTAACTAAAGCACCAAGGTCCCGTGTGAAGTCTGTTGGTTAAGTGCATTTTTTGAATACATTCCCTTCAAAAGTTCATTTTATTAATCTAATTTTATTAAATCTGCTAGCTTTTCTCTGATCTGCGTTTAACCTTGGTGACTAACATCCTACAATTTGCTTGTATAGCTTCTTAGGATAATTTAGTAGGGACTATATGAATGCGTATCAAATTGCAGTATTGTAATCAAAAACTTAATTAGTCTCGGATTTAGCTATTTGAACAGGTAGGACTTTCCTCAATCAATTTTGTGCAGCAATTTAGAAAACGTAAATATTATTTTTATTACTTAATTTGAATCTATTAAGCACTGTAGCTTTGTTTTGCATCTTTGTTGGTTGGGAAGTCTTGGGCAAACCACATCATTCTGTCTTTATTAGTTGTTGAGTAAATCATGATAGGTCTATCAGTTAAAATGGAACTGTAGTTTAATATTGTCACAATAACACATTGTGTCATGTTACTTTTCCCTGAGTCTATAAAAGTGAAGAAACTAAAAAGTACTTGCCTTGTAATTCTTCTTTGAGGATATCAGACAACTACTCTGGCCTTTTGTTCATGCTTATCCCCACTACAGAGGATATGTTGGAGCTCTGCCACCCTGATTTTCCACTGAGGTGAGGTCCTTCAGGGATTTTACACCACCAGTATAAGTTAGAGCAGCCTTCCAGGCTTCTCTAATTCATGCTAATCAATTATGCAGAATGAGGGAACTGTATCCAGCTCATTGATGGCTGAAGTACCCCCCTCCCTTCTTACTCGTGTAGCTAAGACAAGGGGAATTGAATCTAGTAGCTTTGGAAAAAATCAGCATTTGATTCAAGAATAATTATCTGCTGTTATCTTGGTAAACACGCTTTGATTTTTCTGATGAGCAAAAATATTTCACACTTAGGGTTTGTCTACACTGCCATGTGAGGTGTGACTTCAGCATGTGTAGACAAACCATGGCTTGCTCAAATAACAATAGCAGTGAAGCCACGACAGCAAGGGCTAGCCGCAAAAGTAAGTACACAGGGTCCCTGGCAATCTTCCTCAGCCTGTGGGGCTGCCCATGCTGCTGTGGCTTTGCTGCTATTGTTATTCAAATTAGCTAGATCAAAGGTAGCTCAGGTATGTCTACATATGCTGTAATTACACCTCTGGTTGCAGTGGAGACAACCTTAATAAAAATTCCTTTCAAGAATGACTGAGGACAAATGAATCCTTATTATATTCAGTAAAACGACTTCATTATGATACAGCCTGAAGTACTGTAAATAGGACATGAATATTAAAATACATGTTAATTTGCCTTTCAGGAGTTGAAAAGCTGATCCGCCATCTACACCAACACAATGTACCTATAGCTATTGCCACTAGCTCAGCCGGAGTGACATTTCAGATGAAAACAAGCAAACACAAAGACTTCTTTAGTCTATTTCATCATATTGTGTTGGGAGATGACCCAGACGTGAAGAACAGCAAACCACAGCCTGATGCGTTTTTAGTTTGTGCAAAGAGATTTCATCCTCCTCCTCCTCCAGAAAAGGTAGGGATGGAATTAGCTGAAAAGTCAGCAATAAACAATTCAGAATACATTTTGATTTTTTAAAATTTGTTGTTTAATATGACAAGTTTTGAGATTGAGATTTAATAGCAAATTAAAAATACTCATGGGGGAATTCTGCACCGCTGCACAATACAGAAATTTGCAGAAATTAATGTGCACGCAGAATTTCCTTTCCCCCACAGAAATGGGCTGCAGTGCTGCTGGCTGCCAGTGGGGGCCGCTGGACCTGGCAGAGCCTAGCTCGCACATAGAAGACACTGCCAGGGAGGAGAGGGAGGGATCTAGAGGGTTCCCAGCAGCTGCAGTTCTCCACACACCCTGAGGGAACGAGAGAGCAGTGTGCAGGAAACTCCACACAAGCCTGGAACATAGCATCAGGCTGTTTCTCCCTCTGGATCCCTGGACTCTGAGGGATATGGGGGCGGGTGTCTGGGCTGGGGGAGACACAAGTGGGTGCTGGGGAGGGTGGTCTAGGGGGGCCCCATGGCTGGGCTCCAGGGGATGTATGTGCAGCTATCTGGGCAGCAGGGCCCCTGCAGCTGAGCTCTGGTGGGGTGGGGGCAGGGAGGCAGTTTGCGAGTATCTTTGCTAGGAGGGGCTCTGTGGCTGGGCTCTGGGGGCAGGAGGAGTGCAGGTGTCTGGCCCCCTGGCTGGACTCTGGGAGGAGGAAGAGAAACAGAAACTGGGTTGTCATAGGAGTTTCTTTAACTCTCTTCTAGGGGAATTTTTTGTGTGTGTCTGTATTGTTACAGACATACTTGCTGATAGGTATTTTGGAAAAAAAAAATTACCAAAATAATTGAAACTGGCGTCATCATGTAGTGTTATTTTGACAAATAACATTTGCAGAATTTTAAAATATTGTGTACAGAATTTTTATTTTTTTGGCGCAGAATTCCCCCGGGAGTTAAAAAAACAACCACACAGCATTCTCTGTCCCTGAAGAAATGTATACTGTAGAAGCAGAAAATTATTTGAAAGTGTCCTGTTCGTTCAGTATACAATGTTTTATAATGCAAATTACATTTGATTTACTGCATGGTACTGTGAAGTAACAGGAAACTTCAATGATTTCCACTACATGTATAAATATGAAAGCTGAGCTTTTGTGCTCAAAGTTTAGAAACATTATTTAAACATAGGACAGTTTTCTTTTCAAACATTTGTGGCTTATTTACCTCTTAAATGTCTAAACATTAAAGATACATTTTTGTAAAGAGGATATAGATTTCCTTCATGCCATCTCTTCATCCTGCTTGCTGAATCTATGAGGTCATAATTCTTGGTTTATGATTTCAAAACCTAGCACTGAGAAATATCATTTGAAAAAGAAAAGGTGTTTTCTTTCTCTTATACAGATTTGCTAAATTTCCAATTCAGAAACCTGTGAGGGTATATCTGAAAGAGAAATGGATACCTATTTAAGTAATATTGTCATTTCTATTTTAAATTAACACAATTTCTCTTTAAAATCATGCCTTTGTTCTTTTTTTCTGTTCTGCGTGAAATATGAAGCCTATAAAGAAGTTTTGAGATCCTAATTATTGCTGAGAAAATTGTTTCATAATTGTGATTTTTTTTTTAATCCAAACTCTGGTGTAGATGCTGGTGTATTGCTGGTCCACGGAGAACAATGTATATGTAGGCGTATTTGCAGCAGTTAGCTAATGTATTTCAACCTTTCCCTGAATGGTCTCTCCATTTCATTGAAGCCCCTTATTTACATGGGCAGGAGTAGATAAATAAGTGAATAACTGTGTGTGTGTGAGTGTGTGTTTGTGTTTGTGTTAAAATCAATCTCATGTGTCTTTTGTACATGTGGGAGAATGTGAATACCAGACCTACATTTCTCTCTTTTTGATAAACAACTGACAAGGAGTCCCCAGCCTGTCCCCAAATATCTTGTTCATGCAAGTAGCTCTTGTGTGAGTAGTACACATTGGACAATCGTTGCATGCATAAGGACTAATTGTATGACTAAGTGTGTGCAGGAGCTGGTCTAAGCTTTGAACAATCTCAATAGTGATGTCACACAAGGCTGAAACCTCAATTTAGAGCAAGAAGTGAGGCGCTGATAGTCCTGATATTTAATTTTTAAAGGTTCTTTATTAGAAAGAAAAAAGACTATTGTTTTACTCTTTGTATATCGTAGTGTCTTTTTTTTTTTTTGCTTATCTTTGACACAGAATTTGAAGTTGGTATCATGTGAAAGTAATCTTTCCAGATAACTATTTATTAGATAAACAGAGATTTAAAGTTTGTAATGTGGTATATTGATATACAAAATATATGTGCAATATATTCTCTGACTACTTTACTTTAATAACTGAAATGTTTAGTGTGGTTGTGTTTTTTTATTTTTATTTTTTTTATTTAAGGTAAATGTGGCTAAAAGTTATGTTGTGCAATTATCAAAGTACCAGAAAGGAAGTACTGGAGTAATTTATTTGAGGCAAAGGGAATAAGAACATCTAGGAGGTTGTCTAGTAATGGCTGTGGCGGGAGGGGGGGGAGGTAAACATGAGCTTCTGTGATAGAAACAATCTTTGTGGAGGTTTAACATTAGGATCAAGGGGTTCTGACCCCCTAACCATTCAGAAACAATAATTGATCGTTCTTTTTATTGATCCACTATGGAGGAAAAGTTGTGAGAGGATCATGAAAAGCTCAGAAATAATAAAATTTCATCATAAAAGAGTTAGATGTCACAGGTATTGTTTTTGTGTTCCAGATGTTGCACCTCAAATAAACTGTTCTCCCATTTCACTGCAAACAACTAGAACTCGGCTTTTGCTGTGGTAACAGTTAACATATTTGAACACAGTATCATCTAAATTATAGCCAGTTTTTTGTTTTGTTTTAAACTTTAACTCTCCACGGTATTTTGAAATAGTCTATTCTTTAACCTATTAATGAAAAGAGTAGTGAAATCTGTCACTAAGGGTACATTTACACAGGAAAAAAAAATGGGACAATGACTCTCAGAGCCTGTGTCAACTGACTCAGGCTCACGCTAAGGGGCTAAAAACAGTCTTGTAGGTGTTTGGGTTGGGCTGGAGCTTGGGCTACAAGACTCACCCTTCTCACCAGGTGTCAGACCCCAAATGTCTGCAATTTTATAGCGCCACAGCCCAAGCTCTGCGAACTTGAGTCAGCTGACACTAGCCAGCCATGAGTGCTTCATTGCAGTATATACATACCCTAAGAGTTCATTGGTCTGTTTTTTTATGTTACTGCAGTGCTGTTTGTGGGCTCCTGCTCTTTCTTAGCCTTCCATGCAGCCTCAGGTTTTTATTTGACATAACTCAAGGTTCTTAACGCAAATGATGCAACAGATTTTTCCATCACATCTGGATATCCACTAAAATCACAAAATGTTGAGAGCATAAAAAAAGAAAAATTCCCAGAATCCATGATTTCCAAAATGTACATGACAAAATTTCATAATAATCATAAAGCAAGCATTGTGTGAACCTAAAGGAGAGGCTAATGAAGCAGCAGAGGCAAGGGAAGGCCAATTTGCATTTTTTTTTCAAAAAGAAGAACAGATCTTAAAATAAGGATTATTTTCAGTAAACCATGTTTTTTCCACATGGAGATTTGGCATAATATCTTCTGACTTTTACCATCCAGCATCTGGAAGTCAGTTTCCATTTTTCTTAACATTGCTTCAGAATGTTTAGAATTTTCTTTCCATGGCCATACTGAATTTCAGTTTAAGGATGAGTTGACTCTTTTGTGTTTGTAGATCTAAAATTAACAGCAAACATATGAACTTTTCATAGTCACAGAAAAAGACCTGAGTTCAAGATTCTGTGTTCCCTGTGTTAAAGCTTATGTTATAAATTTACATGGGTTGTTGACTTTTAACAAAAACAAAACAAAAAAATGCGTGAAATCTTGAAGTACTCATGGTGGTGCCAGTTCTGCACTGTGTTTGGCTGGACAGACACTCACACCCACTTAGGCAAAAATACTGTTGAAATGGATGGGAAATTTTCTTCAATACAGACTGGAGACTTCAGAATTTGACGAACATTATTATTTATTCAATGGCAACTTAATTAATTCAGAGTTAAGATTGCTTGGTTGTATGTCATTCCCTCGTGGAACGTAGAGCAAAACTCAAACTTTTGAAAACCGCCAAATGCACAGTTAGGGTTCGCTATGAACTTAACTCCCCTCTTTCAGCAGTTCTCTAATACAGCTTTTAACATACTCTGCCAACCCCTATGGTTTGCTGAAATGTGCAACCCATTCACTCAGGATACCACCTAACACTAATAAAGAACAACAACAAAAAAAGGGTTGTGCACACCACCTTCCCTCTAAATAACATCATTATTAACACTGAAGCAATTATGTTTTGAAATGACAAAAGTGTTTAATAAAAATATTTCTGCCTCTGATGCTGAAAACACTTATGCACGTGCAAACATTTGTGCACATACTGTAAGTACATGAGTAATCCCACTGAGGTCAATAGGACAATGCTTGTGAATATATTTATGTGCTTGCTTAAGTGATCAGAGCCATAATTTATTTCTTTATGTCTGCCTGCCTGCCTGCCTACGACCTACCTACCTTCCTTCCTATAGCTGTTCTGTGAAATTTAAATAATATAAAACCCTAAAAGTAGTAGGGATGTAAAAGGTTAAACAGTTAACCAGTTAGCCGGTAAGCATTAGGCTTGCATCTGAAGAAGTGGTTTTTTACCCTCAAAAGCTTATGACCAAATAAATCTGTTAGTCTTTAAGGTGCCTTGTTGTTTTTGTGGATACAGACTAACACGGCTACCCCCTGATATTATTGTTAACCGGACCGTAACTGTTTACCCAGGCAGCTGCCCGGCCACACCGGGCTGGCCGGCTGCAGCAGCCCTAGCCGTGTCAGGCCAGCACGCCAAAGGGACTCCAGCCTTGCCCGGGCCAGCAGGACCCCAGTCCTAGCCGTGGCGGGTGGGCTGGAGCGATCCCAGCCACGGCGGGCAGGCAGGACCCAGGCCGCAGCGGGCCAGGCAGGCTGGAGTGGCCCCAGCCCCGGCTGCACCGGGCCGTCGGGACCCTGGGACTGTAGCCCCAGCGGGACCTCAGTCAGGGCTGGGCCGAGGGACCTGAGCCCCTGCTGCCCCGCACCAGCCCTCCTGAGAAACCTTGGTTAATGGTTAACCGGTTAAACCATATAATTTTAATCATTTAACCTGTTAATTTTTTCAGCCGATATTTACATCCCTAACAAGTAGTGCTATTTACCTTTATAGTGAACTATATTATGAATGCTGTTGTTTTTAATCTAAAATTGCAAAACAACAGATTTTTCAACTGTTATACGAAGCCTCAGCCTGTTTTAAGTCAATTACTTTAAATAATTCTACTCTGCTTTGCGGTCCCCCCCCCCCTTTTTAGTAGTTTTTGCTTAATGAAACCCAAAATCATGAATAGTAGTCTGTGCTGACTCCGATGAATGTTCAATGCAGTTCTTCAGATTGGTCAGGTTACATTAAGATTTGTGTGTCTCATTTGGTTTTTGTGTCAAATCCTGTTTTGTTTTGTGTTTTTCCTTTTTTCAAAGAGACCTTTGTTGGCACATGATTGTTACAAAAGAAGAGGTGAAAGAGTAATGGGAATTCCAGGCCCTATGGCCATGCTGTAATTTGTACAACAGTATTAAAGAGAGAGTGAAGGAACTGCTTAGGTTTAAACATGCTCATCGCTGTGATTGGAACATACCTAAAAAGGGTTGCCATTTTTTTTTAGTTGATTTTGTTCTTATTTTTTCACCGACATAATTTTCTGACAGCTTTTCACAGCTGATCCACTTTCAGTACACACATTTCACTTATTTGATGTTCTGAAAGCTTTTAACGTCTTATTAGTCATATTACATCTACTTAAAGGAGTTTCTCTTGTGTCTAATGTACATACTGAGACTTTGAATTTGTTAGCCATACTTTAAATAAGGTAAGGGAGTTACAAAGGCATGAATAGTCTGTCATTAAGTTATATACTGTAGCTGCAAATTGGAACCCCTGCTGTTTAAGTTATGTATTTTAGAGTCAATCATTGTTAATCTGTACTTTTTCTGTTTGTACATAAATGGGCTTCACTCTTTTCTAAATGTTTACAATTCACAAATTAGACACTTTATTTATTATAAAAGTAACGAAAACAGTACATGCAAAAAGACAGAAATTTTCACCTTAGAATAAAAAGCTGTACCAATAGCATTCTTTTCAAAATTCTTCTGTTCCTTTTTCTTGAATAGATCTCAGTTAGTTGTGATTTTTGCCTTAGCTGAAGCATGGCTATAAACAGGAATGCATAATGTAAATCATTATGCTGTATACATGGCATACAATTTCCTGTGGGTAGATTTTTTTATTATTATTTTATTATCAAATGTTTTATCATCATACTTCTGGATATAAACCTTTCCAATTATAAACCCTGGCTAACAGAGCAATTGAGCCAAATTTTCAAAATATCTGTATGCGTGGATTGCATTCATACATTCCTTTGCACACACACAAAAGAGACTTGCATGTATAAATGGTCAGTTGGTTGAGTGTGGACTGCTGTAATATGTTCTATATGGGGTTGCGTATGGAGGGTATCCATAAACTAAAGCAAGTGCAGAATGTGGCTGCCTACTTACTAAGTGGACTTTATGCGGAGAGCGTACAACAGTGTTCCACAGTATTCACTAGTTTCCAGTAAATTTCCAGGTGAAATTCAAGGTACCGGCATTGACTTACAAAGCCCTGACTGTATGTGGCCTGGTTATCTGGGAAATTACCTCACTTTCCATTCTGTACTGATATAATTGCAACTAAAGGAGGCATTGAAGACGGGGTTACTTCAGTTTGAAAGGGAGGAAACTCCTGATTCAAGGGTTTTCCCTACAGGGTCCTGGACTGTGGAACTTTTTTTCCTTCCCAGTCAGTCAGAGCCTGAATTTGTTGTTCTTCTAGGCACACTGCAGAGCCCCAACTCTTTTTGTGGACATTTGAGAAGGAGTTGGGTTCTGGTTATTTGGTGTGGGGTTTTTTGGATTTCTCTTGCTTTGCTAGTGTTATGGGATAATCCCACTAAGTAAACAGTATAGTATTTGTTTAATTGACCTAAAAAAATGAAGCTAGTGCCTTGGATATACGCTGGAGAAATCTAAAGAAATAAATTGGTAGCTTTTTGTGTACTTTCTTTCCTTCTATGTGCACATAATCACAGTAATTGCTTGCACAAATGTGGAAAGCAAATGATTATAGACCACAGATGTTTTGAGAATAGGCTTACTTTGGGAAATTCGGGGTATACTGGAAGTGCCCAGAACTTTGGAACTGCTTAACGCATTAGCAGTTATTCTCTTTCTTCATTGGTCTTTCAATAAGCTAGCATAGGGAGTGATGACCCTCTGTTCTGACTGCAAATGGTTCAGCTAATAGTTACTCAAGTTAGTACGGTGAGCTGACCCTACTAGGTGCCTATCAGTGAGAGCGCCTTTCAGGAGACTAGTGGATGTTAGCTGGAAAAGCTCAATTTGTGGGAACAATGTGTGAATGGCACCTTCCTCATAATTGTCAGCTTTCCCCAAAATGAGGCTGAGGGAAGATTCCTGATGGAACCTTGTTATGGCCTTATTCTTACTCATCCCATGCTCTAGGGCCACCTGCAATTCATTATTAGACAATATAATATGTATTAAAAAATCAGGTAGAACTATTAACACATCAGAACCATACAACCCACCCATCCCCTATACATCCCACTAACAGAGGGTCCTGTGGCACCTTTAAGACTAACAGAAGTATTGGGAGCATAAGCTTTCGTGGGTAAGAACCTCACTTCTTCAGATGCAAGTAATGGAAATCTCCAGAGGCAGGTATAAATCAGCATGGAGATAGCGAGGTTAGTTCAATCAGGGAGGGTGAGGTGCTCTGCTAGCAGTTGAGGTGTGAACACCAAGGGAGGAGAAACTGCTTCTGTAGTTGGATAGCCATTCACAGTCTTTGTTTAATCCTGATCTGATGGTGTCAAATTTGCAAATGAACTGGAGCTCAGCAGTTTCTCTTTGGAGTCTGGTCCTGAAGTTTTTTTGCTGTAAGATGGCTACCTTTACATCTGCTATTGTGTGGCCAGGGAGGTTGAACTGTTGTGACTGTCCAGTTTGGCCAATGTACATAGCAGAGGGGCATTGCTGGCACATGTACATTGGCCAAACTGGACAGTCACTACGCAAGAGGATAAATGGACACAAGTCAGATATCAGGAATGGCAATATACAAAAACCTGTAGGAGAACACTTCAAGTACAGGCAAAATATGCTTTCTTAAGAGAGTTCCTTGTAGTAATGTAATCTGGAGGTGACAAAAACATGGACAACTGTGGTGAGAACCACATCTAAAAGCAAAAGTTACAATGTCCTGGCTAAGAATAGATGCTAAAAAGCACTCACCGTTTTGCAGGCTGTATTTTATGTACAATAATTACAATCAATAATGTACACTGTAAGAAAGTAGCTACCGCTCAATGTGCTGCCATTTGAGAAGCCTAAGTTCAGGAATCACCTTGTGACTCCTGCTTAGTCCATGAAATCTTTAATTTAATTTATATATTATATTTCAGGTTTCTAAGTGCGCACCTTAAGTTCAGTGTAATGTACAGAAATTTTAAACAAAAAATAAAAATGATCACACATTCAACAGATTTGCAATGGGCACATTCAAAATTAAATTAAACCCTTTAATACAAGTGACCATAGACAAAACCTCCATGCCAGTAACCCCTCACCTACTTCCTCTCCACCTGGTTAAAAAAGATATGGTTTGCAGTCTGCCTGGAAAGTTAACTAGTTCAGGTAGTGGTGCACAAAAGAAACACAGGAATTGGAATGAATTATATTGTCCCTGACAGGGACCAGTATCAGATGCTTCAGAAGATAGTACAAGAAACCCTGAAGCTGGCAATGCAGGACGTTGTTTCCTAATGCTCAATAGTTAGAGTTTGGCTCATGCCCTGAAATATTAGGGTTTATGTCCCTTCCAGATTGTCCTTTTTCAAATCCTAGTTATTGTAACTCTGTCAAGAGCAGATTCCAAACCTGGGAACCCTTCAGAAAAAACGTCCTGCTTCCAGTCCCCTCTTTTTTAAAAGTCGGAGAAAGTCTAGCTTGACTGGCCCGACTGACTGCAGTTGTGTCAGTATCCCACATGGAGAGAAGTGATCTGAGGTAACCAAATCTCAAACCATTTAGGGCTTTATAGATTAAAACCAATACCTTGAATACCACCCAGAAGCTTCTAACTAGTGTGTGAAGATCACAGAGGACTGGTGTAATGTGCTCTCTGTGTGATGTACTACTTAATAAGCAAGTGGCTGCATCCTACACCAGCTTCTGCTTCTAAATAGTCTCAGCATGTAAACCCTAATTTTTACCTTCCAGACTGGAAGGTGACTTCTGGGATTGCAAAACTTACTTTCTGTGTTTGTTGCAGCAATGTGGAGGGGTGGAAAAATATCAACAGACTCCAGACTAATTGGGTGAATCTTTAATGCTCTTTTGCAGTTTGGGCAGCCATCAAAAATAGAGATGGAAAAAGAAAACTACATTTAGGACCACATTTAGGAATGTAGGACTTTTAAGGACATGGTATAAATGTTGTCCCCTGTAAAGGAATTGTATTTTTTATTTACAAAGCAGCTAAAGGAAAGAGATATTTATAAAGTTTCTTTCAATCCTAATACTTCGTCTACAGGATTTGTTCCCCTCCTCTCCTCCCTCCCACTAGCTGTGTTATACATGTGTAGAAGAAAAATGAAGTGTTGCATGGTTTGAAAGTAATTTAGTTCTTAAGTGTTCTAGACACTGCACTGCATGTTTGTTTATGGATGTGTTCGCCTTATGGAGATGAAAAAAGGCATTCAAATTTCATACAAAAATACTCTGGTCAAGGTTTTCTTTCACTTGATGCCTATGATTATAGTCGAAAAGGAGCATTGTAATTGGTTCTTATTCTTTGGGGTACCGCTATTTTAGAAAAAAAATTCCTTGCATTTGTCTTGATAATGTATCAAGTAGTTGCTAAGGGACTTGATGAAATCTGATGCAAAATAATAAATTATGTTCTGCAACCTTCTTTCCTTCTACGTGCTATGGGTGCATAAACATAGAGATTGGTACACCTACAAATTCAAAAAGCATTATATTCAGATTAGCAGGTCACTGGAGATGTGTTACTAATTGTTTTAGAGAACTCATTATGGGTATTATCACATATTAATTATGCATGGTAAGTAGGAAAAAAGAGGGGGAAATACTTCTTTTCTGATAAACTGCTCGTTGAGTTATCTTTTTTCTTTTCAAGACCTTGAGCATTTTTTTGGAGATGCCAAACAGAGTAATCATTGAATAATTAGATTTTAATTAACAAGAATTTTCTCTAAAATGTTTTTAATGTCTTCTGGGTTACAGCAAGCAATGAATAAATCCTCTTTCAAAAAGATCTAGTACACTGATCCTCTGTATAGCTGAATTACCTTTGCAATCATGCCAGTGCCTGTCATAAAAATTCTTCTTCAGAGTTTTAGAACAAAGAATGAAGTCTAAAACAAGCAATTGAATTGTTAAGGGTATTTTTGTTGCTTCTTTGTAATTTATTAATTTAGAAAGTCCTGCAGAAATCTTTGGAAGGCCCAGTGTGTGTCACTTTATCCCTGTATGCCCTCTTTATATTTTAAAAAAAATATTGTTGCTGTTCATGAAATGTGAAACTGCAGATAATTTTCAGATATGCTGCCGCCCCCTCCCCCCCCCCCCCCCCGAGTTTATTCAGTTGTGTGGGTGAGGATGCATTTTTAATATTCTTGGTGGGATTTTTACCATCATTTCAGAAAAGCTATGTACAGGGTGATCAGTTAGCACTGACAGATTATTTATTGGCTAAACAGGGCAAAGGATTTTATGCAGTGGTAGTACACTGATCGCTATATCATGAAATGAGTGCACTTATAAGATGATTACAAAATGTACTCCATAAAGAAGTGTGTTTGGAAACAAAATATTTTTATTGTGATAGATTAGTATTATAAATATAAAAGACCTTGTAGTAGCACAGAGAAGAGCTGGAAAAGGGACAGGTTTATCTGTTAAAGCGTGCTTAACACTTCCATTCCAGAATTTCTTTATCTTACAATAATAGTGAGTATTTATTCAAACATGAGACAGATGGTTCAAACTAAGCCTGGGCAAGGCTGAAGTGTTACTGATTTGAAGAAGGAAATACTTCTTATATTAGTGTAATATCACTATATTAGAATAGTGATGCTGTCCTTCCCTTCCATCAAAGATACCCTTCCCTTCCTATCAATCAAAATAATGCAAAATATAGGAATTGCCATACTGGATCATCTAGTCTAGTACCTTGACATTGACAGTGGCTAGCACCATATATGTGAGAGGCAGGTGTAAGAACCCCACAGCAGGCAGATGTGGAGTAATCTACTCTTTCCATCACATCTCATCCTGCTCTCTGATAGTTCGAGATTGGCTTAATCCCTGAAGCGTGAGGCTTAATATATTTTCCACAAAATTTGTTATGAATTATAACTCTGGGTATTCTTATCTATATACATATCCAGTCCCTTTTTGAATCTTAAGTTCATGGCATCAATGACTTCCTGTGCCAATGAATCCATAGCTTTAATTACACATTTTGTGTGTAAGTTTATCATGTCCCTTCTTATTCATTTTCGTAAGATAAATAATCCCAGTCTTTTCAATCTCAGTTCATATGACTTTTTTCCAGGCTCTTGATCATTCTCATTGCTATTCTCTGAACCCTCTCTCGCTCTGCAATATCCTATATGATTTGGGATGACACGGTACTCAGAGGAGGCTGCACCATTCATGTATATAAAGGTGTCATAATATTCTCCATATTATTTACCATCCCATTGCTTGTGCAACCTGACATCTTGTTTACTTTTTTGACTGAACATGTACATTGAGCAGAGGTCTTCATTGAGCTGTCTACAATGATGTCTGGGACCTTTTCATGAGTTGATACAGTTTGTATAGACCCCTGGAAGATATATGTGTAGTTTAATTATTTCTCTCCAATGTGCATTACTTTGCATTTGTCAACCATTGGATTTAATTTGTCATTGTGTTGCCCATTCGCCTAGCTTGTTTAGGTCCCTCTGAAATTTCTCACAGTTCCCTCTGGTCCTGACTAACCTACCTAACTTTTAGTCATAAGCAAATTTTACTAACAGGGCTACCACTCTGAAACCCGTTACTATTTTGTCAGACACTGTTTGTTTGGGACAGAGAGAGCCTGGAACGGGTGGAACTATAATGTGACCTGGCTGGAGGGCCAAGTCACCACTGTACAAGACCACCAAGGTTACGAGGAAAGCGGGGCAGAGTCACGGTTTCTTCTTTGAGTGCTTGCTCATGTCGATTCCATTCTAGGTGTGCGCACGCCCACGTGCGAGGCCATCAGAGCTTATATCAGGCGCTGCCGGCCCACGCTCTCTCTGTTCCTTCTTAGCACCCATGGTGGTCAGTCAAGAGCTAGCAGTTTTCCTCCATTGGACTTCATGCCTTCGGGCCTTTCTTTAATTGTAGTTAGTGTTAAGTAGTTGTTAAGTAGCGTAGTTAGCTGATAGCTTAGGTCCCAGCTGGGACTTCGCCCCAAGCGGGGCATGCCCCGAGCTTCCGGGTTAAAGCCCTGCTCGATCTGTGGCAGACCTATGCCTGTGAGTGATCTTTATGACAGCTGCCTTAAGTGCTTGGGGGAATCACACATCAAGGAGCGTTGCCGGATCTGTAAGAACTTTTGGGCTCGCACCCAGAAGGAGAGGGACATTCGCCTCAGAGCTCTCCTGATGGAATCCGCTCTCCACCCAGCTTCTGAGCTCTCTACGCAGGCCGCACAAAGTACTTCAGCCGCCATGCGCAGTGCGCCACTGGCGCCCGGCTCCTTTCGGCACCGTTTGTTGTCACCGGTGCCAAAGAAGAAGGCAAAGAAGCGCTCACCGGCGCCGAGCAAGAAGGCCTAAGGGTCATCCAGTAGAGGGAACGGGTCTATCCGCCAACCTTCTCTGGAGCAGCACGAGCGTGCCTCCGCGCCTGTGGCTCTTAGCCCACTTAAAGGTCCGTCACTGAGTCTGGTGAGCAGTATGTGACCCACCATCCTGCCTGCACCGTCGTCATCCCAATCCCAGGCACAGAGAGCGCACAGATCTTCACCTGCTTCTGTGACATCTCCGTGGCCGCAGGACCAAGCTAAGGCTCACTGAGAGAGCAAGCCAGCCGTTAAGACCCCTCTGGGGGTGTGGGAGCACTGATCGCCGGCCAAGCAATCCCATGGCAGGTCGCAACCATGCCGCCGGTAACCCAAACTCTCCCTCCGGACATCAAGACGTTATTCCCCAATGCGGGGTCAACGCTCCCTGTATTAGGATTGTCACCATTCGCCCTATCACCAATCTGCATCTAGACGTTAGTCCCGGTCACCGTGGGACCGCTCCCCCTCAGGTTACCGGTCTCTGCAACACCGTTCTCCCCGACGCTGATCTCCCCAGTACTGGGACTGCTCTCCCTGGTATAGCCACCAGTTGCTTACGACTGGTCAGTGCTCACTGGTAGCCATGACCAGCAAGCAGACCCAGGTGTCGACGGCTCCTCCCTGGTCACCGGAGAGTGGTTCCTCTGGTGTGGAGGTCCAGTTCAGCCCATCGCCCCGGTCCCCACAACGGAATTGGGCACTGGAAACTGCTCTGCCGTACACAGCACCGCAGTGGCAGCAAGGCCAGTGGCTAACACGGTAGCCATATTGGGGAGCATGGGGCATTCCGGTGATGACAATGCCCCCTTTGCAGCCCGCATCAGTGGCCGTGTCGGAGCGGAAATCGACGGCCCCACCAGGCCCGGTACCGGGAGGTCATTCAGAGGTTGGGATGGAGGACCCAGTGCCCACCCCCAAACCTCCCTCTCCAATGGCTGCCGAGCCCCCAGCGCCTCCACTTGCAGCCTCTTCCCCAGACGAGGCGGTCGCAGAGCCTTCCAGGGTCAGCCCCCCCGGATGACTTTAAAGAACACCAAGCCCTTCTCAGGCGGGTGGCTGAGAACTTGGGGCTGGAAGTGCAGGAGATGGCCGAGTAGGAGGACACCCTGTTCAATGTCCTCTCGGCCTCCACGCCCACCCGGGTCACCCTGCCCGTGCACGATGGAGTCCTTAAGATCTCCAAGTCACTGTGGCAGACTCCATCTTCCATCCACCCACCTTGAAACGGGCTGAGAAAAAATACTTTGTTCCAGCCAAGGGTTTCGAGTACCGTTATACTCACTCATCCCTGGGCTCACTGGTTGTGTCTGCAGCCAATGAAAAGGACAAGCAGGTCCCCACCGCTTCTACTCCCAACAGTAAAGAAACCAAAAAACTCAATGTATTTGGCAGGAAAATGTATTCAACAGCAAGCCTACAATTCCGGGTGGCGAACCATCAGGCCTTGCTGGGCAAATACAATTTTAACCTCTGGGAGAGCCTCCAGAAGTTCCAGGATTCCCTTCCTCAGGGTCAGGCTCAGGAGTTTGGTACCCTGGTAGAGGAAGGGACCGCAGCAGCCAGATGCTCCCTGCAAATGGCATGGGACTCGGTGGCGAGGGTGTTCGCATCAGTTGTGGTTATGTGACGCAGCTCCTGGCTCCAAACGGTGGGCCTTTCCCAGGAGATGCAGGCCTCTATTCAGGACCTCCCCTTTGATGAAGTTGGGCTCTTCTCCAATCAAACGGATGCCAGGCTACATGGGTTGAAAGACACTAAGGCTACCCTTCGCTCGTGGGGCATGCATACCCCACAGTCTGCCAGAAAACCATTCTGGCCTCCACCACCATCGAGGCCTTGGCAGCCCAGCAGGGATCTGCAAGGAGAAGTTACACTGGGTTTAACCATCGCTGCCCTTCCTCCCCTCATTTGCCAGCCCAGCCCAGCCCCACTAAGCACCCAGGGGGCCAAAAGCAATCGCTTTGAGGGTGCGCTCATGAGTGATGCCCCAGTCAGTCAGCTGGATTCTGCCCGTCCTTTCCTCAACCACCTTTCCCCCTACCGCTCGGCCTGGTCGCAGGTTACCTCAGACCACTGGGTCCTGGACATAGTAGCTCAGGGCTACACCCTGCAGTTTGTGGATACTCCTCCTTCCCGCCCCCCAGCTTCCCCATCCCCCTTCAGGGACTCCTCTCACAAGCAACTCCTGTTTTAGGAGATCGACAAGTTCCTGCAATTGGGGGCTGTGGAGGTGGTTCCTCGGGACATGGAAGGAAGAGGATTCTATTCCCGATACTTCCTAATCCTGAAGGCCAAGACGGACCTCAGACCCATCCTGGACCTGTGTGGCCTCTCTTCATCTCGTGCCTGCTGGGTCAGTGCATAGTGTGATGCGAACGTATGGATGGATGACCAGGTGGCGGCCCGACAGATCTCTTGGATTGACACCTGTGTCAGGAGGGTTACCGAAGATGCCTGCACTTTAGTGGGATGAGCTGTCACAATCGCTGGCGGGGGTACTTTCTCCAGCTTGCAGCAATAATGGATGCACGCCGTGATCCAAGATGAAATTCTCTGGGCTGACACCGGGCAGCCCTTCATCCTGTCCACAACAGCAAGAAACAACTGTGATGACTTATGGAACAGCTGTGTTCTATCGATGTAGAAGGCCAGCGCTTGTCTGACATCAAGAGTATGCAACCTTCGCTCCTCATCTGATGCGGGAGGCTTCGGACAGAGGACCAGTAAGTAGATGTTCTGACCATGTGGAACTGGGAAACAACCTTGGGCAGAAAAGCCAGAAGCGGGCCAGCTGGACCTTGTCCTTGTAGAAGACTATATAGGGCGGCTCCAACGTGAGTGCCCTGATCTTGGACACCCGCCGCACCAATGTTATGGTGACCAAGAAGGACACCTTCCAGGAAAGGAGCAGGAAGCTAGGGCCTCAAAAGGAGGGCCCGTGAGCTTTGAGAGCACCAGATTCAGGTCCCATGGGGGAACCAGATCCCTGACATTGATATGAAGAGCTAAGTCCTGCCGCATCCAGCAATCTTGGGTGCTGAGCTCATCCAGGTGGGCTCCCCAGCCCAGATCTGACACATCCGAGACCAGGGTGAGCGACGGTGAAGGGGACACAAGGGAACTCCTCGCAGCACTGATTTGGGGTGTAGCCACCAGTTCAAGGATGAGAGGACACGGTCCGGTACCGTGACCACTTGGTCTAGGGGGTGCCTGCTGGGAATGTAGACTGTTACTAGCCATGTTTGTAGGAGTCGCAGATGAAGCCGGGCGTGCCTGACCACATATGTGCATGCTTCCATGTGGCCCATCAGCTGCAGGCAAGTCTATGGTGATCGGATGTCTCCTCATGTGGACAATAAGATCCAGCCAGCACTATGGGTAATGCTAAGGCAAAAATCTCGGACGGCCGTGCATGTGGGCAGGCACACACCTAGAACTGAATGGACATGAGCAACACATCTCAAAGAACAACAGTTACGAAAGGTCAAAAGTTAAGTAACTGTTTTTTCCCTCCACAAGTGGGGTGCTCTGGGGCAGTGAGACTACGACATGCTTAGTGGTCTATAATTCCCTGGATCACACCAGAGCCTTTTTTAAAATATAGTTACAACATTTGTCACCCTTCAGTTTTCTGAAACAGTAGCAGTGTTTAATGAGATTACATATTTTTGTTAGCAGCTCAGCCACTTCATACTTAAGCTGTTTCAAAATTTCAAGATCCTGCTGTCTCACTAAGACTAAGCAATTGGGTACCATCAGTGTGACAAAAAATTCTACATTTACTTCCTGGGAAATTGATCCCTGTTTCTCATTGAAGGATCTGGTCACAGTGATCATGCTCTCGTCACCTCCGGAGTACATTACTGCCGTCCACTGTTTCTGTGACTGAAGGAGGAAGCAGAAGAGGCTACAGCCTGTTGCCCTGTTCTTCAAAGCTATTAGAGCAGTGGTGGGCAACCCGCATCTTGAAAATTCACCCATAATTGGTCAAGTTATAAACCTCTGAAAATCATCGTTTCTACTTGTTCAGTAGAGCTTGTTAGAGAGTTGTTGCTAAAATCCCTGCATGGTCCATCTGCACTGAGCATGCTCCTGCCCCCCTATATGTCCTCCACGCTGGGAATCTTAAAATGGGTGTACAATGTAGTATCAATATCAGCTGCTGTCACTTTGGCCTAGAGTAAAATATGCTGGGAGCCAGGAATGAGACCATGAGTTTTAGCCCCAGATTTCCCACTGATTATTGTTCATCCATTGTATTTCGCAGCCCTTTTTACTGACCACGGCCTCTGAATTCTGCTTTGGAGGCAAGAAAGTATACTTCCCTATATTTTCCAGGTGAGAGAACAGAGATTGCATTTCTGACAGAGTTGAGAATAGAACCAGTCATCTCTGTAGTAGCCCAGGGCCAGCTTCTCTGTTGTACCTCTCACAAGGTTTCAGAGTAGGTCTAGAGCAGTATTTCTCAACTACTGGTCCATGGATAGACACAGTTCCTGACACAGTTTAGGAAGGCAGCAAGCCGATGCCTGGTATCAAAAGGTTGAGAATCACTGGTTTAAAGGACAAGCAAAGGTGGTTTTAAACAAGATAATCCCAGTCAGTAGCTCAGCAGTATGACTGTGGGCGCGGGGAGAAGAACATAGAAAAGATTCTTGAAAGAAGTGGAGTTTAAAGAGGCTTTTGAAGGAGGATAAAGAGTGTATGTACTTGTTGAAGTGAAGATTGTTCCAGGCATGATACAGGCACAAGGCTGAAAGGGGAAGAAAGACATCAAGAGAGCAATTAAATGAGAGAATAAGTAAGATGTTCAGAAATTCTGTGTACAATGATTTTGGGCTTTGAAGGTGAAAACGAGAAATGTGAGTTTGTGGCTATATTAGGCATTTATAGTAGTTTCATTATAAATTATCAGGAATAAATGTTCACTCTCCCATTTCTTGTGACCACTTTCCCAAACTTTTTTTTCTTTTTTTTTTAATATAAGGACACGTGGAAAAGTCAGGAAATAATAGGTGAGTTAAAAAGTATATAATATAAACTCGTTGTGCTTTGACAGTCCTAGGGTGATACATGATATCTAAAAAAATTGTGACAAGGCTAAAATTACAGCAGACTCTCTTCAAACATTAAAGATGTTACATGTCTAAATTTAAAATCTCCTGAAGATATGGAAAGAAGCGCTATCTGAGAATGTGTACTACAACATTGTTATCGGGCCCTCAGGGTGCAACCTGGACTGTGTGAGAGATGAGCCCTCTGTCCCACCAACCTGGGGTACATAAGAACAGCAATACTGGACCAGACCAAAGCTCCATCTAGCCCAGTATCCTGTCTTCTGACAGTGGCTAATGCCAGGTGCTTCAGAGGGAATGAACAGAACAGGTAATCATCAAGTGGTCCATCCCTTGTCGCCCATTCCCAGCTTCTGGCAATCAGAAGCTGCCCATCCCTGCCCATCCTGGCTAATACCCATTGATAGACCTATCCTCCATGGACTTACCTAGTTCTTTTTGGAACCCTGTTATAGTCTTGGGCATCACAACATTCTCTGGCAGTGAGTTCCATGGGTTGACTGTGCGTTGTGTGAAGAAATACTTCCTTTTGTTTGTTTTAAATCTGCTGCCTATTAATTTCATTTGGTGATCCCTAGGTCTTGTGTTATGCGAAGGAGTAAATACCACTTCCCTATTTGTTTTCTCCACACCAGTCATGATTTTATAGATCTCTATCATATCCCCCTTGGTCATCTCTTTTCCAAGCTGAAAAGTCCCAGTCTTATTAATTTCTCCTCATATGGAAGCTCTTCCATACCCCTAATCTTTTATTTTTTGCCCTTTTCTGAACCTTTTCCAATTCCAATATGTGTTTTTTGAGATGGGCCAACCAGATCTTCACACAGTATTCAAGATGTGGGCGTACCATGGATTTATATAGAGGCAGTATGATATTTTCTGTCGTATTATCTATCCCTTTCTTAATGATTCTGAACATTCTGTTAGCCTTTTTGACTGCTGCTGCACATTGAGTGGATGTTTTCAGAGAACTATCCACAATGACTCCAAGATCTCTTTCTTGAATGATAACAGCTAATTTAGATCCCATCTTTTTATATGTATAATTGGGATTATGCTTTCCAATGTGCATTACTTTGCATTTATGAACACTGAATTTCATTTGCCATTCTGTTGCCCAGTCACCCACTTTTCTGAGGTCCTTTTGTAACTCTTCGCAGTCTGTTTTGGACTTACTATCTTGAATAGTTTTGTATCATCTGCAAATTTTGCCACCTCACTGTTTACCCCTTTTTCCAGATCATTTATGAATACGTTGAACAGTACTAGTCTCAGTACCTCTGGGGGACACCACTATTTGCCTCTCTCCATTCTGAAAACTGACCATTTATTCCTACCTTTTGTTTCCTATCTTTCAACCAGTTACTGATCCATGAGAGGACCTTCCCTCTTATCCCATGACAGCATACTTTGCTTAAGAGTCTTTGGTGAAGGACCTTTTGAAAGGCTTTCTGAAAATCTAAGTACACTATATGCACTGGATCCCCCTTGTCCACATGCTGCTTGACCCCCTCAAAGAATTCTAGTGGATTGGTAAGGCATGGTTTCCCTTTACAAAAAACATGTTAACTCTTCCCCAACAAATCATGTTCATCTATGTGTCTGATAATTCTGTTCTTTACTATAGTTTCAACCAATTTGCCCGGTACTGAAGTTAGGCTTACCAGCCTGTTGTTGCTGGGATAGCCTCTGAAGCCTTTTTTAAAAATTGGTGTAACATTAGTTATCCTCCAGTCATCTGGTATAAAAGCTGATTTAAAAGATAGGTATCACAGTTAGTAGTTCTACAATTTCACATTTGAGTTCCTTCAGAACTCTTGGGTGAATACCATCCAGTCCTGGTTACTGTTTAATTCATCTATTTGTTCCCAAACCTCCTCTAATGACACCTCAATCTGGGACAGTTCCTCAGATTTGTCACCTAAAAAGAATGGTGCACTTTGGGGAATCTCTCGCATATCCTCAGCTGTGAAGACCAATGCAAAGAATCCATATAGTTTCTATGCAATGGCCTTATCCCCCTTTAGTGCTCCTTTAACATCTTGATTGTCCAGTGGCCCCACCGGTTGTTTAGCAGGCTTCCTGCTTCTGATGTGCTTAGTTAAAAAAAAAAAAATTTGCTTTTACTTTTTGAGTTTTTGGTTACCTGTTCTTCAAATTCCTTTTTGGCCTTCCTAATTATATTTTTACATTTGACTTGCCAGAGTTTATGCTCCTTTCTATTTTCCTCAACAGGATTTACCTTCCACTTTTTAAAGGATGCCTTTTTGCCTCTAACTGCTTCTTTTAGTTTGTTGTTTAGGTATCCCTCTCATTCAGTCATGCTCTGTGACCAGGATCCCAGAGAGCCACACTGGAATTACTCAATTCAGGTGAACTGCAAAGAATGGGGCAAACAATCCCAAAAGATAATGGATATTCCAATACTTAGATTTACCAAACCAGCACAAAACAGCTTCTATAATACCTTACTGGTTACCCAGAAGCCAACAACATTCCCATAAAGCAACCCAGCCTTAGGCCTCCACCCAGACACCCAAGTCAAATATGATGAGGATTACTGAAGATCTTATTCATCATATAAGAAAGTTCTACCAATCCCAAAGGATCGGACACATTACCTCCCAGGTTAATGAATATTCCAGATCTTACCCAAATATACGCTTACAGCCGATTCTTATTAACTAAACTAAAAATTATTTAAAAAGAAAAGAGAGAGTGTATTGGTTAAAAGATCAGTATACATCAGTGGTTCCCAAACTTTAACAACCTGTGAACCCCTTTCACTAAAATGTCAAGTCTCGTGAACCCCCTCCTAAAAATGAATATTTCCAGGGATTTTCTCCTTTCCCTGAGTATAAAATATAAAAGCAGTGATCTTGGAAATATAAAATGTGTTTTTATGACATGCTTATTACACACTACTTATTATTAATTATTATTTATCATTACCATATTTTTATTACATTATGAAAACGGCAACACTCTTCCAAGATTTCACTTTCATAGCTTGTATCATTTTGAATAAGTCTGTTATAAGGCAAGGCTCCTATGTTTCATGAAGGAGTATCAGATGTGAAACAGCATGAAGGTATTTAAGAAGCCAACTCAAAGAGCTCCTCCTAAACAAGCATTCAGGTCTTGAGCAGTCCAGGCAAACAACGCATGTTACAACAAAGCTTAAACTTGTTCTTCATAATAATTTGAAAACAATACTAGCTGCCTATTTAATTTTAAAAACAGCAAAAAATATCCACCTCCCTTTCCATTTTCTTATAAGGAGTCTTGAAGTTTAAATCTCCTCAGTGTGATAGATATGTTTGCTTTGATCTGCTTAGCTCTTGGAAGTCCAGGAGCTCTGGGCTGCTTGCCCTTAAGGACAGCTCTGTCTACCATTAGGGATATTTTTTCCTGAGAACCTCCTGTAATATTTCACGAACCCCAGTTGGGAATCACTGGTATACATACAGACATGAGTACAGTTCTTGAGATCAAATTCATAGAAGAGATGGTGATCTTTGTAGTTGCAAAGAATTCTTTCAGAATTATCTCATAGGTTATTGTCCAATGTTCATATTCAGGGTGATTCCAGATTAGGACTGGCAATCTCAATCTTGGGCGTAAGCTTTCCCTTCATGAAGCATCAAGCAGATCTGAGATAAAAAGGATTGGGACCCAGGGCATCTTTTAGTCATACGGTTTCAGGCCTTCTTTGACATGTCGGAGCACTTCGGCGAACAATAGGCAATCATGGGTATTTTGAAGTAGACCTATTTCCTAAGAATTGCCAGTAATTAGCTACACAGATTAACATAAGGCAATTGCCCATTTTTCCATCATTGGCAGATGATTTGCTATACATTTCGAAGAGAGATGAATACAGTGATGTTACTATGTTTACAGTTCATCTAAATGTTAATATGTCTTTTTGATCTCTGAATCAATAGCTATAGTGACAGACAGGAACTGTCTGTTTACATAGCTAACATCCTACAAGATATAAGTTCACGTATACAATTAGGATCACCTACAATTCTGTAGTAATACAGGTTTGCATTTCAAAGTTCTAGCCTATTCTAGCATGGAGTGGCCCTAATTACCTTTCACATCCTTTTTTAACATGTCTCTAATGGTTGACTTTTGGCCACTTATCCTGCAACCTCCTTAACCCTTTCTGGCCATGTGTCACACTTGGTATAAGATTCATTGCAATTATATAACAGTGGTAGCAACAATGATTTTGCATGGTCATATTTTAATCAGATAATGTCACATGCTGTATCAAGCCACAAACCTCTGGCAGGTACTGCATTTACACAGAAATCCACAGGCAGGGACGCATCCAACTGAGTTACATTAATGCTTTCCCAGCCTCACATGAACCAACAATAGAGCGGCTACAGCCAGTTCCCCCCAGCTCCCCAGCCTTGAACCCCAGAACTGTACCATCTTACACTAATCAGAAGCCTGGCCAATGTAAGTTCATTACCCAGACCACTCCTCCCTCGATATGGAGAGGACACACATTAGCCTTTGTAAACTGAGCTGAGATTTCCCAAGCGCTTCAATCAAAACACAGTTTTAGGTAAAATATAAAACAGATTTATTAACTACAAAAAATAGATTTTAAGTGATTATAAGTAGCAAGCGTAGAGATCAAAATTGGTTATCTAAGAAATAAACATAAATTTGCAGTCTGAGTTCTACAAACTAAACAGGATTCGAATCAATCAGTGTCTCACCCTGACAGATGGTACAAACAGGTCACACATCCTCAGTACACAGGCTGGGACTCTTTCCCAGCCTGGGATCACCCTCCCCAATTCAAAGTCTTTGTCTTCCAGATGTTCCTCCAGGTGTTGAGTTGGGAAGGGGGACAGGGAGAGGGAAAGTGATGATGTCACTTCCCTTCTTTTATAGTTTCTCTAGCTTGCTGGAAAGATCTAAGTTTGTGTCATGGGAGTCCACCCTCATTGGGCAATGAGTCTCCATTGTCTCTGTGCTCTCTCTGAGAAGTTTCTGGGATGGCCACTGGGAGAGTGGATTCTCTTTAAGGGGCCATCAGCACGTTTGGCTACTCCATTGTTTTACCTGAAAGGCTGTTGTGGGTGTTTCCAACCTTGCAGCATGTTTCAGTAACATACAGCAGTACTTCATAACCTCACCTATAATAATAGCACATACTATCCAACAGGATATTAATGTTCAACAGATCAAGACTTTAAAAATGATACCTAAGTCATACTTTGTACAAAACATATCATAATTATATGACAGTGGTGAATATGGGAGTTGCAGGGTGCCACTCTGAGGTACAGAGTGTCGCAAACATCTCTCTCTGAAAGATGTTTCCCCTCTAGACACTAACGTTGGGGTTTGTGCTTTCATTTCATCCTCCATTCCCACTTATATTAAATAATAATTCTCAGTTGTTGGACACCTTGTTCCTGTCCTCTTTTCTCTTTTGACCATTATCTCATTTTACATTCAGCTGGAAATCGAAAAGCACCCAGCATGTTCCAAAATTGACATTTGATTTTGAATTGTCAGATGGGAGTGCATTAATGCGGCTGTTTTATTAAGACAGGAATTATTTTAAATTAATTTGTCTGTAAATGTACTTTAAAAACAGTCACACCTGTTGCCCGTTCCCTGGAATCAGGCCAAGAAATAACCACAAACAAGGTCAAACTAAAGCAATATTGAGGGTTGATTTATTGCTTGCTTCCCTTATTTGCACAGTTATACTCACACACACATCCCATTCATACTGGTGACAGGCTGGAGGTGTGGATGTTGCTTTTGATCTTAGGTGAACTGAGATTGACCAGGTTCAAGCTTCCCAGAGATCGAACCGCTAGGCGACGAGAGTCCCCGCTGTCCCTTCGGATCTACAGGAGGGCTCTACTGCTTCCGGTCTGGTTCTGAGTTTTTGCTGTTGTGGGCTACATCTCTCTCTGGCTGCTACTGCCGTAGGTTTATATACAGTCCCATAGACACCTTGATTATCCTTACACAGTAATATTTCGGTTCAAGCCTTGTGATTGTTTTCTTACACTCACATTATCTCACTCACTCCTTACATGTTGATTACATATTCATAAGCATGAATACAATTGGTAATATAGCTTTAAGTAAGCATGCAACATCAGTGGGGACTTCCGCTGTTATATGTGGTTCAGACAGGAAACTGCAAACTGTACTTCAAGAACAAGGTGTACAGGAAACTTGCACAGACACAGACAGACTGCATTTGAAAAAGCAAAAGCGGGAGTAGATGGGAGAAATGGGCTGCCCCTCCTCCCCAGGAGCAGAAGCTGTTGCTGTCTGGGGAAGGCCAAGCCATGGATGGGGGCCAAGCCATGGATGGGGGGCCGCGGCCGGCTACAACACCTACCGTTTGAGCATATAGCATTAACAGTTCCTGAGCTAAGGATGATTAATATTCACTAAGTGGACTACCATTTTATTTTTAAAATGAAAATGTGGAACTGCTTTTCTATCCATCACAAAAGAAATGGATTTATTTTTGTGTGTTATGTTTTTCAAACTGAGTTCCTGTAGGGAGTATGAGGGGATAGGGATAGAGGTGGGGGCAGAGAGCAGGAAGAGAAAGAGGAGTGTATTGCAGAAAGTTAAGTAGTTCTGTGGTAAATTGGTTATTCATAAACAGCCCTGAACATCCCAAATATAGTTTCTCAGAAAATTCTGAAATACATCCATTTCATTTTTAAAGAACCAGTTCAAACCCATAACCTTTCATATAACTTTTAAAAAAAAATCTGTGAATTAAGTCCCCAGATTCACTGTCTGAGTTGAGTGTGAGATCTGGCTTTGTGTAAAGTGATTACTAGTAAGGGCTTCGGGCTCAGTGTCACTCCAAGGATGAAGAAATTCATCTTAGACTGTTGTATTTTAATAAAAGGATTTCAGTTACTGTTCAGTATGAAGACATAATAATGCTTGTGACATACTGTGTTAGGATCAGACCAAACATTGGAATAATATCTTCATGGAAAAGAGTGAAAAAGCAGGATGTCTAATTTGAGCCTCATCTGTTGTTTTTTTTTCTATTGATTTCTATATTTAGTATAGTTTCTAACATACTATATAAGGCACCAGTTCTGCAAAGAGCTCTAAAAGAATCTGGCTGTAGATCATCAACCAGTACAACTATTCTAGTCCCTGTATAATATCTAGGCTTAAAGCCAATTTGACAGGTGTCAGGGAGACTTGAGAAATCCTGATATTGCTGAAGCTACCTGTTCTTTCCTAAAAACAGATGAGTTGATGCAAAGGCCTAAATCTGTCAGCCTTAAATGAAGGAGGTATCTTACTTATCCTCAGAGAGGCACTGGCAGTCATCTTCAACAGTAGCCTCTAAATTTCTCTCCTCTTTCACCAGCAAGCAGAAAAAGGAGCTAATTCAAAGGTTACAGACCTAAGTCTCTGCAGCAGTTACCCCATCTGCTAAAGCTAAAATATATTCCAAGGTTATGTCTACACTGTGAACTAGATGTGTGATTCCCCTGCTCATGTACACGTACTCGACTAGTTCTCATCGAGCTAGTGTGAGTATAAATAGCAATATAGCCATAGTAGCACTGATAGCAGCAGCAAAGGCATGGGTCAGCCGTGCTGAATTTAAAACTCATAGTGTAGTCAAAGCCCAAGATGACTTTGTGTTTAGCCACTCTCAAGACATACTTCTCTTTCCACGAAGAATCACTTGGTCCAAAACTGAGTGAATTTGCTGGCAAGGTATTTTGAAAGGCCCGATAGCCTGCAACACTTAATTTTTGCTATAGAGTGGTTTGCCAGGTTGCTCAACACCTGAAACATTTTTGGCTAACTGGAAATTTATATCTGTTTTGCAGTTGTTTTGAGACAATAGGGAACAACACTCTAGATTCTGAAGGACCAAAACATTAAATTATAGATCTAAAATTAATTTTGATAATGTGATAATAGTATCTCCTTTTCCAATATGATTATAGTATGAAAATTATCTAGGAATTCAAAAATCTATGTTGGCTTTCCTCTGTATTAGTGGCCAAGAAAAGCGGGAGTGTTGGAGAAGGACAGTCCCTCTCTTGGGTTGGTTGACCACCAGATCTGCTTTTTGGTATCATTTTCCTTTGATATCCAGTAGATGGGTCCATATGATTACAAATTAGTCTTATTCACTTGTTTGGTTTGTGGAGAGGCATCTATTCTATACTGGATTCCCATGATCAGTTAAGAGTTCTAAAAAATGTTCTTTTACTCTTGAGTTTTTGAAATATAATGTAATTATACACTGTGAACTCTTCTTGAGTGTTTGGAATGTGCCTAGCATATAGCGATGCTTCTGTAAATCATAATAGTTATTCTGTAATCATGTAAGCTTACATGTTTTCAAAGTTTTTATACTGAATTTTAATTGAACGCACATATTGTTATAAAATACCTTCCAAGAGTGTATCAATTATTTAGAATATTTTGGAGCTTTTTTAAGATTTGGAGAATGTTGCTTTGGCCTACCAATTCAGGGTTGGGGCTAGCTAGCACAAGAAGTAGTCAGTTAGGTGGATATCCAGTTATCCAAGAAGAATGTTAGAAACTTGTATGTTTCTACTCCCATTGAGTTGGCTTAGGAAGCGCAGACAACAGTCGTATAATTCTATGTAATTTTAAACTTTATACTTTTATATATTGAGAATTTTATAGGTTCATGAATATTCTGTTCTCCCTGTCTTCTCTTATTAGGGACACCTCTTTTCTTGCTGCAAGGAGAAAAGAGACAGTGTTTTAAGGGAAATCTCGATTTTCTGTTTATAGAGCAATAAATGTGCTGAAATGAACTGCAATTGTATATGTTGTAAAATTGCTTTTGTTTGACAAGGTAATAAATCTCAGTTGAAAGTCTGAATGCTAGAGATATTAAAAGCTTGCATTGCCTGACAGACAAAACAGTTTCCCCCCCCCCTTTTATTTTTTATTTTTTATAAATACAGCAAAAGGGCTCAGTATTATTTGTGGTAGCTTGACAGTGGCTCTCATGTTATTTGCAAATGCCTTTATTTGCAGATCTTTTGCACAGTTTGCAGGTTTTTTGATGGAAAGCACACTCAGAAATCATCTGATTTGGCAAAAGTTAAAAATATTACAATTCTTAAACAAGTGAATGCATGCCAACCGATGTTCCCTCTGATTTTTTCCATCCGTGTGCAGAATGAATTTTGTTATGTTCAGCACCAATATCGAGGTAATGTACGGATGTGCACCACCAGTAGAAACAAAAAACCTACATATAATAGATATATTTTTAAAAGTTGCCATAGGTATGGAAGAAGAAGAAGAAAGAATTAAAAAATTTATTAAAGCTAATGTTAAAAAATTATATATTACACAGGTTAAGAAAAGAGTGTCTGTACATCAGGGTATAGTGCTTAGATTATCCACAAATACAAAGTTTGTTTTAAAAGTCAGAAGACACATATAGTGCATAATCAGCACAAGGTCTATTGCTTAAGGTGTTTACTTGTATGAACCCTAACCCTAACCGCTGCCCCCATAAATGCAAAAATGTTTCTTTTTTGGTAATGCTGCTCTGAGGCATCTGGATTCTCAAAATACACTCTAATGATGGTACATCCTCAGTGGTCCCCCTACCCAGGGCAGCAGGGCTCGGGTAGGCTCAGGCTTCAGTCCCCACCCCTGGGGTTGTGCAGTTTGTTGTCAGAAGAGGGTCGCAGTGCAATGAAGTTTGAGAACCCTGGCACTAGACTCTAAAACAGCAAGATTTTTATAAATACTTTAGAAGTTTGGCATCACTTGACTTTTAAACTTTTAGGCAAAATTGTATACACTTAAAACAAAAGCCATGTACAAGAAATAAGCTAGTAAGAGAATGTTACTTAGAAAGCTTAACTTTTTAAAGCAAAGAGGGGGACAGTCAGGTGTCTCTCCCTGCCGCAGCCCTGGAGCTGGGGCCTGGGGAGAGGCATCTCTGCCGTCCTCCCCCCTCCCTCCCTGCAGCCCCGAAACTGGGGGAGAGGCATCTCTCCCCACCGCAGCCCCAGAGCTGGGGCCGGGGGAGAGGCGTCTCTCCAGGCCGCAGCCCTGGAGCTGAGGGGAGTCCTCTTGCTACCATAGATCTGCATGCCCCTAGCTCCCCCATCACCGTCCCCCACCTTACCCCACTGCTACCCACCCACTCCTTATTCCCCACCTCACCCTACTTTCAGCTGTGGCTATGCCCCTGTGTGCATGCCTGTGTGGCTGTAGTAATTAGGTGTGCAGCCCTTGATGGCCTCCTATGCGGGCGCGCACTTTAGAGGGAACACAGATGCCAACTTCTGTCAACATCATAATCTCTGTCCAGTAACAATTACATTATGAACTCTGGAGAATTTAAATCTATCAGGGTTTCAGACCTTGACATTACCTGGTCTAAAAGATGTGTTTGTCATTTCCTTACACATCTATGTGAAACATAACTCCCATACATTTCAACTGGAACAGAAAAATAGATTTTTTTTTCCTTTTCTTTTTTTTCAGGTGGGCGGGGGACATGGTGCAGCAGTTTGTGCCAAAGTAATTCCAGCAGTTCCACAACTGGTTGTTTAGAAAATGATTTTAATGGGATATACAGAAGGATTGGGAAGAATAAAAACAAAAGCAAAACCACTTCTGGTTTTAGTTGTATGGTACAGTGAATGCCTTTACAATGGAAGGACTTCAAGAAATAAATGTGCAGCAGAATACAAATATCAGTAGTATGCCAGACTACCCAATACAGAAATGTAGCCAGGGTGGAAATATGACAACCAGTACAAATCAGCATTATTACACAAGTTTGTAGAAGTGGACAGTGTCATTGTCTGTGTTTGAAGTACTTCACTCATTGTTGGGCAATCAAAATACTTATTAATTATGAGAATAGATGGTAAAGATAATAAGTAATCTGAATTGGAATTTTATTAGCACACCTAAATTAGGCCCTAACACTTCAAAAAATAAAAGGTAATCTTAGTGGTCATAGCCTACCCCACAACATCTTTTATATCTCATTCCGAAGGGTACGCCTTTAGAGTCAACTGTGCTGAGATATTGGTTCAGTATTAATAGGAATAGTAAAGGCAAACGACTTTTTTTTTTCTCTCCTTTCCATCTTATGTTGGGTTTTCATCTCTACCTACTGAACTGTCTTATTGCTATCAAACCTTTTTAATATAATAAAATGTATCTATACTTAAAGCAAATTACTTTTGAACTCTGTATATAAATATAATTGGAATTCTAAACTGCCTGTCAGTGGTGTCATTGTTATCACTAATGCTTACGTGACAGATTGTCTGCCAGTAAGTAAATATTTCATAACCCAGAGACATGAGGGAAGTGAGAATTATATTAAGAGAAACACCACCTAGTCTGACTTGAACTCCTTATCCCGTTGAGCAATGGTTAGGATCAGAGACCAGTCAACTTCCCTGATTATGAGAGTTTCTACCTAACCAATGAAGTGCAAATTTGGGGCTTGAGGAAGAGGGAAAATCCCTTTGGGGTTGAGGGATCAATCTCAGGTAGGGTTGCCAGACATCCAGTTTTCGATCACTAAAAATCGACCACCGCCACTAAAAATCTGGTTGGTTGCAGCAGCCGGCTCTGCGCAGCTCCTGGAAGCGGCCAGCATGTCCCACTGGCTCCTAGGTGCAGGGGCAGCCACGAGTCTCTGCACACTGCCCCCGTCTGCATGCACCGCCTCCGCAGCTCCCATTGACCAATGGGACCTGCAGATCCAGCACTCGGGCCAGTGCCTGCGCCTCAGGCAGAGGCAGCATGCAGAGCCCTCCTGGCCTACCCTGTGCCTAGGAGCCGGTGGGACATGCTGGCCACTTCTGGAAGCTGCCTGAGGTAAGTGCCGCCCGGAGCTTACACCCCACACCCCAGCCCCGCTTCCCCAGACCTGAGCCCCATCCCACACCCAAACTCCCTCCCAGAGCCAGCACCATGGCCCTGAGCCCCCTCCCGCATTCTGAATCCCTCAGCCCCAGCCCGGAACCCCCTCCTACACTTCAAACCCCTCATCACTGGCCCCACCCCAGAGCCCGCACCCCCAGTGAGAGCCCACACACACACACACGCATACCAACCCTCTTCCCCAACCTGGAGCCCCCCCCACACCCTGAATCCCTCATTTCTGACCCAAACCTGGAGCCCGCACCTCTTCCAACACCCTAGCCCCCTGCCCAAACCTGAAACCCCCTCCCACACTCCAAACCCCTCAGCCCGAGCCCAGATCCTTCTCCTGAATCCCAAACCCCTCATCCCCAGAGCCCACACCCCAAACCCCTGCCCAAGCCTGGTGAAAATGAGCAAGTCAGCAAGGGTGGGGGATAGCGAGCAACGGAGGGAGGTGGGATGGAGTGAGCAGGGGCAGGGCTCAGGGAAGGGGTGGGGGCAGGGGCGGGGGAAGGGTGTTCAATTTTCTGCAATTAGAAAGTTAGCAACCCTAATCTCAGAGCCTTGGAAAATAGTGGATTTGAGAAGGAAGGTGGCCCACCTAATATAATGAGGGACTCAACTCAGAATTCCTAAGATTGGAGGAAATGGGTGGAGTGTGAGAGAGCGAGGTATTTACTCTCCCTCTGGACTGAGAGTGGGGCTGCAATTCGGAAGGGGAATTCAAAATGAGGAATTGCTTATATATATATATATATATATATATATATATATATATATAACTAAGCTGTGAACACTTTAGCATAGCTCATTAAAGGTGTAAATCTAGATAAACTTTCTTTTTATTTTTCCCATTTTTCTCTCTGTTTAGTAAACCTTTATTAAGAGATCTACTTTTTTGTGTGGGATTATCCCTCACTTTGTCTCTGAGGAGAATAACCCCATGTGGTGTTAGGTGTGAATGTTTACAGCGGCCATTGAGGGCATTGAAAAGGAGGTAAGAGTTATAAAGAGTAAATATTCTTGCATTTATTCAACCCCACCCATGGTTGCTGGGACTCTGATCTCTGCAGGGTGTCTGACTGGGTCTGAATAAAATGCAACAGATCACAGAACATCCCTGTAAAAAACACAAAAGGGGCAAGGAGGGAAAGAAAAACAGACAAGCAATACCTCCACCCCAGCCACAACAGCTGAAAAGCTGCACAGAGTTATCAGCAGACTAGGCAGAGAAGTGGCCTGAAAACACAGAGAGCCCAGAAAGACCTGCTATGGTGAGTCTGGGCTGCAACAAGAAGTGAAGATAGGAAAGTAGGGGACAGTGAAACTAAGGCCCACCTGTTTTCTTCCTTAAAGAGCCACACCGCCTTACTGCACACACAGGAAGCAAAGAAAGGGTAGGGGGAGGGGAGAAATCTGTAGTCTGGTAAAACAGCAGAGGTGGAGTACATCAGATCCAGCCTTTTTCCAAATACCACCCACAGCAGAATTTGATATCCGGACCCCTGAGGGATGGCCAGTCTGATTCCAGAGGTTCCATCAGGCTTCCAGTTTAGATCAGAAGTTATAGGAGAAACAAGTTAATACCCTGCTCAATACAATGACCTGCAGCAGAGGACACGGCTCTTTCCAAGAACAGCTTGCTCAGACGGAACCATTCAATACAATTAAAGATAAGCATTTCATGCCACACCACAATATAATTTTTGAACAGTCATAATTTCACTTATTCAAGTAAGAGAAGGTCAGTTCAGCGAATGATTTCATAAGAGGCCTATACAGCCTAATCCAAAACCCTGGCTATGGAGAGATGAGTGAAGAATTTATCAGACAGGCTCATAATAGGACTGAGGGAGAGCTAACTCTCAAATACTCCACAATAATCCTAACCTCAAGCTAGAGAAACCAAGAACATTGTCCTCCAAAGTCAGTACATAAAGCAGCAACAGCCTCTTCTCAGGAATAACTTTAAGGAGGAACCCACTGCAGAAGCCAAAGACATGGGAAGGGATATGCCTCAGGATACCAGAAACCTCTCTCTGGGGTCCAGAGAATCCCAGAGAGAGGGCTATAGTAACATGGAACAAAGAAAAAGAAGACAACAAGAGCATGAAAGAATGTCCATGGTGTGACAAACCACTTCACAGCAAATGGTTGTGTCCAACAAGGGACACCCCATGCAGAAAATGTCTACCAGGGGACATTATGCAGCAGTCTGCCAATCTAAATGCATGATAGCAATAGTCTGTCCAGAAAAAGATCCCAAAGACACTGAGATTGCACGCCTTGGAGTCATACGAGATTACCAAAAAGAACCATCATGAATCATCATGATCACCTCAGGAAAGTATGAAATAGAATTCAAAATAGACACAGGCACTGATGTATCAATGATTCTAGAATCACTTTATAGCAGGATGAAAGCACCAACACTTCAAGAGCCAAAAAAGATATTGAAAGGACCCCCCCCCTCCAGTCTCCTCTAAACATGAAAGGAAGATTTTTGTCCACTCTGAAACTTGAAGAGAAGACTCTACATTGCAAGAGGTCTGCAATATAGATGACCTATGCTCTACTTGGCTGCTGGGCTTTGGCAGATACGACTTGCTCCATGATCGGTACTACTAACAATCTTCATCACACCTTTTTTGGAAGGTTTTGTTTCACTGGGCTACCATTTGGCATATCATCGGCACCTGAATACTTCCAAAGAAAATTCCATAATTCCTGGAGAGTATAGAAGGGGTTCTCTACCAAAGAGATTATATCCTTATCTATGGATCAACTCAGAACCAATGTGACCAACATCTCTTTGCAGTCCTGGAAAAAGCAGTCCTGGAAAAAGCAGGCCTAACACTTAATGACCAGTGCAAATTCTCCAAAGACAGAATCAAGTTCTAGGCCAGATCGTTGATGGAACAGGGATCAGTCCAGATCCAGAGAAAGTGCAAGTGATTAGCCAGATGAAGGAGCCTTGGAATGTCAGTGAAGTATGTCAGTTCATGGATGGGCATGCTGACACACCTGGAAAAATTCCTACCTCACCTGGTGGAGAAGTCAAACCATTATGAGTTCTCCCAAGTCCACACAATTCCTAATATTCCTAATGGGAATGATCATCATTATTGTGGTGCCCAGTAGCATGTGCCTCATGAGCACTCATAAATATAAAGCAGAGTTACGTAAAAACAGAAGAAGAAGCACTAGCCACTTCATGGGCTTGTGAACATTTCAGAGACTTTCTAGTGGGCATAAGATTTAATGTGGAATTTAACACAAAATTCTAATCGCTTTTCTAGGTTAAGTAACCTAAATGAGTTACAACCTAGGATTCAGTGGTTTCAAATTCAAATTAAACTCATGAGGTTTGTTCTTGATTGCTCATGTACCTGGGAAGAAACTCATCACAGTTGATACCAGGACCTTGATATCAGATCCCACAGCAATAGTGTATACAGGAGGAGCTGCTAATTGATGTTCCCTTAGATGCAGTACTATCAACTTTATCAATTACAGAAAAATGTCTGCAAGAACTGGGGAAAAAATGACTGAGTCAAGTCATGACTCACTACAAAGGCTGGACAAAACCGCCAGAAATCTCTATGAAACTGTATTGGATGGTTTTCAGGGATCTCACCATAATTGAAGGTTTGTTGTTGCAGGGCTCCATACTCTTTATCCGTATATCAGTGCAACAGGAAGTCTTTGACACACTGCATGAGGGACACCAAGGCATTACAAAATGCAAGGAGAGAGCTAAACAATCTGTTTGGTGGCCTGGGATGAACAACTACAACAGAGAGCTGAGAAATGTGATATTTGTGCTCACATGAGAACCAATCCACTGGAACTATTACTACCATCTGCTCTATCAGACAGGCTATGGCAGAAAGTTGGGACTGATTTTTTCTATCTGGATAATACAATCATTTGATTGATTATTTCTCAAGATTCACTGAAATTGTCAGGCAGCTCAATGCCATTTTATGTGCAGTTGTGGAGAGGATAAAACCCATATTTGCCTATTTCAGGATTACAGAGTGAGTCATGTCTGACAATTGTCCTCAGTTTTCCTCTGAGACCTTTAAGATGTTTGCATATACCTGCAGTTTCACTCGTGTCACATCCAGTCCACAGCTCTCTCAGACTAATGGTGAAGCAGAACATACAGTAAAGATAATAAACCAACTTCTTTCTAAATCCTCAGATCCTCTTTGCATACTGGTCAGCACCTCTAGCAAATGGATTTAGCCCTGCTGAACTGTTGATGGGAAGGACATTGATGTCCACTATCCCAACCATCCCTTCCCAATTAAACCCTTTTTTGCTAAACTTCCTGAGACTACGGAATAAGGAAGATCAACATAAAACCCATCAGAAGAGGGACTTTGACAGGCACCATAGTCATATTCTTGGTAGAACTGAATCCAGGAGAACACTTTTTGGTGAAAGATTCTCAAGAAAAGGGGACACTGCAGGGATGTGCCAGGACACCTTGATCCTGTTTTGTTATGCTGCCAGCAGGAATCATCCATCTGAATTGGGGATCTCCAATACACCCTGATTGCTACCCCAAGACTGATCCTGTGAACAACATCCTCCCTGCCCACATAGAATCACCAGTGTGTCTTCCAGATCCTCTCCCTCGGCGGAGATACTCAGCAAGAGAAAGCCAGTTTCCTGCTTTTTCTGGAGGATTACATAAGATCTTGAGAATTCCAGAAAGTCAGAGGAATAGTAGCTAAACATCTTAAAAGGGCAAAATAAATCCCTGATGCAATGCTGAAAGTTCAGGCAATCTATCCTGTCCTTCATAGGGCTCTTTATTCTTGTTTTGTGTTGATATCTTATTCCTGTTGTTTAATGTAAAACTTGGGTGAAGGTTTTATCACCCTTCCAGAAAGGAGTACATGGCATTAGTTGTGAATGTTTAGAGTAGCCACAAGGGGGCACAGAGTAAGGCAGTAAGCCTGTGAAAATAGGAAATAGTCAGTCCTCCATTCACGCTGGCCATGGTGTGCCGGGTCTTGGTAATCTCTGTATCCCACAGCCTCCAAAGTGGAGGTGGATTTGTTGGTGAACATATCTGTTCTTAAACCAACTGTAATTTCTTAATTTAGAGAGATTTCAGATGTCATTGCCAAGGGAAATGGTCCATTTCCATTACAAATTGCTATAGCATGGAGATTTTTGGGCCATAACCTGAGCTGAAGTCAGTGGAGCCACACCAGTTCACACTAGCTAAGGGTCTGGTCTGTAATGTATAAAGATAGATCAGACATCTCTACAGTCTTCAGTTTCAGAGTCTGAATCCTTCTTGTGCATACATAAGTCATACATAACTTAGAGCACAAACAAGGGTCTGCCATCCCAGTTTATCATGCTGTTTGCCAGAATGGCTATCTTTTTGTGTGTTTGTAACTTAACTTTATTAGGAGGATAGGTTGTTGGCCTGTCCCCCAACCCTCAGCCTACAGAACCAGTGGACTGTTTTTCGTCTGATACCCTTTTACCTGTGCAGCGAGCGTGGCCCTACCAGGAATTAAAACTCCTCTGAGGGTTCATTGGAACACCCCAGTTTTCTTTATGTGTCCAGGTGCAATCCCCAGAGAAGGTGGTCTTAGAATTTAGCTTACCAAATCTCATTCTGGAACACAGTTTTAAAAACAAGTAAACATGGTATAATAAATGATCAAAGGAAAACACTAGCAATTTCTTACACAGGGGCTGCAAAAGTATCTACACTGCTTTCTGTAACAAAATCAAGACATGTTTGGGATTTTTCCCCCAGTGTTCCACCTGACAACCTGTCTCCTTTTTTTCTTTTTTTTTTTTGCTGTCACAGATTTTTCCTGTTGCCAGTAGAGCTCCTTGGATGGATCGTGGGGTAGTGAATACTTTGTCATCTTGACATACCTGCAGCAGGCTGGTTTCCTCTCAGAATCCTTATTTTGTGTGGTCTCAGGGTTCTAAGTTAGTAGCCAAATGCTACTTTGGGTACGTCTACACTTACCGGAGGGTCCGGCAGCAGGCAATCGATGTTCTGGGATCGATCCCGGAAGTGCTCGCCGTCGACACCGGTACTCCAGCTCGGCGAGCGGAGTACGCGGCATCGACGGGGGAGCCTTCCTGCCGCGTCTGGACCCGCGGTAAGTTCGGACTAAGGTACTTCGAATTCAGCTACGTTATTAACGTAGCTGAATTTGCGTACCTTAGTCCGAAGTGGGGGGGTAGTGTAGACCAGGCCTTTATAATACCTCTGAGCTGCCTCTCAATTTATCTAGATTGCTGTCAGTATTTGTGTCTCACCAATGTCTATTTAAGGATTGATTATAATAGATATAATATAATAGAAACAGTATCTTCCAGTTCAAGTGTGCCGATGCTTGTTACCATGCAAAATTGCTGATATGAAACGGGTCACCACTGTCCTATTTGTATGTAGCGTGGTGACCTACACAGATTTTAAAAAAATAAAGAATTCAGCTCTTTTTCCAAAGCATATATAGGCTACAATCGTCCAAACACACATGTGCTAACTTCTGATCTGACTGACTTCAAAATTAAGCATGTCCATAAGTATATGCAGGATTGGGGACAGCTGCCATTCTGTTGGTTGTGGAGAAATATGGAACTTTCTGTATCAATTTTAAGGAGATGGACTCATCTCCAAATGGGAAGGTTTATACTCTTGTCATAGGTGCTCTAATGATTACTTAGTAGTGTATTTTGTCTTTACTTTTTCTCGTTCATCATCCTTACCTTTAAATTAACGAAATTCCATTACAGAGCTAACTATCTCTGCACTATTATTATACATTTTGAATAAATCAAACCAGATGTTAAATTATTTTAGAATACTCGACAAAAATGTCTGAATATTTTTAAACGGGAAACATTTTAGCTATTGTATTGTAAATACCCCAGCCTTAAACTATTTTAAATCACTTTCCCTCTTACTTCCTTTTGCCACCTGCATGTATATCAGTAAAATCTGGTTACTTTGTTGGTTGGAGGTAGTTGGGGAATAGGATGTAAAAATAAGTTAGCTTTTAGTTGATGTGTATGAGAAGTAATATAGGTAGTATGTGTTTACATTATTTGATTATTAAAAATATAAAAGATGTCTATCCAAAGCTTCAGGTGGCTGAACATTACTAATAATGCAATACAATCCCACTAGCATTATAGTATTAATTTCAGCAGCAACTCTGACACCTGGGGAAATTCCACCCCCTTTGTCTATATGGGAACCAGACCCACAGCGCCCTCTAAAAATCCGATCAAACTGGAGTCTTTTGCAGCATGCCTGAAAGGTCACCAAATTCAGAATTTTTCAGACCAAGGATTGAGTAATGATTGTGATTTTTTTTATGTAAAACCACTATTCCGTTGCTTGAGCAAGTGATTTAGACTGGAATATAATGTCCGTAGCCACATGCTGAGCACATTGCCAGTTAGAGGTCATTTTTGCAACGAGATGGGCAGTAGTTTCACTTTTAAATTAAAAATTCTAGCCTGTCTGTCCAGCTGTCATCTTACTATGCCAATGAGTTATGCACAAAGTTTCTGATTAGAATATTAGAAGAGAGAGAGATGTAGGATTTTTCTTCATGTGGTGGTCCCTAGTGGATTCCTCTGTGAGTTTATGCATGAGAACCATGCTTCCAGAGCTGGAGAATTTGAAAGTAGTATCTATTGTTCTGTGCATGCACCCTGACTCACCTTGTGCCTTTGGCTGAGGGATAAAGGATGGGGTGAACCAACCGCTTCTCCAGTTCCTTTTCACCACCATGTGATCCAGAACCTCCAGTGTCTGTAGCTTTGGCTTCATCCTACAAGATAAAACTTATTTACAAAGCTAAATCTTATCAGCTATTAAATCTACCCCCACCCCCACGTGGGGCAAGAGCTTATTCCATAAGAGCACAAGCAATGACTATGGCATCACTTCAGGAGGTGCCCTTCCTTGTTATCTGTAAAGCAGCCATGTGGGTCTCCATTCACACATTTGTGAGACATTATGCCCTGGTGCAGGACTCCTCTGCTGATGCCTCCTTTGGGACAGTGGTCCTCTGCTCAGCTCTACCATCTACATCCTCACACCCTCCTCCTACTTAAGTACTGTTTGTCAGTCAGCCACAGTGGAAAACAATAGGGACCATCACTCTCAGAAGAAGAGGAAGTTACTGACTTGTAACTGGAGGTTCTTTGAGATGTGTGGTCCCTATCTGTATTCCAATACCCCTCACCCACAGATCTTCTCTGATTCATGGTAGAGAAGGAACTCGGTCGGAGGCACCAGGTGAGCCGGGTGCATAGTGCACATACGTAAACTCACAGTGGAATACAGATAGGGACCACACATTTCAAAGAACCTCCAGTTACAGGTTAGTAATTTCCTCTTTCTTAAAGAAAAGTCAAACTTAAAAAAAGGCTAGTTACAGGCCAACTGCCTCCAAAGCTATTTGGGAAAGTTTTGAGTAATTGAAAGAGGTTAATTACAGTGGAAGTTCTATAACAACCATTAATTTAAAGTGGTTATTACCACAGTCCCTGTGATTCCAAAACTAATGTTTGTGCTATATTAACATCATAGTTAGGTATGTAATTGAGCCTTATGTCCCTACTTTAATAAGCACTTGGCCTATTTTGCTGTCCCAAGTCTGTCTTCTTTTACTTGGGGAGATTTACTCTGTCTGTCCCCTTTATCCCTTCACAGAAGTTCTCTTTTTATTTTGTTTGTATATGTGCCCATATCAGGAGGAAAACTGTTGACTTGTGATACTATAACAATAGTTTAGTGATGTTTTCTCATATGAAAACATTGGCTTAATGGAAAATTAAATCCATCTTAATTGCTGAATATGAGCAATATATGCTTATATGCATGTGCCTATGCACTTATAAGTTATTGTGTAAAAATATGACATTACTAGCCAAATTTTTGATAAAAATGTGTTTTCAAAAACATTATAATAGAAGATTAAGATATGAGTATCTGTTAAAATGTAAATTCATTTTCAGAGCAGAGCTATTAATTTTAATATTTATGTAAGAAACTGAATTTGGAACACAGTTGAACGGAAACAACTTGGGAGAAATAACCTGTTTTATCACTTTCTCATAAGACATACATATCAATCTCTTTGCAACCTTGATTTTCTCATAGCCTAAATGTGTTTGATAATTTTTGCTTGAAGCAACAGTATACAGCCAGTTCTAACATTAGGGTAGTCAAGATAAAGCTGATAAAACACAGCAGCATATAATATACAAGATATTACATCTCAATTAAGGTACAGAAAATAGTAGTAATGTAGAAATAAATAAATATATGTTTAACTTACTCTAGTTGTTATGAGTGTTACACAGAACCAGTTGACCTTATGGTACGATTCAGCTTAACTCCTACTATAAGGTCAATGCCAGGGAATTATCTGCATGACATTCATTCACTGCTCATAATAAATTGTTCCAGTATGTGTGTTCTGTGTAATTCCTTGCATTATCTGTATGAAAACAGAATCTGCTTTTATAAATGGGGGAGAGGGAAGGCCCCTGCTACTTAGGGCTATATGTAGTAAGTGCTAATACTTAGTACTTACATAGCATGTTCTGTCTGTGGACAACAAAGTACTTCATAAATATTACCTACACAACATCTTTGTGAGGTAAATGTTTATTAGTCCTACTTTACAGATAAAGAAACGGGTCCAGAGAGGTAAAGTGCAAGTATACAGAGGAATTGTGTGGCAGAGCAGGGAAGAGAGTCCACGTTCTTTGCTCAATTATTGTGTTTTATTCACTAGACCATCTTGTATTAATGGTAGGGAGGGTAAATATGTTGCCTGTCTCCTACCTTTCTCCCTAACTTCAGTGTTAAAAATGTTCAGAGATTTGCCTGCCCTTTACACTCAGAATGGTCTTGCGGTCTGAGAGGTTCAGAATTATGGACTTGCCCTTTTGAAGTCATAGGATCAGTTAATTAAATATATTTTATTATCAATCTATAGAGAGTGCTTTATTTTAGAGGGAATATTTTGTTGTCTATTAATTACCTATAATATGGAGATTTTTTTAATCACACATAAAACTGATTACGTTGAAGTCTTTTCTCTCTCTTTTTTTGTTTTTTGAAACAGATGCAAATAGGTTCTTTTACAGCCAACTTTTCCTTTTGGTAGTTAACATTACAGTGGCAATGGAAATTTGAATATAAATGAACTGTAGTCTCATTGTAGAAAAACCTCTGAAAAATGACCTAGATTTAGCCATAATCCCTTTTTATTTCAAATTCTGAAACCTTATAGAAACATATTTGTTTGTTATTGTAGCTTTTATTTTAATTCTCTTATTACTGCATTTTGGGGTCTGTCTCTGCTCCTTGTGCTCTTCATCTTGGTATCACGATATAGCTAGTGTTGAATTTTTTTTCTCTTTCTCAGACCCTCCTCCACATCTTATTTCTGTAACACTTTGCTGGAAGGGCAGACATTTCCTTAATAACATCATAGGGATTTTTTGTTTTGTTTTGTTTTGTGTTTTTGTTTTTTTTAATAAAGGTAGCTCAGGTTAATTTTTCAATCATGGTTTGTTTCAGCAGCTTGGTGTAAACCCAACAACCTTGATATTTGATTTTTTTGAATTAATCTCCAAAGAGCTAGTGTTAGAAAATGGCTTCTCTTGTGATTTGAAGAGTTGCAACCACCAATTTCCAGCTGAAGATCCTTCTGTTTTTAGTTCAGGTGTATGGTATCCAAATTCCACATTAATAATAATGGTAAGAAAAATCTTCATGGAAACAAGTAAGTTTTGCTTCAGTTTTGGTTAATGTTTTTAGTTTTTGTCCTACATTGAAAGCCACATTCTGACATTAGACAATGTATTGTAATTTAAAGATCATTAGAAAATGTTTATTGTAGCTGAAGTGAATAGAGAGCTAATAGTTAATATTGCCCTGACATTTCCATTCTAAAAGATCTTCCAGTTGCATATAGTTTTTAACTTTTCATACTGAAATTCTTCATTTTGAGTCTCAGCCAAAAGCATTTTTTTTCCATAGAAAAACTGGAAAGCAGTGTTGCCTCTGGAGTGTGAAGAATTCAAATGTAGCATGTATACATACCTGTCTTCCTCATTCACTTTTTGACTGGTGGCAATGCCCATTGCGTGGCTGGTGAGAAGGCCATATTCTGATTGATAGAAGTCCCACCTTACTCATGCCCGTTTTCTAACCCAATGAGAGGCTGTTTGAAGGTGAAAGTGCCTCCTTGCACTTTCTTCCCATCCTGAACAAATCAAGAAGTGGGTCTGTGTCCTGAGACATATATAGCACAGAAAGGTAGGTAATTTTTAAAGCCTCTAACAAAGGTTATACAACAACTAGACAGTACCATAGCTATTTAAATCAGTTTAGTCATGTACATTTCAATATGAATACATATATTCCTGTCAGGACAACACTACTCAAGAGAAGATAATGAGTTGGGGGAGGAAGATTATTGCTATACCAGTTTTGTAAGTGGAAAAAAAAATGAAATAGGAAGAACTTTCCCAAAACTACTATATAATAGAGCAAGGAAATCTTTCAACATAATTAGGTATGTTAATTATGTCAATGACATATTTTACTTGTGCCCTAATTGTAGGCATGATTTTTTGCTTTCCCCTGGTCTGATTCCTTTTCTACCTTCACATCTCTGTCCCTAAGCTACCAAGATTCTTATAAATGAAAAAAGCAGTTTTTCATAAGTGTGCTCCCATTAATTTTAAGAGGCAGGTAAATTTGTTTATTTGAGGAAAATAGTAATAATAATAATTTTACATTTGTGTGTTTATTTGTCCCTTAGCAAACAATATTAGATTTTCACCTTGTACCCACAAATAGTTTTATGTCAATGTCTCGCTGACTTTGAACTGGATGTAAAGAAGAAATAAAACTAAAGCACCCTATAAAACAGAATAAGAATTTAATATCCCCTGCAGGGAAGCTATTCTTTTTAAAGACAAACAGGAAAGGTCAATAAATAGACTTTGCAATAATAAAACTATAGATTGCAAATATAGAACATAACTCTGTACTATACCCTCTAAAGCCAATACATTTATGCATTTCTCAGGAACTTGGGACTGAAAGTGATTCAGAGACAAACAAAAAGTCCCAATCAAAAGTGTTCTGTGGAAGACACTATCTGGTTTGTTCAGGAGAGGGTTCAGCTTCAGACCCAGGATGTGGGTTCTTTTAGGCTCTCCTCACAAAGGAAGGGAAAGATGGAAGTTTAACTTCACCTAGCAAAAGCAAGAGGATCTGGATCTGGTTCAAGGGGTTGTAAGATAAAATGTTACAGGGTGTCTCACTGTTTGGCCTCTTTCTGTATGTGTGCAATGTTATGTGCTTTTTCAAGCCCTGACACCTGCATATTTGTGTAGTTGATTCTAATACCTTTGCCTACAATTGTTAGTGCTTGGAAAGCTATGCACAGTGGTGTTTGAACTCATGCAGAAGGAGGCTACGAGCAGGCCTTTCTGAAAGCCAGCCCATAATGAATATTTGTATTCTCCAACACATGGTTAAAAAAGAGTTAGGGTTAAACCTGTTTTAATGGAGTCCAGGTAACTAGCTAACAATGCTAATAATGTGCATATAATTTCTTTAGTGTTTCTGGGATACTCCAATTCAAGAGGCATCTAGACATATGGACTGATTTTTTTGATATCTTTTTTGATGTTACCATAAACAGTGTATTGAACTTGATGTTAGAAGAACTCTTCTGGAGTTACTTTGGTGAGAGTCCAAATCAGTTTATCATACTTAGGGCCAGACTTTAAGCTAGCCTTAAACCAGGTTCTGAAATAGGTGTCTGATTATCAAATTTATATGTATAAAACTGCAGCCACTCTTTTGAGGATGACTTTTGAAAGTGTGGTCCTAATTAGAACATAAGAAAAGCCATACTGGGCCAGACCAACAGCCCATCTATCCCAGTATCCTGTCTCCAACAGTGGCTAGAACCAGAGCTTTAGCGGAGAGTACAGAACTTGGCAGTTGGAATGATTCATCCCTATCTTCCCCTCCCAGCTTCTGGCAGTTAATGATTTAGGGTCATCCTGAGCATGGGGTTGCATCTCTGACCATCTTAGCTAATTGCCATTGATGGACCTATCCTCCATGAACTTATCTAATTCTTTTTTGATCCCAGTTATACCTTTTAGCCATAAGAACATCCTATGATAATAAGTTCCACAGGTCATAGACGCCGACTCCGTGGGTGCTCCAGTCCTGCTAAGCACCCACAGGGAAAAAATTAGTGGGTGCTTAGCATCCACCGGCAACCAGCTCCCTCCTGCCCCCCCTCCCCAGCACCTTCTGCCTGCCAGCGGCCTCACTAATGAGTGCCTCCCCCTCGCTCCCAGCGCCTCACGCCTGCTGCGATCAGCTTTTCAGTGGCATGCAGGAGGCGCTGGAGGGGAGGGGGAAGAGCAAGGGCCGGACGCACTCAGGGGAAAGAGCAGGAAGAGGCAGGGCAGGAGTCGAGTGGGGGCAGGGTGGGAGTTTGGGGGAAGGGGTGGAGTGGGGGCGGGACGGGGGCAGAAAGAGACGGGGCGGGAATGGGGACTTGGGGAAAGGGTGGAGTGGGGGCGGGGCCTGGGGCAGAGCTGGGGGGCTTGAGAACTCCACAGCAGATTAGAAAGTCGGTGCCACTGCCATAAGTTAATTGTGCATTGTATGAACAAGTACTTCCTTTTGTTTCTATTAAACCAGCTGCCTATTAATTTCATTGGGTGACCCCTGCTTCTTGTCAAGTATCAGGGGGTAGCCGTGTTAGTCTGTATCTACAAAAACAACAAGGAGTCTGGTGGCACCTTAAAGACTAACAGATTTATTTGGGCATAAGCTTTCGTTGGTAAAAACCTCACTTGTCCCTGCTTCTTGTGTTATGTGAATGGGGAAATACACTTTCTTATTCACTTTCTCCACACCATTCATGTTTTTATATAACTCTATCATATCCCCCTTTAGTTGTCTTCATTTCTAAGATGAACAACCTAATCTTTTTATTCTCTCCTTGTATGGAAGCCATTCCATACCTTCATTGTCTTTGTTTCCCTTCTCTGAATCTTTTCCAGTTCCACTATATCCTTTTTGAAATGGGGTGACCAGAACTGCATATAGTATTCAAGGTGTGGGTGCACCACAGATTTATATAGGGGCATTATGATATTTTCTGTCTTATTTTTTGTCCCTTTCCTAATGGTTCTGAACCTGTTTGACCACTGCTGCGCACTGAGCTGAAGTTTTCTTATGTCTAAAATCGTAAGAGCTTCCAGATTACTTTATGTACTGCGGGATTTTCATCAAGATTCAGGTTAGACAATGTTCTGCAGAAGGCCTTGGCCACGGGCTCCTGTTCATGGTATTATCTTCATTCAGTGCTGAAAAAGGAACTGACCTTTTATTTATCAGTTTTCCCTACATACCTTAAGATATCACCAATCTCTTCCTCTGGCCCTGTTTTATTCCTATCTGTGGCCTGCTGCTGTTGCATCTTACATTGATCATGTAAGTCATCCTGGCTCTACTCCAGCACAAGGGTCACAGTCTGGATTCAACGACAAATGTGAGTTTTGCATTATTTTTTATTAGGAAAACTCAGTGGTTTGGGTAAATGTATTAATATTAGTTTCATGTGGAAGGGAAGATATCACTGATAGTCTTTTCACTGCACAGAATTCCTCCTTCAGGCTAGATGTGGAGTTCAGTAAATGGCAGATACCAGAAAATATAGTACCCAGTAGCAGTGGTCATCATCAACAGTGAACATCTTGAGTGTTTGCCCTGTATTCTCCATAAAAGAACAATACTTCTCTATTGCTATTCCAAGCTACTGTTGATTGAGTTAGATTTCTGCTGTTCATATAATCGAACACTGTTTCAGAAATGCCTGGGAATTTCTTGAGGCCTGTGACACAAGATGCCTTACAAAGTTCTTAGTGTGTTGTCCTCTAAACACACAGTCCTCTATAAAAAGAATGTTCCAGCCATCCGGAATGATCAGAGTAACCTCACATGTAAATGTGACCTTCTCATTACTTCACAGAGTCACAGTGTCTGTGTCCAACTGTCAGTCACAGAAGCACATTCTTTCACTTGATTGAATCCTAAATAGAAGCAAGAAATTTGAAATTTCTCCTTTATATCCCCTCCCCAACTCTCCCACTCCCTTCCACCTCCTCAAGATAACCTTGTTTGAATAATTTTATGAAAAATAGCTGCTGGTTTTGGCCTCAAAGTAAAATGTTATTTATGCAACAGCTAGGCATACAGAGTGTTCTAATTACCATCTCACTAAAGGGCATTTAAGATATGCAAATGTAAGTTTCCCTTCCTGTTTTACTGATTTCTGTTTACTGCAAGTGATGTTTGCTTTAACCTTGCACCTGTGCTGTAACTGATCTTATTCTTGTACTGAGCTGCCCCATCTGTCATAGTAGTAAATTAATATAAATATGAATTAAGAAAAAAGATTAGGTTCACATGCTTCTCCTGATTGTGTCTAATATGAACCTTAAAATCCTAGAGAATGGCTGAAAAATTAGCTGAATTGCTTATTTGGGGAGTAGTTAGAAACATGATAGCCTAGTACTCATTTTCCCTAATGGAACTAAGAGAACAAGAGGAAATATAATTTCCCTGGACAGCCTACTTAATACTTTGTAAGATTCTCCTTCCCTGTTTATTTGAATTGGCATATGCCCTCATAGTAAAACCAACTATGATTAATAATTGCTACTGAAACCTTTGCAGACACTTCCAAGAAACTGAATGAAATATCAAAAAGGAACAGAGAAACCATGTAGTGTTTAAAAAAAAAAAAAAAAAAAAAAAAAGCCTGCAGACGGTTAAAACAGTAGGACACCACATTTGCAAATACTGTTGCTGCTTAAAATGCATTTATTCAGTATTTCAATAAGTCTACTGGTAAATGGGTCACTTAAACACATTTTTCCTTGTTCCTAGATATTATGTACATCAAAGAGTAGGAAAAAAGAAAATGCAAATTACCTAAACAATAACCTACCAGACATCATGACATATTAGTAAAGAAGTTGTTGTTCCTTTTATAATTTATTTTTCCCATCACTAACGTAAGTGCTAAATAGAAGCCCACCATTTTATATGTAAGGTACGTGTGTCTGCCTTTTTGTGTAATGACTCATGAAAATTCCCATATTCCAGCAATCAATGTAAACAGTCATATTAGTAGCAACTGTTCATCATTCAGCCATATCGATAGTACTATACATTTTTTCTGGATGACTGTTTTTATTCTCACCCCCTTTAATCAGCCACACTTAACCTTATGAAACTTTCCTCTTTCAGGCTGACATTTTCCTCCTGGGTCACTACTTAAATTTGAATTTTGTTTACAAGTTTGAGCAAAAATATGAGTCCATTTTTGAAGATGAAGAAAGTGAAAATATACAATTGCCACCATAAAGAGACAATCACTTTTTAAAAGTATATATATTTACAACTGGAAATCTGCAGCTGAAGAATTGGTCTGCAGGGCTAAAAATTGCTGTGTAGACATCTGTGCTCCAGCAACACTGCAGTTTTACAGCCCCATAGCCAGAGCCCTGCGGTCCCGAGTCAACTGACCCTGGCTAGCCATGGTGTTTCATTGCTGTGTAGACATACGCTAAGTGTCTAATCCAAAACCCATAGAAGACAATGGGAGTCTCTCCATTGATATAGTAGGCTTTGGACCAGGCCGTAAATGCACATATAAAGGAGGATGCATTGTGCATACATACATAGTGTAACTGAGCACTTATCTTCACTGCATTTTTTTACTGAGTAATTTATGTTTTTCCTCTAACCGGACTCCCATCCACACACAAAAATCTCTAGCTTGACATGCTTTAAGCCTGAGCTAGCTGGCCTGTCGAAGGGGGTGAGTTGGAGCTCAAGTGTTACTGACTCTGAGCTAGTAATATAGTTGGGATGCGTCAGTTCGAGTTACAACCACTAGTTCAACCACTGGTTCTGTGTAACTCAGGTATTGTTTTGCAGTACATTCGCTCTGGTCTCACTCCAGCTAGGCTTGCTCAAGTGGTGTAACTGGAGTTAACTGTTGTAGCAAGCCCTTTGTGCCACAATGAACTGACTAATCTGTCTGTGAATTGTAGAGAGAAATGGGGGTAAGAAAAAGGGTTTTGCAGACCATGTGAGGTGTGAAAGGGCTGAGAGACATCTGTAGCTAATTTTATAAGCTATAAAGGCAGATTGACCAGTGGTCCTTGTAAAGGACTATGGGCAGGTTTACTCTATAGAATTACTTCAGTATAACTAAGTCACTCAGGGGTGTGAAAAATCCCTTGTAAAGTCAGCAGAGCTGTTGGAGCTTCTCAAATGGAGGAAACTAGTTGTGGCTGTCCCTGACCTCCATTAGAGCAGGGGATGTGTTCCAGAGATGCTTAGGAACTCCAGCAATCAGAATCCCTTCCCTAGCTCTAGAGTACCTGAGGTGTCAGGAATGGGGCTTCCACCTGCAGCCATCCTAAAGTGTACTAGAGGGACCCTTGCTCTGGTGCAGCACATCCTAGTAGCTCCAAGCCCCTGAAGGCGCTTGGCTTCCTAAGTCTTGCCAGAGCCGGGGTTCTGCTCCTAAAGTATCGCTGTCAAAGTGTGTGCAGAGAGTTGGTGGTGTCAGGTGTGAGAGGTATTCTGATGGTATCTAACCACATAGTTCCAGATTATGGAATTTACATGTGATATTTGTAAGGTTTTGAATCTCATCAATTTGGTCCATGAAAGAAATTCCATGTCAGTTCAATCTATGGAGTGTGAGTATAATATGTAGGGCTGTCAAGCGATTAAAAAAGTTAATCGTGATTAGTCGTGCGATTAAAAAATTTAATCACAAATAATTGCACAATTAATCACACTGTTAAACAATAATAGAATACCATTTATTTAAATATGTTTGGATGTTTTCTACATTTTCAAGTATATTGATTTCAATTATAACACAGAATACAAAATATACAGTGCTCACTTTATATTTATTTTTATTACAAATATTTGCCCTGTAAAAAACAAAAGAAGTAGTATTTTTCAATTCGCCTAATGCAAGTACTGTAGTGCAATTTCTTTATCATGAAAGTTGAACTTACAAATGTACAATTATGTATGAAAACTGCATTCAAAAATAAAACAATGTAAAACCTTAGAGCCTACAAGTCCACTCAGTCCTATTTCTTGTTCAGCCAATCACTCAGACAAACAAGTTTGCAGGAGATAATGCTGCCTGCTTCTTATTCACAATATCACCTGAAAGTGAGAACAGGTGTTCTCATGGCACTGTTGTAGCAAGCGTCACAAGATATTTACATGCCAGATGCACTAAATTCATGCATCAATTACCAGATTCATGCATCAATTACCAGTCCAGAGAACATCCGTCCATGCCGATGACGGGTTCTGCTCGATAACAATCCAAAGCAGTGCGACCGACGCATGTTCATTTTCATCATCTGAGTCAGATGCCACCAGCAGAAGGTTGATTTTCTTTTTTAGTGGTTCGGGTTCTGTAGTTTCCACATCAGAGTGTTGCTCTTTTAAGACTTCTGAAAGCATGCTCCACACCTCATCCCTCTCAGATTTTGGAAGGCACTTCAGATTCTTAAATCTTGGGTTAAGTGCTGTAGCTGTCTTTAGAAATCTCACATTGGTACCTTCTTTGCATTTTGTCAAATCTGCAGCAAAAGTGTTCTTAAAATGAACATGTGCCGAGTCATCATCTGAGACTACTAACATGAAATATATGGCAGAATGTGAGTAAAACAGAGCAGGAGACATACAATTCTCCCCCAAGGAGTTCAGTCACAAATTTAATGAACGCATTATTTTTTTAACGAACATCATCAGCATGGAAGCATGTCCTCTGCAATGGTGGCCGAAGCCTGAAGGGGCATATGAATGTAGGGATATTAAAGAAGGTACTAACAGTGATTCCCCCAAGAGACAGTGACCCCCTCATAATTTGGCCCCCACACTTTAAAATCCAACAGTTTCACCAAGTACAAAAATCTCTTGGGTCTTCTGTTAAAACTTGTAAGCTACTGTCTGTAAAAACCATTGATTATATCTATCCTGTGAAAGATACTTTACTACTATGTAAAACTTACAAACAAGTTAACTGACTTTGTTCTTGAAGTAATTGATAAAATGCAAACAAACACTATAAGCCGTTAAATGACTTTCACTTCATTCAACGGCTCCTAGGACAGACCCCCACCCTCTGTGATTAAAGGGCTGGGAGTCTCAAATTAATTAGCACACACTCTGAAAGTGGTGGAGACAGTAAATTAAAATATGGTTAAGGTATGGAATGTATGCTGATGAAATCTGAAACCTTGCAAATAGCAAGAGCTTGAGAGTCAAAAGATCCATCAGAAAGCACAGAAGAGGTCTCCTCTACCTCAGAAAAAGTTTCTCCTTTTTATTTTTGGTGGGAAAATCTGCTAATCCTTCTCTTCTTGAATAAAACAGGCTAAATACTCCTGTCCCCGTGACATCATTTGGCATTTATTTTAATGAGGACATGGTTTTCTGATATATCCCCAAAGGTTTTGAAATAGGTTTTATGCATGCTGGGAAAGGAAGCTGGCATTCTGCCACTAGTTTCCCCAGTAGAGAGGTTAATACTAATTTAATTCTATCTACGCCTTAATATGATGGCAGTATCCATAAGGGGGTGCTTTCTCCAGTGAGAAAGATTTAACCAAGTCAGAATCTGCTTTGAGCAGGCCAAGAGGTAGGCTAAAGGTAAGAGCGGTAACAAAAAATGCAGACAGAAATTGGATGCTTTTCTCTTCAGTCTCTATTGTCTGTGACTCTCAAAATCTAGGAAATGCAGCAAATAAGATAAAATATATAACAGAAAAAATTGAGGAAACACCAGATATCTAATTCTTGTTCTTCTAGCTCTTTCAAAAAAGAGAGTGAATTATTTGATACTACATTAGTAAGATCTCAGTTTAAAAAAAGTACTTTAATATATGCTTCAGGCCCATTGGCCTCAGTGGGTTTAAGCATGCATTCAAGTGCTTTGCAGATTCAAGCTGAATGTTTTTGATATGATTATCAAAAGTACAATCCATATTATAGCATGTAAGAAATGTTCTGAAAAGTTTATTATAGTTTTTTTTTTCCAAAAAGGATGGAACTTTCTCACCATTCTTCTTCCAAATGAGAAATTACTTAATTAGCAGACAACATATGTATGTAAATTACAAAATCCCCAAGTCGAATTTTCTCCCTTGTCACCTTGGTGATATAGCAGTATCATAACTGGCCATATATATCTATAATGAAAGGATTTTTTTTTATTCTTATGCCTGTGCCTCATATGTGATCTCTAACAGAGATTGGCTTAAGCCCTGAAGCACAAGATTTAGTATCCCTTCCAAAATGTGTGTTATTAATTATAAGAACTTTTGGATATTCTTGGTATCTATATAACTACCCAATCCCTTTTTTAATCTTGTTAAGATTTAAGCCATTTATGATGGGTGCAAAAATATAACAGACAGTTGTCTATTGTATAGGTATTGGAGTGCTCCTGCTATATATTACTCATGTTTGTATTAACCTAGGGTCCTAACTGAAAGTCCTTACTAGGATGTTTACCTCACTTTCTCAGATAAAATGTGTGTGCATTAGGGCCTCTTGTTTCATGGTTTGTTTTTTGTTGCTGGTAGTTTGTTTCCTAGTTGAAATTATTAACTGCATGTGTGGTGTCAAAGAATGAAATGTAGTGTTTTATTTCTTTATTTTCTTCTAGCCATCTGGTTTACTGCCAAAGTCAAAACTGTCTTAAGGCAACACTGTCAACAATATTCCTCTCTCAGACATGTCATAGCAGCTGTACTGAACACTGCATTCAGAACAAGATGGAGTGAGGGGGAAAGAATGTAGAAACTGCCAACCAAAAGCTGTATAATCACATCTCTTTGTTGGAGGGATACTGACATTGCAATATTCATGCAAAACACTGAAGAACTTGGCTACTTTCATATCTCTGCATTTAGCACATAGAATCATAGGACTGGAAGGGACCTCAAGAGGTCTTCTAGTCCAGTCCCCTCCATGGGTGGGCTTAGGCAGTGAATAGTTTATGCCATCGCTATGCAGCACAGTTGTTAATCCCATTCTGTATGTAACCTCCGTAAACCTTTCATCATTCAGTAAAAATGTTGCCATGCTGCTGACAATAGATGTCAGTAGCAAGTAAAGCAGAAGGAAGAACTGGTGTATTTATTTCCTGTAACATTAAAGCCATCATAATTATGGGTCATTTGCCTGGCTTCTTTGGTAATTAAGAGTTTTAATTGCCTCTAGTTCCAGGGAATTAGTTAAGCTTTTCCATTATGCATATTACCTTCCATAATCATCTGCTTCTCTCATACACAAGCTTAGTGACATCATGGAAGCCAATAAGGCAAGCCAGACTAGTGAAGTATGTTTCTATGTATAGTGTGGATTAAAAAATGTTTGTTTTGTTCTACATTTAAGCTTACTCTTTAAAAAGGCCGTGTGTGTCAGATTTGTGCTTTTTCTGCTTTCAGAATGCATTGAGAGCTTAGAGACATGGATGTATGCCACAAACTAAGTATACTGTTAACAACCAAACCCACAGGCGGGACTGTGCTCCACGTTTTGACAGCAGTTGTTCCATGCTTCACAACATTAGCCAGACATTTCTTTATACATAATGATAATGATCAACAGATTGAAAATATTAGTCCTCAAACTGCAATGAAAAACAAATTAAGAAAATTTAGTGAACATATGAAGGGAGACTAACATAAGAAGTTAGAGAGCACTTCCATTGCCCACTGGAAGTCATTAATTAAGTCATGCTTCATCAAATCTCTAAGACAGAAAGCATCTTTTACTTTCCCTTGACTGATTCCAAATGGTTGCTGACATATTGATGGACAAGGGGTTAGTATTTTAAAAAGAAAGCAGGACAAAAGGGTTTTGTTTGACCTGGGTAGATTGATTTACGTCACAGTGCTTTAAATCTCCAATTTTAATCATTATTTAAATTAGCAAGCAGGAAACTTTGATTTAAATCACCAGTTTTAACTAAAAAGTACAAATACAAAACATGATTATTTTCCTAAAGAAAGGTTGATTCTCATTGGTTCGTAACTTTAACAGGGCTGAGCAGTCCCTCATGGCCAGTTTTCTTTGCAACAGCCTCCTTCTTCAGGGCCTCCATGTGGGGCTGGTTTAGTGCCCACAAACAGTCCTGCCAATAAAGTGCATCACTGCAGTACAAACATGCATACTTATCTCTGGCTCTTCTGCCATCCACGTAGAGCTCTTCCCCTGCCACAGTTTTCTCTTCATTCCTCATAGCTGTCTCTCTCTGGAGTTCAGTCTTCTGGCTCTGGCTTCCTTCTCTTGCCAGTGTCCTCCCCTTTTCTGAGGGAGAAAGCAGTCTATATACTGCCCTCCTCCAGAGAGCTCCTCCAAATTGGCTAGAAGAGAAGCAAGCCCTGACCCACCCTACACTACAAGGCTCCTGAAGCTTGGCCCTTAAAGGAACAGTGTCGTCAAGTTTTCCCCCATCCAACTCCTAATTACCCAGGACCACTTCCTCTCTTCCATTTCCAGGCCATTTCTTGGGCCTTTATTCATTCCAGCTCCCTGGAACAGGGTCTTCTGGCCCCCTCTACTCTTAACGGGACAGTGTAACCCTCCTTACAGTAACCATTACAATATGTTGCAAAAGAGCAACCATCATTCTGGGATGTATTAGCAGGAGTGTTGTAAGCAAGACACGAGAAGTAATTCTTCCACTCTACTCTGCGCTGATTAGGCCTCAACAGGAGTATTGTGTCCAGTTCTGGGTGCCACATTTTGGGAATGATGTGGGTGAATTAGAGAGAGTCCAGAGAAGAGCAACAAAAATGATTAAAGGGTCAGAAAACATACCTATGAGGGAAGATTGAAAAAATTGTGTGTGTTTAGTCTGAAGAAGAGAAGACTGAGGGGGGACATGATAACAGTTTTCAAGTACATAAAAGGTTGTTACAAGGAGGAGGGAGAAAAATTGTTTTTCTTAAACTCTGAGGATAGGACAAGAAGCACTGGGCTTAAACTGCAGCAAGGGAGGTTTAGGTGGGACATAAGGGAAAACTTCCTAACTGTCAGGGTAGTTAAGCACTGGAATAAATTGCCTAGGGAGGTTGTGGAATCTCTGTCATGAGAGATTTTTAAGAGCAGGTTAGACAAACACCTGTCAGGTGATAATACTTAGTCCTGCCTTGAGTGGAGAGGACTGTACTAGAAGACCTCTCAAGCTCCCTTCCAGTCCTACATTTCAATGATTGGCACCTAAATGTAGCTGTATTGCCTATTTGATGCTTCCCTTTGGTAACCAGGAAGATACATTATACCTATACACATTTATTTAAACATTATATAGCTTAATTTACTTTTATTCAGATTTTTATATATTTTTATGATTTTAGGAAAATAGTGAATTTCTTCTTTGTTAGATGAAAAAAATTTTATTTGCAATTTATGTCAAACACTATTTGGATGAAGTCAGATTCAATTAAAATGCACAAAACCAGGATTCTATTTTATTTTTAATTAAACTACCTTAAATGTGCTGGATACATAAGAAAAAAAATTATCAAAACACATTTTGTATTTAAAACTAACTGATTTATTAAACAAAAGAAATGTTCTCTGTAGTTAGTGTATTGATTGTTTCTGGTCATCATGTCCTCATCCTCTCACACTTAGTTTTATTCATAGATTGAAAGAGGAAAGCAAGCTTTTCTGTTTTATCATTTCCCGGTTGCTTTCTTAACTTTGAATAAACTAGTAATTGACTGCAGTATTGAATAAACTGAAATGAAGAAAATATTCTCTTTACACCTGCAGAAGAGGCTACTGGTGCCACAAACTGTTTTAGCACTCAGTAAACTCTGGTTCCAGTTGCTCAGCCAATGACTTCCACCAGTTCAGGACTTTGACTTTCTTGAAAACTTGGCAGCAAACCTGTATTTAATTAAACTTAAAAAATCCTATTTTTAAATCCTCTGTTTTTATACACCCTGTGTTCCACCTTGCAGTTCTATACTCTTTTTTTTTCTATATGTACATATATAATACATCTAACCATGTTTTTGAAACATTCTCACTGAATAAAATAATGTTTTGACATATTACATAGCTTTTTTTGTGGGACAGCAATCAGAGAAGTTAACTTCTGCATCATCCATGGCTAAACTTCCCTGAAGAAACAGTGAGAGAGGACTGAATGGTGCAATAAATCAATCCATTGTTCTTTTTTAATACTGTATGGGTTATGTCAAAAGTAAATTTAATGTTACCATCTCATTGTCATTAGTTGATCTTAGTTTTAGTAGTTGCAGTCTCTAGTGTTGCCAGGAAATGGATGTTGTGATAAGAAAATTCACCTAGGGTACACAGGGAGGAAATTTGAGACAGTTGATAGTGACTATTATGAAGGGCCTTTAAGAAACAGAGATATTATAGGTGAGAGCTGAACGGCATTGGCAGAGCTAGGTGGGGATTCTTGTACTAGCACTGCCATTGCAATCTATCCCTCCACTTCATGAGCTCTAGACTTATTGATGTTATTTGTAAGAATACACAGAAAAATGCACCCTAAATTTTAGAAGTACTCAGTAGAGCTGGGTGAAATTTTTTGCATGAATAGTTTATGTATTGAAAAATGTAGTTCGGTTAACCTGAAGCTATTAATTAATTTCACACAAATTCACTGAAAAGTTTTGTCTACAGTTTTTTTTCAAGCTAGATTTGATTTACAAGGGACTTAGGCACCATTCACAAAATGGGGAGGAGTACTCCTCCCCCCCCCCCCCGCCCTTTACTACTTCAGCCCATCGGTTAGGGCACTCACCTGGAATGTGGGAAACCCTGGTTTGAATCACTGCTCTGGAGCAGGAGACTTGAAACCAGGTCTTCCTGTTCCCAGGTGAGAATCCTAACGCCAGGCTATTGGCTATTCTCATGTGGAACCGGGAGGGTGTCCCCTCACAATCTCTGCTGTTGAAATCCTTTCTGCTTTATGTAAATAATTAAATATTCATTGGAATGAGGACTTGGATCTCATACATGCAAGGTGGGTACCGTACCCACCACACTCTCGTCTCCCTTTCCCTCTCTCCCCCAGCCCAATGGCTATTTAGGAACTACCATCTCTTCCTCTGTGAATCTAGTCCTTGTAAAAGGCCTGGAAACAAAACATTTCAGGTTGAACAAGATGTTTCACTGAACCTGAAACAGACTCTTCCTATTTTTCAGAACTTCCAGGGAACCAAACTATCCATCTACTGCTCAGAACCCAGTAATTTCATTGTATTTTATGGTAGCTGCAGTGGCTCAACAGTTCTGAAAATCACCCTGGAAATTTAAGTGCCTTAGGTACCTGTGTATTAAGTGCCTACTTTGAAACATGTTGGCTACTTTGTACACTTACTCTGACCCACTGTTTATACTGCCTCAAATCTCTTCTCTCTTCTGAGCTTGTATATCTGATGCCTTCCTTCTTACGGCTTATATAAGAAAAAAAGTAAGGATGTACGGTCAACAGTTCTGGTTATGTATTACTAAAAATAACAAAAAATCATTGTAAAGTTATCAGAAAATGCAAAGTACAAACTGGCAATTTCATGTATATTTCTTACATCTTAATGCTTTCAAAGACTCTTCATATATGTTGCATCTCTTAAAAAATATACTGTACTGAACTACTTTTATCCTTAAATTTAACATTTTTTTCATTTTTTTGCTTTAACCATTGGACAACTTATACCCATTTAAGGTTTAGCAAAAAGCTCACATTTTGTTGAAAGGTACCTTAGCCACAAAGATTTGGAGGGGAAGGATGATCCAGTGATTAGGGTGCTAGCCTGTGACTTAAGAAAGTTGGATTCAGTTCCCTGCTCTGCTACTGATTCCCTGTGTTACCTTGGAAAAATCACGTAGCCTCTCTGTCCCTCATTTTCCCATTCACAAAATGATGTTACATGGAACTTTCTACCTCAGAGGAGTATTGAGGATAAATACATTAAAGATTGTGAGGTGTTCATATACTACACTGGCGCGGGTCATATGAATACCGTAGATAAATAGGTCAAAAATTCTGGAATCTTCTTATCCATATATAGGTTTTCGTCATTTTCTGTTTGGTATAATTTTAAATGTGCTTTGAAAATAACACAGAAATCTAATATTGACTTTAATTTTCGTTAAATGACATATAGCAGGGATCGGCAACCTTTGGCACGTAGCCCATCCCTGGAACGGTGAATCACAGCCAGTGGGAGCTGCAATCAGCCGAACCTGCAGACGCTGCAGGTAAAAAAACTATCCCAGGCCACCTGTGGATTTCCCTGATGGGCCATGTGCCAAAGGTTGCCAATCCCTGACATATAGTTTTGACTTTGAAATATTATCTACAACATGGGAATAATAAAACTTTACCTAATGCTATAAAAGGGAAAATCCTTTCAAAATATCCGTGTGTAAATAAGAAGGTGGTACTCTTCCTGCAGAGGAATAGACACATAGGGCTTGTCTACACTACCGGATGGATTGACGGGCAGTGATCGATCCAGCAGGGGCCGATTTATCGTGTCTAGTATAGACACAATAAATCGACTGCCGATCGCTCTAGCGTCAACTCTGGTACTCCATCTCAAGGAGAAGCACAAGGGGAATCAATGGGAGAGCATCTCCCGTCGACACACCACAGTGAACACACCGCGGTAAGTAGATCTAAGTGCGTCGACTTCAGCTATTCACGTAGTTGCTATTGCGTAACTTAGATTGATCTTCCCCTCCCCCCGTAGTGTAGGCTTTCAGGCCAAAAGGGACCATTGTGATCATGTAGTCTGACCTCCTGCTCATCACAGGTCACAGAACCTCACCCACCCACTCCTGTAACAGACCCATAACCTCTGGCTGAGTTACTGACGCCTTCAAATCATGATTTAAAGACGTCAAGTTACAGAAAACCCACCATTTACTCTAGTTAAAACCAGCAAATGACCTGTGCTTTAATATTTTATGGATGAGATTTTCAAAAGCACTCTGCCACTGGCCTATTTCTGCTCCTTGTTGGAATCAGTGGTAATATTCCCTCTAACTTGAATGGGAAGCAGAATTAAGCCATTCCTGAGCATTTGTTAGAATCCCACCCTATCTTATCTAGAGGTTCCTTTTATATAAAATAATATAAAATTATTTTATTGATGCAAGAGACTTTATTTCAGTAATACGTTCTATTATACCTATTATGATTACTGATTACTTGACTAGTCCTGTAGTTGTTTCCTTCAAGTTTATGTGTGTGTATGTGTATGTAAATAGGTTTACTTGAACTTAAATTGCACACAAACCTGTAAACCTTAGATAATGTTAGCAGTGTAAGAATGTATGCATGTTTATTTGTTTGTTTTGTTATGTTTTGTTTTGTTTTCCAAATAGCTGTGCGAGTCTTTTCAAATGTCAAAACTTACTGTATTATCATTTAGACCCTATGGAAAAGTTTAACAAACAAACAAAGACCTCTTCATTGTAGATTGTAAATAAACAGACTTGTCCATGTTCTGGTATAATTCAGAACTTTAATTCACTTTTCTCTCCCCGCCTCCCCCTCCGAGAATGGTATATAGTGCATACTGTGGGTTTGTATTCAGTGTGTTGATAGTCTGCACTCTTCCCTTCTCCAAGAGTTTAGCAGGTAGAAAATAAGTCACTAAGGAGATAATTTAACGTTTGCAAGAAATATGTCTTGATTCTTAGTCACCAAGGAGACAATTTGAAGTCTGTAAGGAAAACATCTTGATTCTAGCTTGGCTCTGACAGCCAGTACATATAATATCTTTACATGGCTAGTTCCTTCATCCTTGAAGTGGTTTTTGTTTCTTTCATAAGTTAGGCTTTGGAAAAAGCACAAACATTATGCACAGACTATCCACAATATACTACTTTAGTAGTGTCCATATGGGTGCTCCACTTCAGGTGTGCATGCACCTCTCAAGCCCTTGATTGGAGATTTTCAGTTAGCAGTGTCTGTTTGGCCTGTGCATGCATCTTGTTCCTCCTCATGTTGGATACTGAGGCTATATAAGTGTGGACAGGCGAAATGCCTTCAGTTCTTTCTCAACCTCATCAGCCTGAAATGGAGCCCTAATGTATCCATCTTGAGCATGTCTTGACTTTCTAATATTTTTATAATATTAAGATAGTTTTATAGTTAGAGTTAGTTAGATAAATAGCGAGGGGAATGTTTTATCTCCTCTCTTTGCCCTCGGGGAAACTATTTTTTTTTTCCTGACAGGGCATTCCTGCCTCACCAGGTTTCAAATGTTGCCTCTCCTGCCAAGAGACTATTCCTGTGAGTGATGGCCACACTCAGGGAATGTCTACACTAGAAACTTCAGTTGACCTGCAGTGGTTGATATCCACACTACCTTCCTTCTGTCGGTGATGCATGTCTTCACCAGGAGCACTTCCACCAACTTAAGAGGGGCAGTGAGGGGGGTTGAGAGCCTGGGCTCTTAGCTCCTCACACAGTCACTGCCGAGAGCCCAGCTGCCTCTGGGCTCTCGGCTCTCCACTCCCTCCCCACGGGGCACCTGGCTGCCCCTCCAGGCTCTGAGCTCCCTACCACGGGAAGCCGACTGCCCCCCCAGGCTCTCGAGTCTCCGCCGCCAAGAGCCCAGCTCCCCCCCCTGGCTCTCAGCTCCCTGTCCCTGGCGTGGGGAGCCCGGCTGTCCCTCTGGACTCTTGCCTCCCCACCGCCGGGAGCCTGGCTGCCCCAGAGCTCTTGGCTCCTTGCTCCCTGACACTAAGAGTGTGACTGCTGCCTCCCCCCCCCACACACACACACACGGAGTCCAGGTGGCTCCCAGGCTCTAAGCAGGGATCTGGAAGCTTCTGGGCAACACCTGGGCTCCCTGTGGGAAGCAAGCAGCTGGGACCTCAGGGGCAGCCACGCTCCAAGTGGGGTGAGGGCAGCCCATCTGGGAGCCCGGGAACAGTCGTGCTCTAGCTAGAGCCCCCCATCCACCCTGATGACAGCCCGGCTTTCTTTTCAATTTGACAAGAATGACAACCAACAGCTGATGTAAGTAATGCAGTGTCTACACAAACACTACATTGCCCTAACTACACTGACATAAGCCCTATGCTTCTCGTGGAGGTACAATTATTATGTCGGTGTAGGGGGGCACTTACATCGGCAGGAACAAGGCTGCCTTATGTCAACCTAAATCTATAGTGTAGGCCAGGCCTAAGTGTGTCTATTGCATTTCCTTCAACTCTGCTGATACTTGATGAACAAGATGAGACAGGACAGAGACAGAATTATCCTTATAGTGCCATCCTGGCCGAGACAAGCTTGATGCCCTTACTTGCTTCACCTGTGTGTCCAACCATCGTTCAAACTCCTGACCATCCCTCATCTCCTGTCACAGTATTCAGGTTGCATACTTCATCCCAATCTAGCAGTCCTCTGCCTCAAGGTATGGCTTCTCAATGCTTCACAGGGTTAGAATCCTCCTGTACTGTGAAAATACAACAGGTATCACTAAATAGTAGAAGGAGATCAATGTGTACTACTTACCTGCAGAAATGGAAGAGATTCTTCCATTGGTGTTATCATCACTGCATCCTGCCTGATTCATTGCCACTAATAGTCATCCTGGATTACCTCTTGGATCTAAAGAAATGGGAGTTATCCGTTAGTTAGATTAAGGTTCATTTGGTTGCAATATCAGCCATTCATCCTCTGGTAGAAGGATTCTCCATATTTGCTCACCCTGTATCATTTAGGTTTATTAAGGGTTTGGGTAATCTCTAAGTGCAGAGTAGAGACCCTACCTTTACCTGGGACTTGAACCTGATACTCTGTTCCTTTATGCAACCTCTGTTTGAACCAATGGCAACTTGTTCTTTGTTGCATTTATTGATGAAGACGGCCTTTTAGTAGCCATCACATTGACCTGTAAGGTTGGGGAGATTGGAACCTTGATGGCATGTTCCCCACCCCTTTATGGTGTTCTTTAAGGACAAGGACTTTTTATGTCCAAACCTTAAATTCTTACCTAAGTTTCCACCTTAGTCAGTCCATTCGTCTGCAGTGTTTTTTCCCAAAATTATGTAGTTCTCTACAAGAATCCCGCTTACATACCTTGGATGTTAGAAGGGCAATGTCTTTCTACTTAGATAGGACCAAGCAATTTAGGAAGTCACCTAGGCTCTTCATTTCCTTTGCAGATAGATCCATGGGGTCCTCAATCTATATTCGGAGACTACTGAGATAGATTTCTGGATGTATTATCACTTGTTATGAGACTATAGGCATTCATCCCCCACAAAGGGTAATAGCACATTCAGTCAGATCACAGGCAACTTCTACGGCATTACTGAAGAATGTATCAATATCTGAAATATGTAGAGCCGCTACATGGGTTTCAATACATATGTTCTTCTTCAAGTGCTTGCTCATGTCCATTCCATATTAGTTGTGTGTGCTTGCCACATGCACCAGTGCCGGAAGTTTTTCCTTCAGTGGTATCCGTAGGGGACCAGCTCTGGTGCCCCCTGGAGTGGCATGTGCATGCCGCAGTATAAAGAGCGCTGCCGGCCCCCTTCACCCTCAGTTCTTTCTTGCAGCCAGTGATGGTGCTGGAACATCTGCTGCTTAGGCTAGCTTTCTTGCTTGCTAAGTAGTTAACAAACTTTTTTTTTAAGTTGTAAATAGTTGTGAATAGTTTTAGAAAACCCTTAGTGTTAGATAAAAAAAGTTAGCATGCCCCAGTTCCCAGGCTTTAAACGCTGCAATTCCTGCAGAAAACCTATGCCCATCAGTGTCCTGCATAGCACTTGTCTGAGGTGCCTGGGCGAGTCCCACATAACCAAGAAGTTTCGAATTTGTAAGGCCTTCAAACCTCGGATGAAGAACGAGCGAGACATCCGTCTCAGAGTGCTCCTATTGGAGTTGACACTAACCCCGGCACCGGAGCAGCTAAGGGCTGACTCTGCTCCCTTTACTGCAGCATCGGTGTGGCGCGCCCCACCCCTCAGCGCCGTCGACGGACCGGCGCCGATTGCCCTCCCTGGTACCTGCCAAGCGATAGAAGAAAACGTCCCACAAAGGCAAGGAGAGGGTGGGAGGTGAGCCAAGACCCAAGACGGGCGGCTCTGATTCTCCTCCTCCGGGTCGGACCCCAGCTCAGAGAGAGCGGGCTAGCCCTCCGCAAGCCATGCCTGCCTTACCAGAGAGTGAAGTGGGTCTCAGGCAGCTGGACATCCCTTCAACACCTGAGGCCTTCCAGGCAGTGCAGGATATCATGGTGCTACCGATGCCGCCCACACCGGCAACGGCGATACCATGATCCAGGAGTAAACCCACCTTGGAACCGTTCCGCAAGTCCCCATCTGTGCAGTACCGCTCCCCATCACAGGGAACGTCCTGCCACCACTCACCCTCGCGGAGCCTCCAAGCCTCGGAGGCAGAGAGGCAGACTTGGCAAAGCCCATGTTGGTCTCCAGACTCAGGGCATGGCCCACAGGGCTTGAGATGCAGCTCACCGGTACCTTGGCATAGACCCAAGAAGGTATGCCCCACCCAGCAACAACAGCACCAGGATCGGCCGTAGCGTTTCACCCTCCACTCAGCAGCGGTCGGAGGAGCTGGACACATGGTACCAGGAACAAAGGCACCGACCGTCGGAGCATTGGTATGAGTCTCCGCGCCATGGGTCCCCTCATCTGGGGAGGTCTTCCCGGCAACCATGCTGATCCAGCTCCCTTTCCAGGTCTCGGTACTGATCAGGAAGCAGGAGGCCTGGTACCCCTGGAACCTCTGCGGTTTTACCCAGCCCGGGCAAGTGCCCAGATCAGTGACAGGGACCTTGGACAAACCGTTAGCCACAGTGTCTCGCCCCCCTCCGGATACAGTCATCCTGGGAGAGGAAACCCCTTAGGTCCACCTGGACCCCTAGGACTACCACCGGAGGCGGTGGAGCCCACAGTACTAGCCTCGTCCTCCTTGTCCCCTGATGAGGCGATTACTGCCCCCCTTCCCAGTTCCACAAGATGACGCTAAGGCGTATCAGGAACTATTGCAACGTGTCGTCTCCAACTTGGGGATCCATGCTGAGGAGCTGGAGGAACCATCGGACTCCTTGTTCGATGTCCTCTGCTCTACAGTACCAGCTAGGGGGTGTCTAAAATTATTAACACCTTGTTGCATACGCCCTCCTCCCTGCCCCCTATTTCAAAAAAGGCAGAGTGAAAGTACTATGTGCCACTATTATACACCCACATGGCCCCAAGCTCCCTGGTAGTTGTGGCCATTAACGAACGAGAAAGACAAGGCCAGCTGGGAGCAACCCCCAAAAATAAGGACTCCAAGGGGCTAGATCCATTCGGGAGGAAAGTTTATTCTTCCTCCAGCTTCCAGTTGAGAGTCGCCAACCACCAAGCTCTCCTTGGAAGCTATGACTTCAATATGTGGCAAGCCATGGCCAAGTTCGAGGATAGATTTCACGAGGACACCAGGAAGGAGTTTTTGGCAATCCTGGAGGAGGGCATTGACATTCCGCAAGGTCTCCCTGGCCTCCATCATCCCCTCCCTGGATCCAGGAGACTGGTATGCCCCCCTCGACTTGAAGGACGCGTACTTTCATATAGCAATCTTCCAAGGACAGACACACTTCCTACACTTCACAGTGATATCAGACCACTACCCATTTGTGGTCCTCCCTTTCAGCCTAGTGACAGCACCGAGGGTGTTTCCCAAGTGCATATCGGTGGTAGCAGCTTACCTCAGGTATCGGAGTATTCAGATATACCCGTATCTCAATGACTGGCTGGTCAAAGGCCGCTCCAGGTCTCAAGTCCAATGGGATATCGCGTACTACAGATCACATGCCGGTCCCTGAGCCTGTTGGTGGATGACAAGAAGTAAACGTTAGTTCCGATGCAAAGGATAGAGTTTATCAGAACGGTGCTCGACTCCACCTGCACAAGAGCTTTCCTGCCTCAAAACAGGTTCCGGACGATGGTAGACCTCCGCGTCCCTCTGACCACGGCCCCGGTATGCCTCCGGTTGCTCGGCCACATGGCAGCCTGTACATATGTCGTCCACCATGCAAGACTCAGCATGCGACTTCTCCAGCAGTGGCTGTCGATGGTCTATTCCCAGTCCAGAGATCATCTGGACAAGGTTGCCATCGTCCCGCCAGAGATACTTACCTCTCTGCAATGGTGGACCGACTCCAAGGCAGCCCTAGGCGGAGTCCCATTCAACATTCCATGCCCCTTGGTCGAACTGAAGTGAGATGCCTCGGACCTTGGCTGGGGCGTGCATCAAGGTGCATTGCAGACCCAAGGTATGTGGTCGCCAGAGGAACTGACGTTGCACATAAATGTCAGAGAGCTCAGAGCAGTTTGCCTGGCCTGCAGAGTTTTCCTGCCACATCTCTCAGGCAAAGTGGTTAGGGTGTTGACAGACAATACGGCCTCTATGTTCTACATCTACAGGCAAGGGGGAGTGCGCTCGTTGGCTCTCTGTCAAGAGGCGCTCCGTCTATGGGATTTCTGCATCAAGCACGCAATCCATCTGGAGGCCTGTCATCTTCCCGGTGTCAGGAATATGCTGGCAAATTGCCTCAGCAGGTCCTTTTCCTCTCACCACGAGTGGTCGCTCCATCCAGAGGTAGCCCACATGCTCTTCCAGAGGTGGGGAACTCCCCAGGTGGACCTGTTCGCCACCAGATAGAACAGGAAATGTCATCAGTTCTGTTCCCTGCAGGGGCTGGGCAAGGACTCTCTCCCCGATGCCTTCCTTCTGTCATGGTCGGGGACTCTGATGCCTGCATTCCCGCCGATCCCGCTCATCAGCAGAGTCCTGTCAAAGATCAAGAGGGACAAGGCCAAAGTCATCATGATTGCCCCGGCGTGGCCGTGCTGGCATTGGTTTGGCACGCTAATGGACCTGGCAACGACCACCCCCTGACCCCTCCCAACCAGCCGGATCTGCTCTCACAAGACCATAGTCACCTCCTGCACCCCATCTTTACCTCCCTCCACCTCATGCCGTAGATGCTGTGTGGTTGAATGCAGAGGAACGGGCCTGCTCTAATGAGGTCCAACAAGTCCTCTTGGAAAGCAGGAAGCCATCCACTAGAGCAACCTACCAGGCCAAGTGAACGAGGTTCTCCCACTGGGCATCTGAGCATGTTATCTCTCTGTTGCACTCCTCCTTACAATCCATCCTGGAGTACCTGCTCCATCTTAAGAACCAGGGACTGGCCCTCTCTTCCATCAGGATGCACCTGATGGCTATCTCCGCATTTCACCCGCCGTTCCAGAGTCGGAATGTGTTCTCCCATGACATGTTGGTCAGATTCCAGAGAGGCCTCGAGAGACTCTTCCCACCGGTTCGGGCTCCTGCTCCACAGTGGGACCTTAACTTGGTTCTCTCTAGGCTCATGGGCCCACCCTTCAAACCTATGGGCTCCTGCTCCCTTTCCCACCTGTCATGGAAAGTCGCTTTCCTTGTGGCGATAACGTCGGTGAGATGAAAGTCAGAGATCAAAGCCCTCACATAGGAGCCGCCATATACTGTGTTCTACAAGGACAAAGTTCAATTGTGAACCCATCCAGCCTTTCTGCCAAAGGTGGTGTCCTCCTACCATGTCAATCAGGACATCTTCCTCCTGGTGTTTTGCCACAAGCCACATGCCACTAGTAAGGAAAGGAGGCTGCACATGGTGGACATCAGACGTCCCCTGGCGTTTTACCTGGAGTGTACCAACCCCTTCTGCAGGTCAACCTAGCTTTTCATCTCTACAGCAGATAGGATGAAGGGCCTTCTGGTGTCCTCACAGAGAATTTCCAACTGGATCACCTCCTGCATCCGGACCTGTTACCAGTTGGCAAAGGTCCCACCACCGCCGATTGTGAGGGCCCATTCGACCAGAGCTCAGGCATTCTCGGCGGCCTTCCTGGCGTACATTCCCATCCAGGACATTTGCAGAGCCGTGACGTGGTCTTCAGTTCAAATGTTCACAGTGCATTACGCCATCACTCAGCAAACCAGAGATGATGCTGGGTTCGGCAGAGCTGTGCTGCAATCTATAGGCCTATGAACTTCTACCCGCCTCCATTGGTACTGCTTGGGAGTCACCTAATAGTGAATGGACATGAGCAGGCACTAGAAGAAGAAAAGACAGTTACCTTTTCCGTAACTGGTGTTCTTCAAAATGTGTTGCTCATGTCCATTCCATGACCTGCCCTCCTTCCCCACTATCGGAGTTTCTGGCGAGAAGGAACTGAGGGTGAAGGGGGCTGGCAGCGCCCCTTATACCGCGACATGCACGTGCCACTGAGGGAAAAACTTCCATCACCGGTTCATGTGGCGAGCACACACACCTAATATGGAATGGACATGAGCAACACATCTCGAAGAACACCAGTTATAGAACAGGTAACTGTCTTTTTTTTTAAACATTACGCCCTGTTCCATGATGTCAAGTCTGATGTGGCTCTTGGTTCTGCAGTTTTGAATTCTGGGGATACTGCTCGAAAGTCACGTGAAGTGGAGCAGCCATAGGAATACTAGTCAAAGAAGAAGTGGTTATTCACCTTCTGCCGTAACTGCAGTTCTTCGAGATGTGTCCCCTATGGATGCTCCACCACCCGCCCTCCTTCCTCTCTGCTTCGAATTGCTCCTTGGGGGTTGTTTGGGTGGAGAAGGAGCTGAGAGTGGTTCACCCACGCACTCCTATATAGCCTTGGTATCCAGCCTGAAGAGGCATAGGACACATATGCTTGCCAAACAGACGCTGCTAACAGAAAATCTCTGAACACTCATAGGGGGACACATCTCGAAGAACCACAGTTACTGCACAAGTTGAATGACCTCTCCTCCTATCTAAACCCTTTCTGCATTAAAATAGAGATTATAATATCAATTTTAGAACATCTCTGCTGAGCAATAAACAGATATATGCAAATAACCTTTCTAGATGCACAAGATATGCACATATATTAATATCTGCTCCTAACGGTTTTCTAAAGCTTTCAAATAGTCTTAACTGTCTTGTTTACTAATACTGCTTATTCAGATAAATTATTGCTACAAATATATGATGAAACCCTGGCTTCACTGAAATCAGTGAGAGTTTTACCATTGACTTCAGTGGGGTCAGGATATGACTAATTGTGTTTCAGATTTAAATATAGAACAAACTAACAACAGAATTCTTTTGAAACCACAGATATGGACATTCATTGATACAAATTATTTCATGTGGTGTGGCTTTATGTATCAGGCCCCAGTTAATGGTTTTCATTTCATTATGTCTCTACTTGAGATCTCCATTAAACAGAAGACACAGCATTTAAGTTCCCGAGCCATGCATTCATTTTTTGTTACTAAATTGTTTGCTATATTCTGAATGGAGCCCAGCTATCCAAAAACTGAAAACCATGAAAAAACACTTGTTTTAAGTACAAAACACATCTGAAAAGGCATTAAGTGGCTCATGCATTTTGAATATCACTTGTTTACAATTTGTTTTAAGCAGTAATATGGGCCAAAAACTGCAACAGTTCTTGAACCTAAGAGAGCTCACAGGTATCAAGACAAGCTGTGCTGACAGTTTTCTTCTCACTAAACTTCATCTAAGCATGTTGAATGTGCTCAGAACCCACTTGTGCTTATGTGTTTTGCAAGAAGCAGCAATCCCTTCTTTCCAAGAAAAAGAATATAACAACTACTTCTTAACAAGAACATAATTTATTGGACTTCTTCATGATGCTTAAAGGCAGTGGGACAGATTTTCTTATCACAGTAAAAAAACTCTCTTCAGTTGAGGATCTGGTCCAACATTTTGTGGTGTTTGTTGTTGTTTGAGAGAATACAATATAGCTACAGTAGAACCTCAGAATTACGAACAGCTCAGGAATGGAGGTTGTTGGTAACTCTAAAATGTTTGTAACTCTGAAAAATACGTTATGGTTCTTTCAAAAGTTTACAAATGAACATTGACTTAATACAGCTTTGAAACTTAACTATGCAGAAGACAAATGCTGCTTTTAACCATCTTAATTTAAATGAAACAAGCACAAAAACAGTTTCCTTACCTTGTCAACACTTTTTAAAAAAAAAAACCTTTCCCTTTATTTTTTTAGTAGTTTACATTTAACACAGTACCGTACTGTATTTGCTTTTTTGTTTGGTTGGTTGATTTGGTTTTTTTGTTGACTGACTTCTGTAGTGCACAATCAGGCCCTATAGATACTTCATTTACTCAACTCAAGAAAGTGACTTTGCATATGATCCTATATATAATCCTTTCTTGTGATAATACAAGGAATTACAACATTTTAACCTTTGTCTTTATTTTCTCATTTTTCAGTGTCTTGTGTTTGAAGATTCTCCACTTGGAGTGCAAGCAGCATTGGCAGCTGGGATGCAAGTGGTTATGATTCCAGATGAAAATTTGAATCAAGATCTTACAAAGGAAGCAAATCTAGTGCTGAAATCTATGGAGGACTTTGAACCAGAACTGTTTGGTTTACCACCATATGACTAAGGACTAATATATTTCTACATGTTCTTAGTTGGAGATTGGGGGGTAGGGAATGAAAATTTAGAGTAAAAAATTACCTATTTTTCATTTTTCTTTCCAAAATAAAACAATGAAGTCTTTCATGATTTACTTTTAAATTTCACTGGATACTCTTGGTTTGTCTTCTTCAGTGCTAAGTGGAAGGAATGTTTCTTCTTGCCTATCCTTCACCTCTACTAGTCTTGTCTTCTGCATAATGTCATGTACACTCAGTGCATTTGCAAAACTGCAAAGACAATCTGCTTCAAACATATGGAGGTTTTTGCTCTGGTTTGCTTGAATAACAGACTGCTTAGAACAATGGTTCTCAATATAAGACTGTTGTCCCCTTATACCATTGTGCAGCATAGTTGCCACCACCTATCCTTTGCCTATCCCTTTGTCTTCCCTGTTCGTATCTTCTGGTTGGATTTTTTGTTTTTGTGTGTTTTACTTTCATGTTGTTCTTTTTTGTTCTCTTCTTTTGTGACTTCCCCTTTCTGGAATGGGGTGGAGGGGGAACCCTTGTCAGCTTCCTATGGCCATATGCTCTTGCAGCTCAACTGAGCTCTGTGTAAGCCTCTGTAACTCTACTACCCCATCTCATTTCACATAGCCTCTTCCCCATTCATTTTGCTCCCCCAACGATGCCAGCCTTGTCTGTCCATTTTCAGCTTCTCACATAAACCTTTCTGTGTTTTTTCCATTCTTTCATGCTGCCCCCTTTAGCCTTCATGAGCCTTGACAAGGCCCCCTATCATCTCCACAGTTAAATCCTTCTGAAGACTCTTTACATTTTTACAGAGAATTCTGTTGATTTAATACCAAAAGTAATATTTTTGTTTGTTTTGTAGCTTAATCTTATTTTGCCAAGCACCATCTTTGCTACCCTATATGTTATATTCATTCCTGCTAACCTGGGTCCATTTCTCTCTATCTTTAGATTGTGAGCTGTTCAGGAAAGTGACTGTATTTTCTTTTTGGAAAGTATCAAGCCCATTGTGAGTGCTACCATAAACAAACAAACAAATAAGTATAATTTGTACGGTGGAACATATCCAGGGTTGTTAAAATTCTTGTTCCCTACTGCTCTTCTCCTCTGTGTCTTGACTTTCCTGTACTACTTTGCCCCAGCCCCTGGATTGGGAAACACTAGTTTAAAAGATCTTTACTCTTGTATGGAGATAATGATTGCATTCTAAGTTTGGGGGAAAAAATAACCTTTTAGCTGTGGTAAGTCCTAAATTACTCTCGTAATCACAGTAAAACTTCTTCCATGAAAATAGTGAATGTAAAAAATGTTGAAAATAAAAAACAGGTATTTTATTTCATTGAATAATATCAGAAGTTTCCTTCTATTATGCCTGTGAAAATAAATTAAATGGTTGAATGATTAGAGTGCTGTTTGTTCATTTTTTTAATAAGTGGACTGTTAAGATAACAGAATGTAACTCAAACAAGAACTCAGAGGTGAAATATTTTTTTCTAGCATTTCTGCAGCTCACTTTTAATTTGTATTTGTTTTTAATAAAAAGCAAAAAATAAAAGAACATTGGAAGACTCGCTAAAATTCTTAAAGCTATCACATGGATTTTTTTTTTAATTGTGGTTTTCTACTAAGAAAAACAAATCCAAATGTGTTTACACTTTTTGAAAGCAAATTTAAAACAGTCTGTATCTCTGAGTACACTATTTAAATACCTTAAAAATTAAGAATATCCTATTGCAAACTATCAGTAGATTATTAATTGGATGGTATCAGAAAAATATTGTCAAGCACAATAATAGTAATAGTTTTTCATCTGCAATGCCTTTCCTCCAAGGATCTGAAAGTGCAGGTGGGTGAATATTGTTTACTGTCATATTATTTTGCATATAATTTTGTATAACCCTTTGTTGAAGTTCTATAGACTATTTATATTGTATCTACAATCCAACTAAAGTAATGTAAATTCTACCTCTTCTGTTGCCATTCAAGATAATAGAAATGCTATTGCACAGTTCCTTCATGGCTAATGTTCCATATCAGAAAGTGTTACCATACAGCAATAATTCTGAGCTTTCAAGTGTAAAACAGGTGCCTTTGGGGATCCCTTTAGTTCATAATTGCTGAATTCCAACTGGGAACTTATTAGGTAGAACAAGCTCTAATAAGTTGTAATTAGTAACTTTTTCAAAGTGCTGTATACATTTAATTGAACTTGGAGTTTAAAAAAAAAAATCAAGGCACATGTCACATTTACAAAGTTGTTCCAAAGGGCCTCTCACCAAAGCATTACAAATACTTTCTTAAGACATATACGCTTAGATAAATATTGGATATTTATGGCAAAACAAAAGTTCATTGGCAGTGCCACCATGGGAAAACGGATATTCAATCAGGATGCAACCCCATGCTATTACCCAAAATGGTCACGGATGCAACCCCAAGCTCTGGGTGTCCCTAAGCCTCGAACTGCCAGATGCTCAGACTGGACAACAGGGGATGGAACACTTCGTGATTGTTCTGTTCTGTTCATTCCCTCTGAAGCATCTGGTATTGGCCACTGTCGGAAGACAGGACATTGGGCTAGAAGAACCATTGGTCTGGCCAAGGCTGGCCATTTTTATGTTCTTATGAATGAATATAAATTCTGTTCCCTTCAATTCTGGTATAGTTAATGGTTTCATCTTTTACTGAGCAAATTAACATAGAAAACTCCCCTTAACCCAGCAGTAAATCCCATTCAATACAGCCATCTTTTATTACACTTAATCTAATAGACTCCTAGATTTTTAAGGCCAGAAGGAACCATCATGATCACCTACTCTGACCTCCTGCATATTGCAGGCTACAGAACTGCACCCTCCCACACCTGTAATAGACCCCTAACCTCTGCTGAGTTACTGAAGCCCTCAAATAATGATTTAAAGACTTCAAGTTACAGAGAATCCACCATTTACACTAGTTTAAACCTGCAAGTGACCTATCCCCCATGCTGCAGAGGAAGGCAAAAAACCTGCCACTCTGACTGGGGGCGAAATTCCTTCCCAACCCTAAATATGGTGATCATTTAGACTCTGAGCATGTGGGCAAGACCACCAGCCAGACACCTGGTAAAGAATTTACTGTAGTAAGTCAGAGCCCTCCCTATCTAGTGTCCCGTCAGCAGCCATTGGAGATATTTGCTTCCAGCAGTCACACATCAGCTACATATCATTGTAGGCAGTCTCATCATACCTCCATAGACTTATCAAGCTCATTCTTGAAGCCAGTTAGTTTTTTTGTCCCCGCTGCTCCCCTTGGAAGGCTGTTCCAGAACTTCACTCCTCTGATGCTTACAAACCTTTGTCTAATTTCAAGCTTAAACTTGTTGGTGGACAGTTTATATCCATTTGTTCTTGTGTCCACATTGGTGCTTAAATAACTCCTCCCCTTCCCTGGTATTTATCCCTCTGATGTATTTATAGAGAGCAATCATATCTCCCCTCAGCCTTCTTTTGGTTAGGCTAAACAAGCCATGCTCTTTGAATCTCCTCTCAGAAGATAGGTTTTCCATTCTTCTGATCATCCTAGTAGTTCTTCTCTGCACCTGTTCCAGTTTGAATTCATCTTTTTTAAACATGGGAGACCAGAATTGCACACAATATTCCAGATGAAATCTCACCAGTGCCTTGTATAATGGTACTAACACTTCCCTGTCTCTTCTGGAAATACCTCGCCTGTGCATTAGCTAGGATTGCATTAGCCTTTTTCACGGACACATCACACTGACTGCTCATAGTCAGCCTGTGATCAACCAGTACACCCAGGTCTTTCTCCTACTGTGTCACTTCCAACTAAGTCCCCAGTTTATAGCAAAAATTGTTTTTGTTAGTCCCTAGGTGCATGACCTTTCACTTTGCACTATAAAATTTCATCCCATTTCTATTATTCCACTTTTCAATTTCGTCCAGATCTTCTTGTATGATATTCTGGTCCTCCTTTGTATTGGCAATACCTCCCAACTTTGTGTCACCTGCAAATTTTGTTAGCACTTTTTGTGCTATATTAGGCTTCTATCAAATGAGATAATTTCTCCTAACTGTAATCCTTCAAACTGGGCCAGACAAAGGATGCCTCACTTCCTACTTAGTAATCATCAAGACAAATCCCAAAGAGATGTAGCCTCCTGCAGGTCAAGGACCCTACCCAGATCAATCTCTGGCTAGGTCCTTAAGACAATCTAGCTGGATGTTTGGTATGTGTCCTTCATTGGTAATTTTATCATGCCATCAAAGCATTTGGCAACCATGTGATCAGCAACTGTGTAGTGGCATTCCTCAGTGTAAACACTTTGCAATCTGTTGGTCTTCCGTGCTACTAATACTAATATGTCAATACCAATAAAGCTGCTGAAACTGAAACAGGGCTGATGGAGGCACTTGCTGGGTTTGGCTATTAATAGCCTTATTGCTGATTTCGTCCTGCCACTTAATATGGAGCAGCTGATGAAGATGAGAATCAAAAATGTCAATCTGCTGCTCTTCAGCCTACCTCAGTGTCCACATTTAACTGGCATATAATAAAGTTGTTATAACTATGGTTCTGTAAATCTGCAGCTTTGTAGCAAGGTTGATGTCCTGACATCTCCACAGAGGCCACCAAAGGGCCCAGAATTTGGCAGGGGCTGCTACTATATGAGCAGCCACATCTTTCAAGCATCCTCCAGCTATGTGTGTGACACTTTCCAAGTATTTGATAGTTCTGCCTGCTGAGTAACCCATCTAGTCAGGCTAATATTGAGCTGGTTAAAAGCAACAGAGTCCTGTGGCACCTTTAAGACTAACAGATGTATTGGAGCATAAGCTTTCGTGGGTGAATACCCACTTCGACAGACGCATGTAATGGCCAGACACGTGTCTGACGAAGTGGGTATTCACTCACGAAAGCTTATGCTCCAATACATCTGTTAGTCTTAAAGGTGCCACAGGACTCTCTGTTGCTTTTTACAGATCCAGACTAACATGGCTACCCCTCTAATAATTGAGCTGGTTGTTACCCAGAGTAGGAGGCTGCTTCATGGTAATGCCCAATATATATAATAACCCTACCAATTTTTGCCCAACCAGATTGGCCATCAGCTGTGGTGATTTACCAAACTGAACCAACAGGGTAATGTCATCAGTGTAGTTAACGTCTCAACACAAAATGGTATTTGGCTTGACAACACCAACATCTGCCTCTTCAGGCTTATCCATCAACCAGTAAAAGCCCATCTAAATGTACTTACTACTTACCATTGCTTACTTACTCCTGGCTCTGGGTTCAGATGTATCAATACTGCAAAAGACTCCTAATAAAGTAAGCAACTATTAGTACGGCCATTTTCTTCCTCATCCCACTGGAAACCAACAACTGCTCAGTCATGACAACAACTTGTTAGCCCCAGCAACTGAGAAGTGGATGCAATGAAACATATTAGGTCAGCCAAAAGTGAATGTTTTTTCCTGATCAGCAATTCCCCAAGCCTCAACATATGTACTTGTCTACCTCCCCTCACCCTTTTCTGGCTCTAGATTTGTGATGCTGCAGCACAGTATCTCAGGACCATTGGTCGGGAACAGGGTTGTTGGGGTATTTTGGTTTTGGTTTTTTGGTTTTCTTTTTCTGCTTGAAGTCCTATTTGGATCGGACTGAAAAATCCACTCAGTTCCTGTCACCAGATCATTCTTCAGGTGAACATTCAGGACATTTGGGTGCTTCATCTGAGTTTATGTGGAGACTGGTGCTGGCAAAAGTTGATTCAACATGCTTGGCCAATAATCTGTAATTCTTGGCCACGCAGATAGCACCTGATTCAGAAAAACACTTAAGCATGTGCTCAAGTCCATTCCTATTCAGGGCAGCAGTTAATCACATGACTGATTTTTAAGCACATGCTTAGTTTCATTGACGTAATGGGACTTAAGTATGTGCTTAAATGCTGTTCTAAGTAGGACGATTTTCTTGAATTGGGGTCATAATGGTCTGGCCACAGACCCTCACTCTCAAATATGAAGGGCCCAGTCTTGCCATCCAACAAGATAAACAAATGTAAAATGTATCAAATCAGGGGAAACTAATAATTGTATATTTCATTAACATTCTGTGGTTAAGATACGTGTTTCTGTGAAATCAAGTGTTTCCAGTATTGTTCTGATTCAATGCTCTGGTAGCTTATGCCAAATAGCCAGTAATGTGGCATCTTCAGTCTTGAATGAATAAATCCTAAACTTCATGGGTACCACTCACTAAGGACAATACTCCGTGTCATTAAGAATTGAAATTGAAATCTGGACAGCAAGATGGGAAAGATACAACTGTATGAATAGGAAAATAACTCACTGGAGACTCTATATTCCTGGGGTCATAACATTCTTCCTACCCTGCAGGGATGCAGCGTCTTTTTGTTATGCCAGGAGCATCACTGGGATTCATCTTGTAGTAGAGGAAGAAATTTCAGGACTATAATTAGACCATTTAGGTTTCAAATAAAGGTTCAGACAGGAGATTCATAGAACTTACTTAGATGAAAATCATTGCATTGGAACTGTAATAATTTCAAAATGAAATTTGACTTTTATGAGGCTTTGTATTTTGATAATCACTTGCAGAAGGCAAAAGCTGAGGGACTTGTTTCAAGATTGGATGCCGTTCTAAAAGATAAACGCTGTAGTTCAGCCATAGAAATATAGGAATTGCCATTCTGGATCAGATCGGTGGTCCCATCTAGTCTAGTATCCTGTCTCTGACTGTGGCCTGTACCAGGTATATCAGAGGAAACTGCAAGAAATCTCATATTAAGATGTAGGATAATGTCCCACCATGTTAGGTTCATCCCATTCCCTTATTATTAGAGATTGGTTTAAACTGTGAAGCATGAGGTTTAAAATCTCTTCCAGAATTTGTTGTCATTATAACTATGGATATTTGTTATCTATATAAAAGTTTGATTTCATTTTGAATGTTCCTATGTTTTTGCCTCAACAGTATCCTGTAGCATTGACTTCAACAGTCCAATTATATGTTGAGTGAAAAGTATTTCCTTTGATTAGTTTTGAATTTGCTACCTTTTAATATCAATGACTGTCCCCTTGTTGTTGTGTATGGAACAGGGAGAACAGAATAGGATTATGCCATAGTTATTAACCGTGGAAGCAAGTGGAAAGAGTGGATCTGAGAGGGGACTAGAGAAATGCAGTTGTGGAGACTGCATGAGAAACATGACTGTCTTTAAGACATTTAGTTGAGTTTCCCTTTGCCTTCTCTCACTCCAGTTACTACAGCTCCATTTTCTATGATCTTCCAAATGCATATGATCTTCCCACTCCAGCATATACAAAACATGAGATGGAGCCACCCATTTATGCAATCAAGACAAGTGGAGAGACTGGACAGGGAGGGAGTCCTTCAGGGTGTCAAAAACAGTATCTATAGTGTAAAAATAATAGAAAAATGAGAGCAGAGGAACAAGAAGAAAAAATATGAGGAGAGGGCTGAGAACTAAAATAAAAGGGACTCTCTTGGCTCAAAGGAATAGCTACTACCAAAGACAAAGAGAATGTCTTTTAATAGAGAAGCACAAAACCACAATAGGAAGGAACCACAGACTTTACCATAGGTATGTAAGCAGTCCAGGAGGATGGCTTAATCCAGGGTCAAAGGCTGCAATCTAGTAAAGGAAAAGAAAATCAATGGCTGCCTTCCTCAGCAAAAATGTGGAAGTATTAATTACATGGGGCAGGCCTCTCTGACCTCTTTTGTGTCACTACCAGCAAAACCCAGAATGAAAACATATTCAAGTATATTGTTAGGTGAGAAGTATTGAGTAGAGAGATAAGATGCAACTTTCTCAAGCGCTTTGCTTGGAACCAAAGGTTAGACAGCGTTTGATCAAAGGTTAGATGGTGTGGGTCTACTGCTCAATGGAGAAGGTGAGCTAGTAATGGAAGATGATAGGAAGGCAGAGCTGCTCAATGCCTACTTGGTTTCAGTCTTCTCACAAAAAATAACATGTGACCAGACAACTAGCGACGTTACCATAGAAAATAAAGGGGAAGGGATGCAGATCGGGATAACTAAAGAAAACGTCAGAGATCTTCTGACCAATTGGAATGAATTCAAATCAGCGAGGACAGATTTACCCGAGGTTACTGAAGGAATTAGCTGAAGAAATCTCAGAGCCACAAGCAATAATATTTACAAACTCATGGATGATAGGAGAGGTCCCGGAAGACTGAAGAAGGGCTAAAATAGTGCCCATCTTCAAAAAGGGGGGAAAGGAGGAGCCGAGAAACTATAGACCAGTCAGCTTGACTTCAATACCTGGGAAGCTACTAGAGCAATTTATAAAACATTCAGTTTGCAAATACCTGCAGGATGAAGGCATAATCACTAGCAGCCAACATAGATTTACTAAGAACAAATCATGCCAAACCAACTTGATTTCCTTCTTTGACAGGGCAACTGATTTGGTGGATAGGGGGGAATGCGGTGGACATAATATGCCGGGACTTCAGCAAGGCTTTTGACACAGTCCCACATGATATTCTAATAAGTAAGCTAGAGAAATGGAGCCTCAACAGAACTACTATTAAGTGGATACATAATTGATTAAACAACCTCAAACAAAGAGTATCTATTAATGGAATGATGTCGGTTTGGAGGAAGGTCTCAAGTGGGGTTCAATTGGGATCTGTTCTGGGTCCAGTGTTGTTTAACATGTTTATTAATGAGCTTGATATAGGTATAGAGAGCATACTGATAAAGATGGCAGATGACACAAAGCTGGGCGGGGGGGGGGGAGTTGCCAATACTTTGGAGGATAGAGCTAAAATTCCAAGGGCTCTTGAAAAACTGGAAAACTGGGTTATAGACAACAAAATGAAATTCAACAAAGACAAATGTAAGGTGCTACATTTAGGGAAGCAAAACCAAATGCACAAATACAGAATGAGGAAAAATTGGCTTTGCAACAGCACTGCTGAGAAGGATCTTGGAGTTGTGGTGGATATCAACCTCAGCATTAGTCAGCAATGTGGTGCCGTTGCAAGAAAAGCAAATGCAATTTTAGGTTGCTGTAGAGGGGTGGTGACCCCGCTCCTGCCTGAGGGGGATAAAGCAGCCCTGGAGAAGGCTGCAGCAGGGAAATCTAGGCTGATTGGGAAAGCAGCCACAGCTGTGGTCAGCTTAATCAGGGCCCAGCTGGCCCTTATAAGAGGGCTGTGGGCCAGAAGAAAGACACTCTCTCTAGCTTCACTGAGAGAGAAGGACCTGGCTGTCTGGGAAGCTGAGGAGGGTATCTAGAGTGGAGCAGTGCTGGGGAGTAAGGCATTTGATACGGTCTCACATGATATTCTTAGTAAGGCATTTGATACGGTCTCGCATGATATTCTTATTGATAAACTAGGCAAATACAATTTAGAAGGGGCTACTATAAGGTGGGTGCATAACTGGCTGGATAACCATACTCATAGAGTAGTTATTAATGGTTCCCAATCCTGCTGGAAACATATAACAAGTGGGGTTCCACAGGGGTCTGTTTTGGGACCGGCTCTGTTCAATATCTTCATCAATGACTTAGATATTGGCATAGAAAGTACGCTTATTAAGTTTGCAGACAATACCAAACTGGGAGGGATTGCAACTGCTTTGGAAGACAGGGTCATAATTCAAAATGATCTGGACAAATTGGAGAAATGATCTGAGGTAAACAGGATGAAGTTTAACAAAGACAAATGCAAAGTGCTCCACTTAGGAAGGAACAATCAGTTTCACACATACAGAATGGGAAGAGACTGTCTAGGAAGGAGTACGGCAGAAAGGGATTTAGGGGTTATAGTGAACCACAAGCTAAATATGAGTCAACAGTGTGATGCTGTTGCAAAAAAAGCAAACACGATTCTGGGATGCATTAACAGGTGTGTTGTGAGCAAGACATGAGAAGTCATTCTTCCACTCTACTCTGCGCTGATTAGGCCTCAACTGGAGTATTGTGTCCAGTTCTGGGCACCGCATTTCAAGAAAGATGTGGAGAAATTGGAGAGGGTCCAGAGAAGAGCAACAAGAATGATTAAAGGTCTAGAGAACATGACCTATGAAGGAAGGCTGAAAGAATTGGGTTTGTTTAGTTTGGAAAAGAGAAGACTGAGAGGGGACATGATAGCAGTTTTCAGGTATCTAAAAGGGTGTCATAAGGAGGTGGGAGAAAACTTGTTCACCTTAGCCTCTAAGGATAGAACAAGAAGCAATGGGCTTAAACTGCAGCAACGGAGGCTTAGATTGGACATTAGGAAAAAGTTCCTAACTGTCAGGGTGGTTAAAAACTGGAATAAATTGCCTAGGGAGGTTGTGGAATCTCCATCTCTGGAGATGTTTAAGAGTAGGTTAGATAAATGTCTATCAGGGATGGTCTAGACAGTATTTGGTCCTGCCATGAGGGCAGGGGACTGGACTCGATGACCTCTCGAGGTCCCTTCCAGTCCTAGAATCTATGAATCTATGGGGAAGGGCAGAGGGAGCTGGGGAGCTCCAGCCTAGCAAAGCCCCAGGCTGCAGGCCGAGTGAGGGCCCCCTAAAGGGTACTAGGGCTGCAGAGGGGCAGCCCAGATATAGTCAAAGGCAGCTGGTCCAACCCCCCTTGCCGATGATGAGTGGTTTATAGACTGCAGTCTGCTCCAGGGAGCGGGGGCTCGATGATGACTGGCAGTAGCCACTGAGGCAAGGTGGGGATTGAGGGTTGGGGGTTCCCCTGGGTGGGGAGACCCAGAGACTGCGGGGGTACTTCAGAGGACAGAACCCTAAGAAAAAGGGCACCGGGGTCCGGGAGGGGCACAGGGGCCAGCGGCAGGCGAGACATCAGCCGGCAGAGGGCGCTCCAGAGCTGGAAATGAGCTAATTCCCTGGACTTGAAGGTACACCTCTACGCCGATATAATGCGACCCGATATAAGACGAATTCTGATATAAATCAGTAAAGCAGTGCTCCGGGGGGAGGGGGGACTGCGCACTCCGGTGTATCAAAGCAAGTTCAATATAATGCGGTTTCACTTATAACGTGGTAAGATTTTTGGCTCCCGAGGACAGCGTTGTATCAAGGTAGAGGTGTATATATTGTCCCCAAATGTGAAATAGTTGTGGGTGAGGACAAAGTTCAGCCACCAGGTTTGTCGTGACATTATTGGGGATACTGTTCCTGATAGCTTGTAGTCCATCTTTGTGTGAAATGTTGGTGTAGAGAGCTTCTACATCCATAGCAGCCAGTATGGTGTTTTCTGGAAAATCACCGATGGATTGTAGTTTCCTCAGGAAGTCAGTGGTGTCTCAAAGATAGCTGGGAGTGCTGGTAGCATAGGGCCTGAGGAGAAAGTCCACATAGCCAGACAATCCTGCTGTTAGGGTGCCAATGCCTGAGATGATGGGGCATCCAGGATTTCCAGGTTTATGGATCTTGGGTAGAAACAGAATACCCCTGGTCGGGGTTCTAGGCATATCTGTACAGATCTGTTCCTGTGCTTTTTCAGGGAGTTTCTTGAGCAGATGGTGTAGTTTCTTTTGGTAATCATCAGTGGGATCAGAGGATAATGGCCTGTAGAATGTGGAGTTAGATGCCTGATGCCAACTCTATCCACATATTTATTCAAATGACACCATCATAGGACCTAATCACATTAGCCACGCTATCAGGGGCTTGTTCACTTGCACATCTACCAATGTGATATGTGCCAGCAATGCTCCTCTGCCATGGCCAGACCGGACAGTCTCTACACAAAAGAATAAATGGACACAAATCTGACATCAGGAATCATAACATTCAAAAACCAGTAGGAGAACACTTCAACCTCTCTGGTCACTCAGTAACAGAATTAAAGGTGGCAATTTTGCAACAGAAAAGCTTCAAAAACAGACTCTAATGAGAAACTGCTGAACTTGAATTAATATGCAAACTAGATACCAATAATTTAGGCTTGAAGAGAGACTGGGAATGGCTGAGTCATTACACAGATTGACTCTATTTCCCCATGTTAATTACCCTCAGACCTTCTTGTCAACTCTCTAAAATGGCCCATCTTGGTTATCACTACAAAAGTTTATTTTTTCTCCTGCTGATAATAGCTCATCTTAATTAATTAGCCTCTTACAGTTGATATGGCTACTTCCACCTTTTCATGTTCTCTGTATGTATATATATCTTCTTACTATATGTTCCATTCTATGCATCTGATGAAGTTGGCTGTAGCCCACGAAAGCTTATGCTCAAATAAATTTGTTAGTCTCTAAGGTGCCACAAGTACTCCTGTTCTTTTTGCGGTTACAGACTAACACAGCTGCTATTCTGAAACTCGGGAAAGAGAGGTACTGGTGTCTCCCCTATCCTGCCCCGATTGTAGCTCCTCTCCCCCCCCTCACCCTGCCCCAGTCACCCCTCCACTCTGGAGCACAGCTTCCCCTCCCTTATCCTACTCCACTCACCGCCCTCTCACCCCAGCTCCCTGAGGGGGGCGCAGAGGCACAAGTGAAAAAGTTTGGGGACCACTGGTTTAGACACCGCAAATCCTGCATTTTGGCAAAGGGTTAGATTAGATGATTCTTATGGTCCCTTCAAACCCTATGATTCCATGACAGGATAGCAGCTGAGTTTGAGTCAATGAAAGGTTTAGATATTTATAAATCACCCTTGACAAGTGCCAGCATGGTGTACAAAATAATGTGAAAACAGTAAATCACATAACATCAAAACATGAACATGAGAAATGGTTTCAGTCTTGACTTACAAATACTGAATCACTTGACCTGAGATGAAGTAGAAGAGCATGCCACCAACCTGAAATGAAATTAAAGGAACTTCTGCATCTTTATATGAGGGGTTCCCAAACTTTTTCCTAGGGGCCACATATTAATAGAGACATTATCTCCTTGACACCTCTGCTCTAATGCATGATCATACAACATCCATATGTATTATTTTTTAGCTGTCGTTAATACAATAGATTGTGTATTCTCATTTAAAAGTGTATTACAGAGTTGTCTTTTACTATTCCTTTAATCTCCCATTCCATCTTTTGTGTTTCTTCTTGAAACAGCATCATCTGGCCAGCCAGCTCTCCACACTTGGGATGTTTGAGAACACAGTTTGGAAAATTCTGCCTGATCTAATGCAGCGTACATCACCATATCATCTGGCCATTTTGGATTATTATTTTTTTACAGGTATCTCAACTTAGAGAGAAAACAAGGTGTACAGAGAATAGCATGCACATTATAGAAACCAGAACACAAAGGGAACACAGGTAGGGGAAACACATGTGAGGGAGTCAAAAAATTAAGAACATTACATTTGAATATGTGTTATTGGTCTTTAATCTTCAGGCTGACTTAGGTGGTGTGGTTTTTATCGTAATTGTGTGACATGAGAATTGGAGAGCTGAAAATAATAAAATCTGTTGTCAAGTGATGAATTTTGGCTGTGTATGCTAAGAGGCACATCCTTCCTCCTTTGACAAAGGTGTAGCAGATACTCTGGCACAAGTGTGCATATGTGAGATGTTACCAGATTTGTCTGTTACTTTGGGGTACGCTCATTTCTTAGGGTTACTCTTCTGTGGGAGGAGGGGTTTTGTAATTCTATCAATGTACTGCTTGTGTCACTTGTGTTCTCATATGGAGCTCTACTTCTCCCTTATACAAGTTCCCTCCCAATGGAGCTATCCTGCAGGACCTAGGTTCCCCATGCTGGGTTCCTACTGCCCCAGAATCAGACAAACACACACACACACACACACACATTAACAGAGCGCGTCTGAGAGGAACGGATTAATCAGCACTCCCGAGCTGACCCCTTATATGTCCCTGGACTCAGTTCAGCATGTCCCTGTCCCCACTTTCATGTTACAATTTTTCTGGTAGTAACCCACTTGATGAGCAAACCCCGCAGGATTTTTGGGCGCTACAGGGATCTTTAACTTAGGTATGAGGAGCATTGCTGCAGAGCGAATGGGGAAGCCAAAAAACACCTACAGGGGGGGGGGGGAGAGAGAGAGAGAAGCAACCAGCTTAACTATGAAAGTTATTTATTGCCAGGTAATAACCATATAAGGGGAGCCAAACAAACACAACAGTTATAATATTAAATCTAACTTAAATTTGATTATAAAATTTAGAAAACTATAACTGATCACACAAGTCAGGGTCAGAAGGCTAGAGAGAGTTCTCACCACTCCATGAAGCTTGAATTGATCAGGGTTCCCAGGTGGTTGTGGTAGCTAAGGGTCCAGAGTGCTGGAGACAGGCGAAGATCTGTCAGGAGAAGATGAAGTCCCAATGGAACTGATGCAGATTTTGGATCCAGGCATCAGAGCACTTACTTGAGCATAGGTAGGAGTTTTTGTAGGGAAGGAACAATGGTTCAAGGGAGAACACTAGATTTGTTTACGTGTAAACTGATGACTCAAGGGAATATATCAAAGTTGTTTTGTTCAGGCTAGATGATAGGAACTGATCATTCCTGGCTATGGGTGGTGTTCCTTCGAGAGAGCTCACAATGCAATTAGGCAGTTCAGTATTTTGGATACCAATAAAGGGTTTATTACTAGAATTGGTCTGATAACTACTGAGCTGGGTGTGTGCAGGCATGAGTTCATTAACATCTGGAGCAGGGATCCCCCATCATGCAATGCTTCCCTGCTTTTCTGGTCCCAGAGTTCAGTGCAGTTATTGCCTTGGAATCTCTGTTCTCCATTCTGTATGCTAATGGGGATGCCTCCCCATCCCATCTTTGATGCAAATGAGGCTAAGGAAGTTTCCTTAATCCTGTCACCCTTGTCCGGAGGGGTTTAGATGTGTCTTCCACTGCCTTTTCATTGCTTTTTATAAGTCTTTCTTCTGATCGGCTTTGGTTCACGCAGAGGCTGGTGGGGGGAAGGACTTTTGTGAGACAGTCCTGGTAATGTCTGGGTACCGGGTACTCGCAGACAGGCTGGGTATTGTGCCCTAGTTCCCCAAGAACACAGAGTTGATAGATAACAGAGAGCATAATTAAGGAAAGCTTCACAGGGTGGGTTCACTCCTTTAATGACTGTGCCCATGGGGTGGGCAGGGATAGTGGACTGCGGGAAGGGTTGGGCAAGAGCCGCCAGTCCTTCGACTCCACAGGCAGAAGAAGGGGAGAGCCTGTGGGGCTATGGAACTCAAGCAATTAAACTGGGAGTTGCTTCTGCAGAGCAAGGATCGCCGTCCTAGTAATTCAGGCTGCATGATGGGAAGAACTTTTGCCTGTTACTGTCCGTACAGCTTTGTCTATTAAATATGGTATTTAAAGTTTTGAGGGAAAATGAAAGGATGATAAATAGAACTGATTTTCACATTCAGCATATTTCTAACACAGGCAATTCTATGCTATCTGTAGCCAGGAAACACCTACCTGATGTTTCACAATGGCCTGTTTGACACACCTAGTAAAATGTGTAAGATACGTGTCTGCAAGTGTCTGCCCCGTTTGTTACCTCCTGTTTGTGCATGAGAATTACTGCTCATGTTCCTTGACAACCCTATCCTGTGAGGCACTGAATGCTAGGTATTCAGTGCCGGGCCCTAGTATTCTAACTTTGTCACCTGAAATCCTTGAAGAATGTAAATGTTGAGTGCTCCTATGGGGAAAAAAGAGAGCTTCAGAAAAGGCATTCATCTTTCAAAAAGTATGCGAAGCTCATTGAGTTCAGAGTTGTATGGTAACGTGAGCAATGTCCTTAAACCATAGACTTTACAAGGGGGCTTCAGCAAAATGTACCTTTATGTTGAGGGAATGTTTCATGTTTTTGATCTATGACTGCTGCAGTCTACCTACAGTATATGTGATAAGCTTATGAAATCATTCATCTGAATTCCAAGCACAGCTGTGGAGTTTTCATTCTAGTGCAAAAAAAAAAAAGGAGGTGGGGGGGATAGGAAGAAGAAAGGAAATGTAAATAATCAGTCACAGGCTGAAATAAAAGGTGGAAAAAAGAAAATAAATGAAATCTGTCAACCTTATAGAATGTGTTTGCTAATATGCTACTTTGACTTGGGAGCTGTGTGATCATGCAAGTTGTTCTGCAGTGGTTTATAATTGTCCTCAGTAGAGAGGGCTTGGCTATAGTCCAAAATTGCTATATATTTACCAGAAAAATAGGAAACCTGATTAAGTCCAATGGATTTCATTGTGGCCTATGAGTGCAGTCTTGTAAACTTATTGATTATGGCCCTTAACATTGTTCTTATTGATGACTGTATCTTGAACATTCCCAAACCCTTAGCATTTATTTGCTTCAGACCAAAATCTATGTTATGCAAATAACTTTGTTTGTTTTATAAGTAAAACACAAAAAAGGGGGCAAGGGATGAATGTATTGTTGATGATGATGATTTTTTTTCCCTGCAGTAGGTCAATAATTGATTCTAATAATCAAACTAATATATACATTGTTTCACCCTGTCAGATTGCCTTATCCTGTGAAGTATAATTTTGGTTAGTAATTGTTTCATGAATGTTATAACTTTGAAATTCATGGCAGGAACTCTATTATGAATAGTATTAAACACGTAGTGGGTGCTACCAAAATATTAATAGATTTTTGTTTTTTTTAACAGATATGGGTGGAGGTGGCTTGTTGAATGGATTATGAGATTAAAGTCCTTCACCTATGGTATGCTGGTAAACATTCAGCCTAGGTTAGGAGTGAATGAAAGCTTGTGGCCTATGTGAAATGAGTTGGTGGGCTCAGTTCAGGTGCCAGTGGACAAGTATGCACCTCTTAAATGTGTAACTCCATTTGGCACAAAATTGACACGCTTATTGATAAACTCGGCAGAGACCAAGTAAGCACCTGTTTTCTGTCAATGTCCTGGATTCCCTTGTCATTGGGCTTCAGAACAGGAAGCAACACAGAAGTGCAATTGAGAGTCTCGTTACGCACTGCAGAACTGAAATCACTGATACCTGGGTCTAAGCGTTAGAACTGTTTTGGGACAGTGTCTCTGATGCAAGAGACTGCCCAGCGTGCACCAGCAATGAGGCTCCCCCACTAACAACTGAAATCACTGAGAGCTGTGTTAAGTGGTGGGACCTGAAGACATGCCAGGAGTTGACCCTGACACTCCTCCTGTCGGCCCTATGTAGTGGTGGACCCGAACCAGGCAATGCCTTTGGGTACTTGGCCCTTTGGTCACTGGCTGGTGTCTATTAATTGGCCCTTTTGGAACTTGTGGGTGTTTCTCCAATGTAGGGACCCTAGTCGAGGCGCTCCTACTCGATGACCTCAGAAGGAAGGGCTCCACCACCTCTTCGGGCAGTCCCCAATCCAAACTCCAATACTGAGGCTAGTGCTGAGTACCAGGAGCCGATATGGTGTCACCCATCCGGTGCAAAAATGAGGAAGAATGCCCTCAGCCAGTGCCAACCTCCTCCTCCCCCAACAAAGCCGAGTTCAGGATGGAGAGACTCCCAAGGTGAAGGACTCCAAAAAGCTGGACCTTTTTGGTAGAAACATCTACTCAACTGGGGGTCTGCAGCTCAGGATCACTGACAGCAGGCGCTCCTGAGCAGACGTGACTGCAACATGCAGGACTTCCTGTTGAAGTTTAAGGACTCTCCCCTCTGGCTCCTCATCCCCAAAGGAGTGAAACCAGCCCCCCAATTATTATTTCACTTTGGCACACACACTCCCCACAGTTTGCAGACCTGCAGCATCGCCAATATGTCCCAACACCTGGAAGAAATCAGCAGACTGATGAAAAGCTTTGGCTCAACTCATGCAATGAAAAATTGAAAATTATGTTAGTAAAAAGGGTGAAGCACACTGATAATCTGTGGTCTGATGCCCTCAGTCACTAAAATCAAAGGAAGTTCCTCAAAGTGGTCCGGAGTCTCAGATTTATGCTGGACCCATCATGCTCCTGGACACACATTGCTGCAATGGTGAGGAATGCCTTATGATGTCTTAAAATATCCATGAAATGGTGTTCTTCCTAGCTTCTAGCCATTGTGATCAATACATTTTTTTCATCTTCATGTTAGAGTACTGTGTCTTGCTCTACCCATCATTGAACATAACTTTATAAGATGATTGATGCAGCACTCAGCAGCATGCCTGATACCAGCAAATGGTGACGTGAATACGTCACCTGTGCATTAAAGTGCAAATGCATCCTCACTTATTTCAGAGCAGATTTCAAGGTCCTGCCCCTAACCTACAGATCTCTTAGCTGAGTGCGACCTGACTGCCAGCTTATTTTCAAAACCTTCCAAGGCTGGGGATTTCAGAAAAAAACAAACAAATCTTATGGTTGAAACCATCCATTTAGCTTCACCAATTGCAACACTATTAGAAGCCCCAGTGTAAGCAAGGTTCTAGCAGTTTAATGGGTTTACCATGTCAGTTGTCCCCTGGGATCCTGGAAAGAGAAAACATAAAATATTCTGGACGTTCTTTTATCAACATTTTGTTCTGTACTTAAATAAAATACAAAGGTGAAAGGAACCTTAAAAGCTCCATAGACTTAGGTGTCAGATTAGAGGGGAAAAGGTAGTGGTACTCTTCCCAGCTCCACCCACAAATGCAACTCAGGTGAGAAATCCAAATGAGAGACCATTCACTGTAGGCTGTGCAGAAATTCAAAATGCAATTATGTGCTCTCTGAGTTCTGCTTAGCTTCCCCACTCCCTCTTCAGTGGAATATGCCCATGGGCTTGGTTGCTTTCCTTGGGCCTTCTTGATTGGGAGAAAAAATACAGAGTGTCACGGTAAATTGTGCAGCTCTGTGATCCTCCCTTTCTTTTCTTAATGAAGATTTAAATAGTTAATGTAAATGTCAATATGATTCTCAGCACTGGGCATCTGAGTTAGCACCCTACTGAGATGGAAAGGCAGTTCCTATGTCTCAGAGCTATTGTTCTAGGCATTCTGCGGATTCTTACAGACACCCCTGTGTTGGCTACCTTTGGGTCACATTTTTGAGGTTTTCTTCACATTATAAACGACTTACTGCTTTTAGTGAAAGCTGAGAGTCTAGAGAAGAAGATGGTCACATCAGAGAAGTGCCAATACAGCATATGGACTCACACTGACTGTTTCTGAGACCTGCACAGGTTATATGGAAGTGAATAGGAGTGGAGACTAAACTATCTTCTGATTCCAAGAGGGGGTCCCATCCTCTTCAGTGAAGTGTTGAGTCACATTGGAAAGGCTGCATATTAACTTTGCTTGTGTTATACCTCTGTCGTAGCTAAATGTACAATTTCATTCCCTCAGGGAATCCACTAGCCCTAAATTCATTTTAACTAATTTGTTCTTGGAATTGTATACAAAATGTAAAATGGCTGTGGTGATTCTTGAGAAAATTAGGATGCTGTCTTTCTGCCTGACCCCAGGGAAGTAATAAGAATAAAAAGTTCACACATTTCTTATTTGACAGTGACAGTTAAAATGAAAGACGAATGTCTCTCATAAGAGTTATAGGTAATTGAAATTCGTAAAATTCCACACTAAACAGGTTAGATATTAAGCAAATATATGCAGGTAATTTCCCTTTCTTTGGTTCTTTTTTGTTTGTTGTAAAGGTAAAAGTAAAATTTTAGGTTTAAAATGTAAGCTTAAATTTCTAACTGCAGATCAATATTTATCTGCTTGAGAAGCATGGCCAATAGGAATGTAATTTAAATAACAAACAATATACTTTGACTCTTATGCGTACAGTTAAATGTCATCTTCTCTTCTGGACCCCTGAGAGACTCTACAATTGGAGTGTTATTTTGATTATGGGGTATCTTTAAGTTTTGTTGATGCCACAGAGAGCATATGAGAGGCACCTTTTTCTTGTGTATGGATATAAATCTAAATAAATAAAAGATTGTGCGGTCTATTTTCACACTTCTTTAGTGATATTTGAGATTGGTGTTGGTCCTGCTTTGAGCAGGGGGTTGGACTAGATGACCTCCTGAGGTCTCTTCCAACCCTAATCTTCTATGATTGTTTTCCTGTCAGAGTTGGTGATTTCAAATATTTGGTGGTTTGTGAGATATAAAAATTTAAATCCATACAATTGGCCCTACTTTATTTGTACAGTTTTATTTAACTTGATGTATACAATAGACAAAAAAGTACCTATCTCAGAGTTCTGGCCCTCCCCTTGACAACATTTAAAATTTCCAGTAATCTGCTTCTATCCCTTGCAATTATCAACAAATCCTAATGCAAACATTTCCCCTTAAGTAGCCCCTCTGCTCTTTTTTCTTCAACGTGTAAGAAAAAAAAATAGATAAGGTTTGCATCCTGCCTGCTTAACAAACTTGAACTCTAGTAGCAATCAAGCATGTCCCAAGTCAAAGGGCCTTTCTGAGTAATGCCAGGAATGCTCTCTCTTTTGTACTTAGAGAGCACCAGCTCATATTTCTCTGCTGATCATGTAGTAGAATGGCCCAGAAAGGTGAGCTGGTCCCTCAGGTAATCTGGACCCAAATAATTTGAGGATTTAAAGGTTAAAACCAATACAGTGAGTTCCACCTGGGCATGTCTGCATTTTTGGCATTTGCTCCCCACGCCGGTTTGGCCGGGGGTGGGGCCTCCGTGGGAAGGGGAGGAGCCTCGGGGACAGGGTCTTGGGGAAGAGAGGAGGGGCAAGAACAGAACGTCAGGGGGCATAATTTTGCCATCATAAAAAAGAGGTTACAACTGCATCTCAATATTTATCCAAGGATTTGAAATATTGAGGAAAATGTGGGATCTATTTTTAAAAGGCTGTAAAAAGAGCAAATTTGTTCCAGTCAATCTTGCTTCATGCCTGTTATAACCTTCTCTGTAAACATTCTGCAATTAGTAAGACAGTTTATTGTGAGACATTGCTGTCTAGACTACTACAACTATAATTGCTCTATTTCTTGACCCTTGAAAGCAAAATGTCAGACTACCCAAATGTTGTTTCACCCACATTCAAAATTCACTGACTCTTTTCATTCTTCAATTCTTGCCTGTAAATGTGATGAAGCTGAAACTTTTGTTTAAAAACAAAAACTAATACAAGAATATATTGAAATATGTAACCTCTAAAAATATTGGAATATGTCAGATGCCCACACATTTGGAAACAGAATTTATCAAGAGATGTCAAACGGAAATTTGATTCTAAATATCTCACACATGTAAATCCCTGTCCATCCTTTCCAAAACCCATGTTGTATGCAGAACCATGCTGTATGCTTAATTGTCCCCAATTCACATGCCCTGTATTAGCAACAGCAGACAGTTAGCATCTCAGAGTGAAAAATCACTTCACCCACATAAAGCCAGAATAATTGGGATTAATGCAGATGAATTACAAGGTGCAGAGGAGGCATTAAATGACTATGGGCTGGAATAATGTCCACTGTCCATACACATCCATGGAGTGTTAGGGCCATGGCATATTCATGGTGGTGGATCCTGCAGTATGCCTCCCCTCCCACTCACAATGCCACTCTCTGTACTGGCCTATGTGGGACTGGCACAGAGACAACTTGCATGGCCCCCACCATATAGCTCTACCCAGGGGTTAAGTGAAGGGCCTTGTGCTAGAGTTTTGGTATATGGATTAATTTCTCCCTTGGTTATTACATATCTTATTTGTCTGGGATGTAAGCAGCCAATCCTTTATTGAATCATGTGAGTCAAATCACAAAAGGTTAAAGAGTAACATTCACAAAGGCAAATATTTACATAGGGCGAAAGAAATACAAAAATAAGTAGAAGGATGGTCCAGTGATTAGGGGCTAGCCTGGGACTTGGGAAACCTGGATTCAGTTCTCTGCTTGGCCATATACTTCCTGGGTGGCCTTGGTTAAATCATTTAGAGCTAGTTCCACAAAGGGATTAAGGCACTTAAACCCAAAACATAGATTTTCAAAAGCCCTTCATAGCTGTCTTGTTTGGGAATTTTCCATTCTCCCAACAGCAGCCACCTGCTGAGGGCATGGTGAGAGAAATGGTTTTCCCTATGGTGTAGTCAGGCTCGCGCTCCCCATGGACAAACTGTCATAGATCTGGTCTGGCTCCCTCTGATTACTGTGAAGGGATTCAGAATCCCCAGGTGCTTTAAGTCACCAGAATCTGAACAAAGTCCAGTCACTGCATCTGTCTTGGGGTCCTTACAGACACTCTTGGGGTTCAAGAGCTAGCACCCTCTATCCAGTCCCTGGAACCAGTGCTGACACCTCAGGGCCCGGAGATTAAACAAACTCTTTCCCAGATCTCCACCCACAGGTTTACCTCTTCAAGTGGCCATGTTGTAGGTGCAGCATACAACACAGAGATACTTTGCATAAAATTAACGTATTATTGCTCTTTGCTTAATCACATGTGAAATACATAGATCTATGCAAAAATAATAAATCTTACAGGCATTTCCTTGCTTCATTTTCCTCACCACTCCAGAGCATTCTTTGGGCAGGAATCAGAGTTTTGGGGCCTGTGCAGAGCTCTTCTGACCCATTACATAGCTGGTGTTATAACACATGGAGATTTCTCTCTCCCAGCATTTCTTCTCAGACCTTGGCCTTCTTTCTCCTTCCTTCCTGCTGTCCAAACTTCCTGTGTGTCTCTCCCAGTCTTCCACCTGTAAGTTCCTTTCAACCCCCTGCTTTGTCACATTTGGCTCTGTCTTGATTGGGTATTTTCCACTCTCCCAACACCAGCCCCCTGCAGAGGGAATAGTGAGAGAACTGGTTTTCCCTATGGTGCAGTTACTCTTTTGTTCTCCCCAAGTAAGACCTTTCAGGAACTGACAGTCCTTTAACAACCAGCTGTTGTCTCTGTTCTGGCAGAGACCTGACATAACTCTGAAGCTCATGGGGAATGCACATGCAGAGGGGCATTCATGATACAGTAATTTTCATAGTAATGACTTATTTTATAATGTCAACCAGGATTCATACATTGTACAGATAGATCCCCCAAATCATCACACAAATGTAGAGCCCAATCCTATAATCAGAGCCCCCTGGGCAGATTGTTGGATTTACACAGAGCCTCACTGACATCATAACGGTGTGACATGGGTGAAATAGTATAACTGCATTACCAGGGCCTCCTCTGGGCTTTCTTAAACACCCATAGTTTCAATCTGTCTGGTGTGACTTTTTTGAAGAAAAAGGCCCCAAAATATCAATAGAATCATAGAAGATTAGGGTTGGAAGAGACCTCAGGAGGTAATCTAGTCCAACCCCTTGCTCAAAGCAGGACCAACCCCAACTAAATCATCCCAGCCAAGGATTTGTCAATCCGGGCCTTAAAAACCTCTAAGGATAGAGATTCCACCACCACCCTAGGTAACCCATTCCTTCACCACCCTCCTAGTGAAACAGTTTTTCCTAATATCCAACCTAGACCTCCCCGACTGCAACTTGAAACCATTGCTTCTTGTTCTGTCAAATAAAATACACAAGATAAGGTTCAATTACTTTAATTACTCTATGGACAAAGCAATGCTCATCTGGTTCCTAACATTAAAGCATTTCAAATCTCCATGTTATTCATATTTCACTTACTTTCATATTGAATGTTCTTTTCTAATTTTAACATTGATTTTCACTTTTCTTGTTGATTATTTTTTTCATTTCTTTATACTCTCACTTTTCTAGGCCTGTTGGTTCTCAGTGTTGATTAATTTGATATTGATATAGCCTATTGTAATGCTATATTCTTTAAAAGATTCATTTTTGTTAGTATCCACATCTGAATTTTCACAATGCTTTTTGCCGAGCAATTACCCAAGTGCCTTATGAAAGAAACAAACAATGAAGATTTATGATTAAAAAACACCCCATCTTAATCATGCTAGTTTGAGCTCTCAAATCCTTCACAGTTCTCTGGCCATTACATATTGTCTTTCAATGTTTCCAGAAGTAAGACACTATTAAGTCAAATTTGGTTGCAAATTGCAAGATCGGTATTTTACAAAAATTGAGACCAATAGATAAGCCTCCATTAATGACAAAAAAGAAAAAATAGGTTTATTAGTATTATTTGTTTGTTTTTAACAACATCAACTTAGCAGAATTGTTCTAAGGCACAAAAACTCAACAATGTCCAAGCTGCGGGGAAAATAAAAAGTAAATACACAGCATAACCAGTAAAAAGTATATGTGATTTTTAAAACTGGAGCTGGGGGGGGATCACAAACTTTTCATCCAAAAATGAGACAATTATTTTTGTGCAAATGTTTATGAAAAATTGTTCCCGTTTTCCAAGGTTTATTTAAAATGCTTTCGGTTGCAATGATTTATTGTTAACATAGATCAGGATTTATTTTTTGACCATACTCAGTCTTTAGTTATTCTGCTACTTTTATCTCTCTCCACATGTTCAGGGCCAAAATCCGGCTTTATGTAAATGTATGCAAGCCTCTTACTATTTAATGGTTCAAAATAATTAATTTTCTTGGACTTATGCATTCCAAAGAATTTTCTGTATGTGGGAGGACTGTATACAATCCACCACCAGACATTTTAGAAGCCATACATCTCCTTTTAAATAGTAAGGCCATTCTTCCTGATTTCAAATTTCATGCAATTGATGATGATCATTCCATGTCAGTGAAAGATTTCTTGGCTGTAGAGGATTTTGTGTCCGTATCTCCTAGGCATTTTCTGTCTCTGTATAGCTACATTTTGTTTCTGAGATGTGATTGGAGGTCAGAAGATGGAAGTGGGGTTACATTCTTGTCATTGACTGACCATTGCTTCCTTTAGTTTGGAGCTGCATCTTTCCCATTGAAGCAAGAGACCTATTTTGATGATCTACCTTCACATGTTCGTGGAACTAGTGTGTTTCCAGGTGGCTCTAAGGGTGTATACTAGTCAGCTAATGGACAACTCTGTCTCTGGCAGGGATCTCAAAGTCCTGGCCCACGCGCCATCTGCGGCCCAAGAACCTCCCCACTGCGGCTTGCGGAGGAGAGACGCATGCAGCCATGCTGCCGGCTCGGTCTGCTGTTGGTGCCACCCCCCACAGCTCCCATTGGCTGAGGGAGAGGGACAGAGGTACCATCACTAGTCACCGGGTAGAGTCAGCCATAGAGGCAGCATCATTAGTTGCCGGGCAGAGTCAGCCATGGAGGCAGCGTTACTTTTTTGCACAATGAATATAAACAAGTCAAAATACCAAACACAGCTATCTGATGCACACCTTGCTGCAATCCTGAAGGTTTCAACTGCTCAGTCACTGAGGCCAAACATCAACAAACTGACAGAACTGAAGCATTGCCAGGTGTCTGGCAAACACTAAAAACTCTCTGGCAGGCAAATAATTGTATAAAGTTGTATGACAGTTTTATTATTTCTAAGAAATTCGAAATAAAAAATACAATATAAACGTTTTCTTTTCCGAACACCATCTTCAGTGACATTATTGGCCTACTGGGAGGATTTGAGGGCTGGCACTGGCCCTACGGTAAATTAAGTTTGAACCCCTGCTCTATGGTTTGGTAGGATTTGACAATCTTTTAGCCTTGACTAAGGATCCGGACCCTTATCCTTCACTAAGGGTCTTTATCTACACACAGATTTTCAACTGGTATAACTATATTAATGAGGGGTGTGATTCTTTTGTTTAATTTAAATATAGTTATACTAGTACAACCCCTAGTTTTGCTGCAGTGATACCACTATAAAGGTGCCATTATACTGGTATAGTTTATTTGCCTTATACTGGTATAGCTTATTCTCCTTCCCATACAGGAATAAGCTCTCCTATACTGGTATAACTGCACCCACACTAAGGACATTGGCCTGGTCCACACTACCCCCCCCACTTCGGACTAAGGTACGCAAATTCAGCTACGTTAATAACGTAGCTGAATTCGAAGTACCTTAGTCCGAACTTACCGCGGGTCCAGACGCGGCAGGAAGACTCCCCCGTCGATGCCGCATACTCCTCTCGGTGAGCTGGAGTACCGGCGTCGACGGCGAGCACTTCCGGGATCGATCCCAGAACATCGATTGCCTGCCGCCGGACCCTCCGGTAAGTGTAGATGTACCCATTGTACTGCTTTAACTATTCCAGTATAGTTAAAGTGGTATAACTTTTGTGAAGGGTAAAGTCTAAGGCTATGTATACATTGCGCACCTTACAATGGTGAGGCTGTGCCGCTGCAGCCACGCAATTGTAAGGTAAGCAGTGTAGCCATTGTTTGTTGCCGGGAGACAGCGCTCCAACTGACAAAATAAAACCACCCCCAATGAAGGGCAGTAGCTTTGTTGGTGGGTGAGCATCTCCTGCCAATGAAGTGCTGTCCACACTGGTGCTTTTTGTCGTTCAAACTTTTGTCATTCAGGGTGTGTTTTTTCACACCCTTGAGCGACAAATGATTTAACGACAAAAGTGCAGTATAGACAAAACCTTAATGTCTTCCCCACAAGCTTCATCCTCAGAGATTTCCATGATGCTTATGGCTAGCCTGTGAAAGATAAATGATTGGGAGATGGCTACAGTGCCAATGATGGAAGTCCTATGCCAAGTCTGACCAACTGTGCCATAAACTTTTCTGAAGTCTTCTGCCATCGCTGTGTAGCAAAGGAGGAAAGATTACTTTATCTTCACCATTATGGCTGTGAAATTTCACAGAGCAGATACAAAACTAGTCAAGATAGTTAAGTCCCAAGTGGACTGTGAAGTTACAAAGGGATCTCACAAAACTGGGTGACTGGGCAACAAAATGGCAGATGAAATTCAATGTTGATAAATGTAAAGTAATGCACATTGGAAAACATAATCCCAACTATACAACATAAATGATGGGGTCTAAATTAGCTGTTACCACTCAAGAAAAAGCTCTTAGAGTCATTGTGGATAGTTCTCTGAAAACATCCACTCAATGTGCAGCGGCAGTCAAAAAAGCTAACAGAATGTTGGGAATCATTAAGAAAGGGATAGATAAGACGACAGAAAATATCAAATTGCCTCTATATAAATCCATGGTACGCCCACATCTTGAACACTGCATGCAGATGTGCTCGCTCCATCTCAAAAAAGATATATTGGAATTGGAAAAGGTTCAGAAAAAGGCAACAACAATTATTAGGGGTATGGAACGGCTGCCATATGAGGAGAGATTAATAAGACTGGGACTTTTCAGACTGGAAAATAGATGACTAAGTGGGGATATGATAGAGGTCCATAAAATCATGACTGGTGTGTAGAAAGCAAATAAGGAAGTGTTATTTACTCCTTTTCATGACACAAGACCTACAGGTCACCAAATGAAATTAATAGGCAGCAGGTTTAAAACAAACACAAGGAAGTATTTCTTCCCACAACACACAGTCAACCTCTGTAACTCCTTGCCAGAGGATGCTGTGAAGGCCAAGATTATAACAAGGTTCAAAAAAGAACTAGATAAGCTCATGGAGGATAGGTCTATCAATGGCTATTAGCCAGGATGGACAGGGATGGTGTCCCTAGCCGCTGTTTGCCAGAAGCTGGGAGTGGATGACAAGGGATGGATCACTTGATGATTACCTGTTCTGTTAATTCCCTCTGGGGCACCTGACATTGGCCACTGTTGGAAGACAGGATACTGGGCTAGATGGACCTTTGGTCTGACCCAGTATGGCCGTTCTTATGTTCAGAACAGTTGTAAGTGGTTGTCTATACAGCAGGAATGGAAAAAGTGCCCTTGAAGTGCAGGAGCCATAGGATCCTGAATCGTGGCCCCGCCTCCCATGCCACGCTGTCCCCCCCACGGCCCCACCCCTGCACCACCCTTCTTCCCAATTCCTTGCCCTCACAACGCCCATTACCTCAGAGGCCCCGCCCTCACACCGCCTCTTCTTTCTCCCCGAGCCCCTGTCCTTGTACCACCCCTTCCCCAACAACCCCATCCCCACACTGCCTCTTCTCCCCAAGACCCCGCCCCCTGCTCACTCCTCCCTCCCTCCCCCTCTGAGGCTCACCCTTATAGCCCAGTAAAAAGTGCAAGGGCCATGACCCCCGGTTCCCCCATTCCAACACCCCTGCTATACAGTATGCCTCTATCCAATTACAAAGTCAAGTGTTTCTGACTATGAGGATTTCTCATTGGATTTTGTATGTAAATTTACTCAGTTCTGGAATCAGTTGTCTACCTATGTTGTGAGACAGGAGTGACTGAAGAAGACAAAAGTGAAGGCCCAAATACTCCGCTGGTGTAAACTTACCTAGATCCCTTGGCATAGCTCCATTAAACCCCATGGCAATATGCTGATATACACCAACTGAGGAGCTGGCCTGCAACTTTCACTTTGACATTTCAAGACTTAAGTGTTTAACAGCAGAGCTATAAAAATTTTTTAAAATGAAATTTTCTTGTGTTTGTTGCTTTTTCAGGGGCTGCTGGTGGTAATGGTTTAGAAAACCAAAGAAGGTAAGACAACATCAGAATGTCATATCCAAAGCACTTTAAGGATATGTCTACACAGGGATAAAAGCCCTGCAGCTGGCTCGTGTCAGCTGACTCAGGCTCGTGGGGCTCGGGCTGTAGGGCTAAATATTGCTGTGTAGACGTTTGGGCTCCAGATGGAGCTTGAGCTCTAGAATCCTCCACCCTCACAGGGTTCAAGAGCCCAGGCTCCAATCCAAGCCTGAACATCTACATGGTGATTTTTCAGTCACCCACATTTTTTTTTTAACCTTGTAAGAGGTCCATAGAAGCAAAATGCTCTTGTGGGTACCTTAGGAAATGTGCTGATTTTACCCTGCAAGATGAGGCAAATACCCTGGTGGACGTTATGAAATGTACAGTGAATGAGACAAGAAATTCAGGAGCATTGATCCATTCAATGTGCACCATACAAAATGCACATCTTAGAATTAATATTTGAACAATATGCAGTGAGGGACTCAAAGCAGAGAAGTCCTGCCTCATCCAATGCACACTTATAAAATATGAATCAGAGGACTTTTGTTCATTGAACTGATGCATATGATTGATACATTTGCTTCAACATCTCTCTTCTCTGGACCCTTTACATGTAAGTTATGCAAGTTTAGTTTCCCTTACATTCAGTTAGACTCAGTGAGGCAAATTAAAAGGTGATGTTCTAAAGGGGCTTTAAGTGACATGTCAGTATGTGTCTGACTTTGAGAGTCAGATCTTCAACTGATTTAAATAATGATAGCTCCACTATAGAGCTACATCGATTTACAGCAGTTGAGAATCTAGCTCTAATTAACCTAAGGGAGTCTAAGGTGGGGTTACACACCAAATGAAGAGGACAGAAGAATGTGTAAATTACACCAATTTAGGAAAAAAGTTATTTTGGTTCTATGATTCTGAAGCACAAATATTGTAAAATGAAAATGAAAGGTAAAGTAAACTTTCCTTTCTGCACCAATGTTTTTCAGGAAAGTCAATGGCAGATTTCAAAACAAGATGTAGATATACATGAAAATAGCTCTTTCCAGTCTGTTGCAGAGACCTGCTTTTTTAAACAAAGGATGTAAAGAATTACGGTAATTGCTACACTCAACAGATTCTTACCCCATTTAACAAGAAAAATCAAGTGATATGTGGGAGTTGCAAATAGAACAAAAAGGTTTTCTCATGTATTTTGTAAGTTGCAGATAAGGTCAGGAATTATGTTTTCACCGGAAATCATATAGAAAAGAAAAATAAGTATCATTTAGAGTGTTTAGACAATTTAATTACAACTAAAAAAACTACCCGTTATTCCAGGTCAATATCTACAATGTAAAACAGTATGGAAAAAATATCTCCATAAGCCAGAAATAAAGCAAAAATGCTCTGCTGACTGAGCTGGATGTTAAAAAACTCCGTCTCTAATTAATTTTTTTTTTAAATTGTGTGTTCCTAATTTGTACATCCTTACATACTTACGTACCGTTCACCAATCCTCAAATTGTGTGTGTGATATACATGTGTAAGGAGTGCACTACCCCAAGCCTACAGGCTGGGTGTAATCAAGGAGGCCCTGTCCCACCTTGGGCTGGGGTATTAAAACAGAAACAGGAAGCTAAGCAAAAGAGAGGGGTCTAGTAGCTATGCCGGCTGCAGTGGATAGTAATTTCTCTCTCAGACTCCAAAAGACTAGTCTAACCAACTTTGAGACTTTGTTTTGTGGGCTTTAAGTTTGGGATCTTTGAACCAAGGTTCTGAGGTGAGGCCTTTATGAAGAGTGTACTGTAAATGTTCCAGTCCTGAAACCTTATTTTGAAAAGGGGACATGCTATTTTCAAGTATTATATCTGGGACAGATGACTATTCTTTCCCCCCAGACACACACACACACAAATGGGAGGGTGGAATTAAGGTGGGGCAAACCTGCAGTGTCATACTGGGCCTTGATGCATGGGGATGGCCTGCAGGATCCTGAAAACCCCCTTCAGTCAAGAAGTGATGGGGATGCAAAGAGGTGCCTGTCCTTGACTATGAAATAAATCAGCCAGGTAAATATGAACTTGAAGGCCAAGTTGCAGGAAATGGAAAAAACGATGGCATTCAAGTATAGGTCTTCCGTTCCTGCCTTGGAGGCCAGGATAGTATGGCTAGAAGAGCATCAGAGAAGCTGTAATAATGGGATACCCTCTACAGTTTCCCAGAAAACTCCTCCGCTAATTAAAAACATTAGAAGAAAGGGCTACTGCATCCGAGAGGATCAGTGCTGAAGTCCTTCAACAGAGGAACTTACTACAGGCATAAAAAAAGCAGAGGCCTTGCAGGAGCTGGATGTGATCCGCTCCTTCAAGGACTGTGTCTTGGCTCAAACCATAAAATGGGAGTGGGAATTGGCCTGCTTGAGGGCAAAAGAAGAAAACTGTGAGCAATAGTACTTGCTGTTGGAGAAAAACTAGGAAGAGCTTCACAAGAAAATCCTCCAGCAGTGTCAGATCGTTGAGGCCCAGCATAAGAAGGTGGAACCACTGGAGGTGGAGAGGGCAGCCCTGAGTAAAGTTCTGGGGAATGTCAAGGGAAACACTGCCTTGTACAGCCTGTGTATCAGCCCTTTGAAGGGAAAAGCCATCATGTGAGTGATGTAGAAACACCCATCCAGGAGGAAACCAAAGCAGACGAGAGAGAGACCTGGGTCTGGTCCCCTGCTGAATGCCTGCGAACAGCAGCACTAACCAACATGGAGCTAAAAAAAGTTCATCCCAAAAGAAAAGATGATCCCACAAGGGGAAGAGAATAAAAATGTTTGCTCCACTGATAACATCACACATCGTTGTGTGGGTGCAAGAGAATGGAAGTGGGCTCTCATAAGAGCTTGTCTGAAGATTGTAGGGGGAAATAAGCAGTCAGTAGTGATCCTAAATCCTATGAGTGATTTAGGCTGGATGAAAGACAGCCTTAACTATGACGGATGTGCTTGTGAGTGTACCTGGGGAGGCTGCTCTTGAAGAGACCAGGAGGCAACCTTATGCTGGTTCAGCAATGGTGCAAGCCTGATGCTCTTGATTACCTCCAGTGCAACTGGAGGGCTTGCCTTACAAGGTATGCAGTTTGTTTTGAATTATGACTATCAAAGACTATGGAGGAGTTTGTTCACTGCACAAGCTACAGAGGACATTGGGGAATGCAATTCCTGTCTCTACGTACATTGTTGATGGGACTAAAAACATGGCTAGGGTCTTGAGGTTTCCTTGCTAAGTAGGACATGCCTCTTTGGCTGGAGAATGATATTGTCAGGGGCAGGTGGCTAGGCCAGCAGCCCTAATGAAGTCAAATAGTTAGATTGCCCTTTTAAGTGCCCATATAGGCACGGGCAGACAATTGAACTTTCCCCAGGGCTGAGCTCTGGGGGGAGGCGTGTGATGGAGTGCACTATCTCTTTAAGGGACAGGCTGAAGCCTAAGACCAGGACAGGCTGTGGTGTAATCAAGGAGGCCCGCCCCAGCCTAGTGCTGGTCTCTCTAAACAGGACTAAGAAGCTGGATGGGGATTAGAAGCCACGCAGGCTGCAGTGTGTGATGGTTTCTCTTTGAGGCTTCAGGAGACCAGCCTAAACAGACTTTGAAACTTTGTTTTGTGGACTTTAAGTTTGGGAGCTCTGAACCAGGGTCCTGAGATGAGGACGTTTTGATGTGTATATTGTAATTTCTCTTATCCTGAAAGACTGCTAACAGGGGACATGCTATTTTGTTAGCATGTGTTGGTTTCTCCTTGGCTGGGGCTGTTAAAGTGAACAGATTGCGCCCTCTGGGTAGCAGGGTGAGAATTAAGGTGTGGCACACCTGCAGCTGCAAGGGGCTGTGAGGGGATGGCCCATGATGTTACAAGGAAGTAAAAATGCCTGTGTTTCTGATATGTGTATATAAAAAGTAGTGATGATATCTGATAGTGATCAGACATATTTCATATACAACAATTCAAGGGCAGTGAAGAGAAGGATACTACTGCTCACTCTCAAAATCTTGCATGGGAAACCAATGCAGAAGAGTATTAAAAATAAGTGCTGTGTAGCTACAGAAAGATGAACTCCCCAGTGGAGACTATGATACTCCAGGGTGCAATCCAGACCAGTGAGGCGCTGTGTCACCGCTAGCTCTGCAACCTGGGGTTCCTCACAATACTTTGCTGCTGTAGCTCCCAACCTGGGCTCTTCACAAACAGCCTACCAGCATATAGGTCACACTTTGAGTGTCTGTGTGTATAGCCACAGCCCTGGTCCAACAGTTTGGATGCCAGCAGCCTGTCAGCAAACACCAGCCATAGTCTGGCTTCCAGCAGCCTTGATGACTACTTGCAGAGTGACCCCAATACACTCCCAGTCTCAGATTCCCCCCTCCCAAAATGTGTTTTGCATTGTTCAGCTCTCTCCTGGACAGTCCAGATATATTAGGTCCATTGCCCTTCTCAGGGGATCAATATACAACAGTCTAATACCTTACATGAAGTTACCCAAACAATTCCCAACACCGGATTAGTTTTAATTAAAGAATAAAACAAGTTTATTTAACTACAAAGAGAAAGAGAGAGAGAGAGAGAGAGAGAGAGATTTTAAGTGAGTACAGGTAATGAGGTATTAAAGTCAGAAATGGTTACAAGAAAAATAAAGATAAAACGCTTTCTAAACTAGACTTGATTCCAGGTGAAGTCCCTTACCATGTGTTTTCAGTACATTGCTGACCAGACTCTCAGACCAGGATCTGCTCCCAAAGTCATGGGCTGTTTCTTTTGTCTTCTGAGGTGGAAAGGAGAGATGGATAGAGAGAGAGATAACCTGCAGTATTTCTACCCCTCACTTTTATAGTTCAGTCACCCTTTGAAATGCATTTTCCTAAGAGTGACCCCTACATCAAGTTCTTTCCAGTGCAGAACAAAGAGATATAGTGTCTGGTGCGGGAGAGGTTTTTATGCTGTTGTTTTATGCTGTTGTTTATGCTAAGATACAGCTCTGTTTGTTCCTGCACGCATTTCCTTGCCAAAGAATGGCCATTCGATAGGGGAGGGTTCATCAGCTTTGATGATAGATGGCTAGAAGTGTCAATTTGTCCTTTGTCTTTGAGAAACAGGTTTACTCATTCCCCAGACTTATCTGGTAAACACTCTTTAGTCATGATGTCAGCTTATGTTCATAACTTTACATCTCATGTTGCTACATACATTTCACCATAATATTACTGACCAGCAAGTTATTAGTTTTCAAGTGATATCTTTTAAGGCATATTTTGAACAAAAAATATTATAGTAGTGTGTAGGGTGTGAATACAGGGGTGCATTCCATCAAAGAGACAAATAATGTTATGTCTATAATCTACTGTCAGTAGTGAATATTATTGTTCCTGCATCTGGGCTAACCAGGAAAGAATTATATCAGAGTAAATAAACAAGTCAGGAATCAACAAAGTTTCCAGGTGCTCTGAGTATAAAAAACATGCCTTCACCTATAGGTTACAGCAGAAATATGGATGTAGAAAGACAATCTCCAGAGGGAATTGAAAAAAAAATCTGTATAAGAGTTGAAAGTAGCTCTTACATAGTGTACATCAGTGATAAGAAATCTGTTAGACAAAACAAATTACATGCTAACAGGAGACTGGCTTGCTTGGAAGAAATAAAGGACATTTCAGTGTCTTCTTGTGTGTTAGCGTGTCTGTGTGAGGGAGAGTGGAGATGACTCATCCTAGCAAACAAAACCCATTCCCACCCTAAAAATACCATGGCAAACAAACAAAATGGGTGAAAAAGGAATAGGAGAGAAAACAAATCAGAGGGGAAAATCAGTGAAGTAAACAAGATGAAAGAAACAAGATGGATACAACCACATGAAATTTCAGTTAGATCCAAAGGGGAGGGGCAGAAGAATTAATTGAAAGCCTAATAATGTCACATATGCATAAATTGCCTCTTACACTATTTTTCCTATCAATATCAAAATTTAATCTTCAACACTGGCAGACAACAGTGATGCCCATCACAGCTGTTAGTCACCTCCCATCTTTGTGTCAAATCCTCAGCTGCTATAAACCATTGTAGCTCCACTGACTTCAATGGAGCTGTATCTGTGTACAACAACCGAGGATCTGGCTTTCATATTCTGCACAGCATAGGATACCTTGCAATTAACAAAAAGCTGTTTAACATAGAATATTTTAAATATTCACTGAAAAAATCAAATAATATTGAAGGCAAGTATATAGCCACAGCCACATGCATTGTGTTTTAATCTATTTATTATAATTGTTTTGTGACCATTTATGGAGGAGATCCTTGTCATTCCTTTCCATGGTTACACCAAGGCGGTGCATTACAACATCTATTTTTCATCCAAGAACATTCTTCAGTTCTTAGGGTGGCCACAAGGATCATTTGTATGTGTGTATGTGTGTGTGTGGGGGGGGGGAAGGAATAGTCATCTGTCCCAGATATAATACAGTATCCATGGGCGGCAGGTGGACCCCCATTCGGGGAGGCTAGCCCTGTGGCCCCGGCCCTTCTGCATGGCTGGAGCCCTAAGCCCCCCCGCACCCTCCTCCTGCGGCCGGAGAAACCCCTGGCGGGCCGGAATCCCCCAAACCGTCAGAGGAGCTCCGGGAGGGGCCCTAGCTGGCCAACTGATCCGAGCCCCGGCCTGGGGCCAGAGCAGCCTCAGCCGTGCCAGCCAGCCCGGCTGGAGCAGCCTCAGCCACGCTGGCCAGCTCGGGCTGGAGCAGCACCAGCCCAGCATCCCACGGCAGTGGCTGCAACCAGAGAAGACAGAGCCTTCCCTGGCATAGTTTAAAAACCGCCCATGACAGTATCCTCATAAATCATTAATTATTTTAAAATACCCAAAGTCCTCTAGGGAGCAAAACAAATTCACAAAATGTTTTCAAGTGCTAGATTTTACACTTGAGGTTTTATCTACCTAACTTATATGTTAAAATAATGAAAATGAAAATAATTAATAAATCATACACAGACAGACATAAAAGAACATAAATTTACCCACATCAGAAACAGTCTTTACTTGTAACTGGAGTTTTCTGTAATATAATGGGCCAGATTCTCAACTGGTGTAAATCAGTGTAGCTCCATTGAAATCACAAGCTGAGAATCTAGTCCATTGTTTCTCCAGATCATCATGTGGCACCTAATATCTTGAAATCATCCAAAAATAGTGAATAGAATGCTTAGATTAAGGTTATCTGAGGGAGTTTAGCTGCTCTTAGTCCCTTTCCAGCACTTTTAAAATACCAGCTAATAGCTCTGAGAATCTAAGGCAGGTTGGTGAATGAATGTGGATAAGTAGAGGCAATATACTAACATAACTGTACTTACACCTAAGTAACATTTTGTTCTCCTTTGATAATTGCCTCATGAAGATCCCCTCATTTTAGAGACTGACTGGCAGTGACAACGTGTACGGCTGAAGAATATTTCATTCAAATGCATTTTTGAAAGTGATATAGCAAAATAAGCCTTTGATTTGGTTCCTAATACTAGAGAGTAGTGCTGACTCAAAATGTTAATTAGCTCCACATGCTTCTTAACACACCAGTTTTTGAACTGTGAATCCAAACAGTATTTGCTGATATTCAACAGGATGGTCTCATAATGCTCTCTTTCCTCTGAGATTTCCAGCTGCATAATCACATTAAAAGGCAGCTAAAAATGTTAAATAATTTCCTAACATTACCTCTCTATACAAGCAATTTCTGTAGTTGCCATAGGGATGTTATGCAAACAGGAATGGGGTGGTTCATGTGATCATAAGTAGGAAGGAGTGAACATTATAAAGAATATTGAGAACCTTGGTTTACCAGATTTCGGAAATATTTCTCAAGCATGATATAGAATGAACCTAGTAGGAATTTGAACCCAAGGGTGCTGCTCCCCCACATGAGCACCCTAACCATTGTGCTGTGGGCTAGTCCAGGGTGGGGCTCTAGTGTTGAAGCTATTCCACTTTACATAATATATTTCAATATTATTTGTGCCAGAGAGAGAGTCAGAAAGATCCCCTGGCCCTATGGTTAGGGAACTCACTGAACTGTGGGAGACCCAGGTCCATGTTCCAATGCATATTTAATATTTAATCCAGACTTGTCCAGGCAAACCAAATAGAGATTGAGCAAAATAAATGGATTATATCATTTGGCTACAAGAGAAACCAACTCCACTTGTGAGCAAATATATCCTTAGTGTAGATGTGGACAGCAAAAATGGATGCATCTTATCTGAGGACTGAAAATCCATGTCTGACAAGTTCCTTGCTGTTGGATTGAGTGAATCTAGAGACAGAAGAAAGACCTGCCCTAGCTTCTGTGACAGGAGATCCCAAAAGAAGTAACAGAATAATGGAGTTATGATAAATGAAGGGGGGAGTAGCTCCCTTTGATGGACACTCAGCCAGCCACTTAGCTGTAAAAACCCTCTTGGTAGCTGTTCTCTGCTTGCTTTACCTACTAGGTTAACAAGTCCATAGGTAAAGAAAAGGAGTGGGCACCTGACCAAAAGAGCCAATGGAAAGGTGACAACTTTTTAAAATGGGAAAGAAACTTTCCCTTTGTCTGTTGCTCTCTGGGCTGAAGAGATAGGGTTAGCAGGAATGCTGTGTAAAGTTTGAACCAGATATGAAAATCATCAGATCATATCTAGAACTACTTTTAATAACCCAAATGTGTAAGTAGATCAGAATGTTTAGCTAGATGCGAACAGGTTTATTTCTTTTTTTTAAGGCTTGTGGATCTCCTCTGTGCTAACCTCAGATGCTTTTGTTTGCTTGTAACCTTTAAGCTGAAAAGGCTTCTTATGAAGACTTGATCTCAGTGAGTCATTTGTTTGGTTCAGTAGATTCTCAGTGGATATAAATCAGTGTAACTCATTTGAAATCAGTGAAGGTAAAGCTAAAGATCTGGATCATTGACTAGGTAAGCTACTGTTAGAGTTAGGTACTCAAATCTGAGCAACTCATGAGCTCTCAGGAGAAGTAAAACAGGTTTCAGCACCTGAACTGGAGACAATGGGTGATGATGCCTGAACTGGAAACAACTCACCATTGAATCTGCAATTCAAGCTGAGTTTACAGGACTGCCTAAAAAAAGGTTTTTATTTTTTTAAAAATTTTCTTGTAAACTGCGCATGTTTGAATTGGAAGCTATTGACAGATGTTAACAGGGAATTCCATACTGCTACTTATATAACTGCACTTTTTTAGGAGGAAACCACACTTCCAGATTACAATGAGAAAAACTCAGAAGTTGAGGTTGCCTATGCAAATGATAACTTTGGTCTAAAACCCAAGAAACTGCTGCAATGCATAATGCAGAAGTGAAGCAGTGGGTCTCTGATTCACCACCAATGACTGTAAGAAAGACCTGGGTGGTGGCTGGGGCTATGGTTTCATATGTCAGCTTCACTCCAAAACTTTAGATTCATATGAAGGCATATGTACAGCCTCAGTAGTCACTTTCTCAATGACTTTGTGATGGGACTCAAGAAGGTTATGCTCCTAATGTAGATCTGCCCCACAATCTTTTTACTAATTGTCTTTTACAGGTGATAATCTTGTATATTTGTGTGATGCTGTCTGATTGAAGCTGACCATTTATATCATTGTTACTACCATTGTTGCACAGTTGCAATTAATCTTGTACAAAGTGTATCATATAAGGTGTCAGTGGAAAAGTTACAATATATTAAGTATGACAATCCTCTTTATATGCATGCATCATTTTTATATCTGAAGTTATGAATATTGTTTATGTATCTGTATCTCAACCATGTGTTGTATGCCTGGGTAGATTTACATCAGGGCTAGAGAGCTAGGTGTTGATGGCCTATTAAGGACACTCAGCTCACAATGGGCCATTGAAGAAACTCATCCCACCCAATAGGCCTTTCCTGTGGATGCCTCAAACAGTGTGGGATCAATGGCCGTCCCTGTGATTCAGCAAACCCTGCAAGGACATAAGATGAGGACATGTGACCTAAGACTCCATCTTTTACCAGTGACTTTTCATGCTCATGTGACCCTGGACTCCATATTGGGCCAGAAACTTTACCTGCACCTGGTCTGAGTTATAAATTACAAGCTGTAACATCACTGCTTTGCCTCATTCCTGCTCCAATTCTCTGGACTGTGGATTTACAACTAAAAGGAGTATTGTGAACTATGGACTGAGGGTCTTCCAATCTTTTGGAAGTCACCAGAGAGACTTTTGCAAGCCAGCAGTCTATTCTATCACTGCTATGATCCTGATCTATGAACACCGAAAATCACTTGTATGTATATGATTCTTTAACCATTCAGTAACTCTTGTTTTCTTTTTATTAAAAAATTCTTTAGTTAAATTACTAAGGATTGGCTGACCGTGTGGTATTTAGGTAAAGATTTGAGAGATATATTGGCCTGGGGGTAAATGTCTGATCCTTTGGGATTACTAAAACTTCACATATGGTGAATTGGATTTCCAGTAACCTCTCACTATATTAGACCTGTTTGTCTGGATGGTAGCTAAGGGCTGGAATAGCTACAGGGGACTGTGTTTGGCTTCTGTTTAACCAGTGTGGTGCTACAGAAGCTCTTTTGTTGCTGGTTTGGTGAATCTAATTATAGAATAAACCACCAGTTTTTAGGGATTGTCTGTCCTGTTTCCTGCAGTCTGCCCTGAGTGTGGTATTCTCAGTGTGGTCTATCCCAGGAACTCGGTCACAATTTTTTCTGCTAAGTCTACTACATTTTGATCAAAGCATGCCTTTTTGGATGGGATTTTCATATCAGATAAGGAAGATGTGAACAATTTGAGAGGTTACCCTTTTCGCAGGAGGAAAGAAAACTACCTGACCCTGAGTTAACCAAAGGAATTTCTGAGAGCTCCTTAAAAATGTAAAGGAAGTCAACTCTTGCAGCTTTACATTGCAGATCTGATGGTAACATGAAGTCCTAAATGTGTTTTGTCAATTTTATTTTAAAAGTGGCTTCCACATCCTTTTAACTTTCCCCTATTGTAGGTTTATTTTAAATAAATGGCTCCTAAAATGTCACAGAGAGAAATATGTCCTTTGCCTATTTTATTCATTTTCCTCATAAGTATTTGAAAAAAGTCTTTCCTTAAATAAAAGCAGGCTTTTATCAAAACAAGAAGGAATAATATACTGAACAATGAAGCATGTTCTTCTCTTTGTATCTTTATACATGATGAGCAAGAAGGAAATTTTAATGTTTCACCAAGTTTGTGATTTATTCATTTTAAAGACAAGAAAATGATTGAGTTTGTCAGACTGATTACATAGAAAAGACATAGGGCAGAAACCACTTACATTATGATCCATGTAACAGAACAGAAAATTACATCCTCCAAATATTTGTATTTATTTGTTTGCTATCTTCCATCTCTGAATTAAGCTAGCTGCTGATAAAGTGACTGAGAAGCTGTAAATAAGTGATGGTGCTTATATTCAAAACAAGACATCCCGATAATAATAAGTCGTCACATGCAATTTGCCATTTACAAATCCACAGGCAGAAATCATGAAAACACACATTTTAGGTGGTTATTTTATTCTTCAGATTTGAAGGGACTGAAGTATAAAAAAGATTTGGTTCTCAAACTGGTGAAAATTTGCTTTGTGGTACTGCAGTTTTTCTTCAGGATATGAATGGAATTAGGTTTTCCTTCCTGCAAAGCTACAAATATGCCTACTGAACAATGGTTTGTTTGTTATTTACTTAGTGAAGACAAAATGTGTGTGAATTTTGTGTAATGGAAAGCTGAAAATTAAATTATAAATTCATTATATTGTTCTGTGGCTTAATCTGCTCATTGACAAAATAGGGAAAGGAGGTCATTGGCACAAGAACAGGATAACTACCTTGGAGAGATTGGATGGCACTGGGGATTGGTTATAGGACACAGAATCCTTCATCTTAAAGTCACTGTTTCTGAATGCTGTTCAGGTAGTGATTTGAGAGTTATGACCATCTTAATAACAGTGTTTGTCACAGTTCTGGGTTAACTGCACCTCTGACTGCTTCGTGGCCTCTTGAGAGCACTATGTCTCAGGCCTATAATGGTCATGTCTGTCTGGGCAGGAATCCGCATTCCTCTCCCTCCAGACCAAAGTTTTAGGGTTGCAGTCCCCTTTGTAATTCACTGTGTTTATCCCAGTAGCCCTGACTTTAGCCCAGCATCTGCAGTTCTGCTGTCTCCCAGGGGCTTTGATAGTTTCCCAAAACACAATACGTTTATTTGGGACAAAAGCATTAGAGAGAAAACATATCAAAACAATGTACATGCATGCTAAGCTTACCAAGTATTACCCATAATCCATATGGGATCCTGGTAGGTCTGCACCCAAGTTTGCAGTGTTGTAGCTGTGCTGGTCCCAGGATATTAGTGAGGCAAGCTGAGTGAGGCAATATCTTTTATTGGACCTACTTCTGTTGATGAAAGAGACAAGCTTTCAAGCTACACAAAGGTTTTCTTCAGGTGAATGCTTCTCTTTTTCACCAACAGAAGTTGGCCCAATAAAAGATATTACCTCACCCACCTTGTACACAGGTTTGTCAGTTATTACTTCCAGAGGGTATCACTTCCTGAGTCAGCTCAGGTTGACTCATTCTACAGTTTGGAGACTTCGTTTGCTGGACCTCTTGTATCCAGTCGAAACCAGTGTATGCAATTCCTCCTAGGGGATGGTACTTCTACAGACTTGTTCAATTGTCTAGAGATTGGCATTAATTACCCCTTAGTGATTCCAGATTTCTCCAGAAAACCCACCAAGTGAGTCAGGAACACAAAGATATTCATACTGTTCATTGATGTAATAGTCTTTGAAGTTTCCGTGCTTCCAAGATTTCACATCTGTTATAGTGTTTATTACTTATTTTATGAGTTAGTTATTATTTACATAGTAGCATAGATGTGCATGATGATTTACAGAGATAAAAGGTGTGATCCCTCAGTTTCTGAGAGCTTTTCAGAATGCTAGAGTATAGAAAATGAATTTGTGGTCTCAGGCCAGCAGATAGCTTACAATTAGGGCAGTCAATTAAAGAGATTGCACTACAGTACTTGTATGAGGTGAATTGAAAAATATTATTTCTTTTATCTTTTTTACAATGCAAATATTTGTAATAAAAAATAATATAAAGTGAGCAATGTACACTTTATAATCTGTGTTGTAATTTAAATCGATATATTTGAAATTGTAGAAAACATCCAAAATATTTAAATAAATGGTATTCTATCATCATTTAACAGTGCAATTAAATATTGTTTTTAATTTTAATATTGAGTGAGGTCCTGATGTTCTGGGTCCAGTTCTGTTCAATATCTTCATTAATGATTTAGATAATGGCATAGAGAGTATACTTTTATAAAGTTTGCAGGTGATACCAAGCTTGGAGGGGTTGCAAGTGCTTTGGAGGATAGGATTAAAATTCAAAATGATCTGGACAAATGGGAGAAATGGTCTGAAGTAAATAGGATGACATTCAAGAAGGACAAATGCAAAGTACTCCACGTAGGAAGGAACCATCAGTTGCACACATACAAAATGGGAAATGACTGCCTAGCAAGGAGTACTGCAGAACAGGATCTGGGGGTCATAGTGGATCACAAGCTAAATATGAGTCAGTCTAACACTGTTGCAAAAAAAACCCAAAAAAAACAAAAAAACAAAACAAAACAAAAAAACCAAACACACACATCCTTCAGGGATGTATTAGTAGGAGTGTTGTAAGCAAGACACAAGAAATAATTCTTCCGCTCTACTCCTCACTGATTAGGCCTCAACTGGAGTATTGTGTCCAATTCTGGGCACCACATTTCAGGAAAGATGTGGACAAATTGGAGAGGGTCCAGAGAAGAGCAACGAAAATGATTAAATGTCTAGAAAACATGACCTATGATGGAAGATTGAAAAAAAAATGAGTTTGTTTAGTCAGAAGAAGAGAAGACTGAGAGGGGACATAACAGTTTTCAAGTACATAAAAGGTTGTTACAAGGTGAAGGGAGAAAAATTATTCTCCTTAACATCTGAGGATAGAACAAGAAGCAATGGCCTTAAATTAGATTGGACATTAGGAAAAACTTCCTAACTGTCAGGGTGGTTAAGCACTGGAATAAATTGCCTAGGGAGGTTGTGGAATCTCCATCATTACAGATTTTTAAGAGCAGGTTAGACAAACACCTTTCAGAGATGGTCTAGATAATACTTAGTCCTGCCATGAGAGCAGGGAACTGGACTAGATGTCCAAGGTCACTTCCAGTCCTATTATTCTATGATCTCATCATTAATAGTGATTAATTTTTAAAATCATTTGATTGCCCTAATTACAATGCACATATTCCCCCTCAGAACTGGCACTAAGTAGCATCTTTGTTGACAAACTCAACAGAGAGGCCAAGACCTGAACCAGAGTGGGCTTTGAATTACTTGTTAGAGGTAGAGTTTGGCAGGTCAATAAGGAGGCATTGTACTGCTGCTGCCTGCGATGTACTGGTTCTCTGGATAAAAAGGACTTGTTTGTACTTCTAAGTATATATTTGCAGTTCTTGCTGTGACCATGCAATAGAAGATTGTTAGAAGGTTTTGTTAAGACATTCTATTCTTTAAAAAATATTATTATTTATTCATCAGATGGATGAGTACTGATTTCTTCAGTCAGATGCACTCCTGCTGCTAGCAGCTTTAACCCTTTTCTGAGAATTTTTTTGACATTTTACTGAGGCCATGTCTACACTTACCAGGAATTGAGGCTGCTGCGATCGATGCAGCGGGGGTCAACAGCGGGTCTAGTGAAGACCTGCTAAATCAAACCCAGAGCACTTTCCGGTTGACTCTGGTACTCCATCGGAAAAAGAAGATTAAGGTAAGTTGATGGGAGAGTGTCTCCCATCGACTCAGTGCGGTGCAGGCACTGCAGTAAGTTGACCTAAGCTATGTTGACTCCAGCTACATTTTCACATAGCTGGAGTAGCGTAAATTAGGTAGACTTACCGCAGTAATGTAAACAAGGCCTGAAATGAGGAGAAATTCAGATGCCAGACCTGAATCAAAATTTCCTAAATCTCTCATGCATTGTTGATCACAAGCGTCCAAAAAAGAAATAACTGTTCCTGCTGGATTCGGTATACCTGTATGGCCAAATTCTGCTTTTAACCTGTGGCTTTAGGGGTGGGGGAGGAGAGGGAGAGGGTAAGAGCTGGCTGGAAAATATTTTTGTTGAAAAAAAAACAATGAAATTTTTCAGGGAAAAATTTCAGCTTCATCAAGTTTTCATTTGTTGTTGAAATTTTTAGACTCTTTTGAAATTTTAGAAATATTTTAATTTCATTTGTGGGGAAAATCCCCATTTCCTCACTTTAAAAAAAAAAAAAAGAAAAAAAAGACTTGGAAAGGGTGAAAAATGTTTGTTTTAAGAGACAGGATTTTTTCCCCCTACATTGTCTCACTTTTTAAATTTCCTCCCTCATACTTTTCCATTAGAATAAAGAGGCATGTGTGAGTGTGTGTGGAAAATGAGAAATTCCAAGAAAAAGTTGTTTTGAAAATTTTTGATTTAAAATGAAAATTATTGTGAAAAACAGTCAAATAAAAGAAAAATCCTTTTTTTTTCTTTTCAATAAATGTTTCATACAACAGGTGTGTTCTTTTCTTTGAGGGGCTCTACTGATGTGGTTCCGCTACTAGGTGTTGGGTGAGAGAAGGGAAGAATCCAGGAGTTCGTGCAGGAGTCACACTCCTCATGTTTTGTTTCGTACAGCACCTCAGGGCTGAGTAGTATGTGGGCTTTGTGAGGCTACTATAGGTAAAATAGACACATGCCCAGACTGGGCTATAATGGACGTGACTTATAGATGGTATTACTCTTGATTCAGCAAGCAGAAATTCTTCATCATCACTTTGTGGATGGGCGGAAAGGAGGTTATTTCCATTCTACTCCCCTTTTTGCTAAAATAGTAATAAGTACCTATCCCCAAATAGCTATGTCCTTCAGTTTTATTGATCATCTTTCCCTTTCATATCTCTGTCTTCTTACCCTGCAGTATCTTGGTACCCTTTTCCCCCCCCTTTTTAGGCGCCAGACCCCTTCTAAACTTCTCCCCCCCCCCCCCCCCCCCCCCCCATTAAACCAGCCTTGGGCAAAACTCAGGGAGTTCACTACTAAAACTGGAAAAAACGGAATGTTCTGCTGCTGATATTGCACCCCCACCTCAGGAATGTCCCTAACAAGAGTTATAACCACCAATGTTGTAAAGATGCTGGGAAATTAGGGAGGATACAGAAAGAGACTCAACAAATGGTAAAATAAACTCTGACCAGTGTTTTATGCTGACCATCTGGACAAATAGAGAAGGTCACAACTAAGTTACAATTTGGGCATGAAAGATAATATGTAAAAAACTTGGGCAGAAAGGAGGACACATAGGTGCCAGTGTGTAATTGATTTGTATAAAAAAAAAATTTGTATAATGTGATAGGTTTAGTAAATTTGAAGGAGGTAGCTAGTTTTACCTATATAATATAAATGAAAAACAATGCTCTTTGGGAACTATTTCCGGACTGCAGTGAAACATCAAGCTGCTAGAACTCTGACCCCTCTGCACGACCGTGATGTGCAGAGGCTTTGGCGGGAACCCCCGATGAATGAATCCTGACTGGCCACCGGGTGAAATTTGTCTGTATATTGGAAGAGGTGAGCATAAGAGATTTGCTTGGTATATGTATTCTGTGTGTGTTGCTAATACACAGCTGTGCTCTAAACATCTATTTAAGGCTCTTTTACTGGGAAAAGGTTTCGCAGACCCATAGAGCCCTGAGCCCAGAGGGAAAGGGCAAGTACTTAAATTGACCAGGCTTATTCCTGAGTCCCATGGGTAAGGATAGGTGCCTTACACCCTAAGCCCTCGGAAGGGAAAGGGTGGGGGTGCCTAAATTGATTGGGTCACGCCTTGAGCCCTTGGTAGGGTATAGGCAGGGTGCCTGAAATTGAGCGGGTAACAGTGTTGCTTCTCCTTCCCTTGAACCATTTCCAATTTAAAAATCTCTCTGTCTCCTCTCACACCAATTAATAAATGGCAAAAGGTATTATGTTGTACTGTATGTGTGCAAATTAACACTGCTAACATCTTCCCATTTTCCTACTAATTACTATGAGAGGATGAAAGGAGGCATTTTAGTTAATGAACAGTTGTAGAGCACTTTGAACATGATGCAACAGACTATAGAAGTGTGAAGTACACCTTGCTGTCCATGTTCCTGAAGTATTAAGTCTATCATTGTTCGGATTCCTCTTTTCCATTGTGGCTTGGACCTTTCATTTACTTCTTATATTTTGGTCATATTAAGTGATAAAATGAAAATATTAAGAATATGGAAAGGCTGTCATTCATATTTCACTGAAACTGCATGGAAAGAAGACAATGAGACTGATTCACTATTACATTATTCCAGTTTGACAGTAGTGAATCAGCCCTACTGCATAACAACTAGTAAATAGAAAAATGCAGGTTTTTATATGTCAGCAGTCTTGGACTCAGAAACCGAGAACGGCCAGTTTCTTTGTTGGTCCATAAGCGTTTTAATGTGTTTTAAATGATTGGGCTGAATCCTCACCTGATATACAATGATGTAGTTCCATGAAGTCAAAAGCTAGGTCAGTTTACACCAGATGAGGATAAAGGGTTTTGGGGTGCTCAACTGGAGACACCTTACTGTGGTCTGGCTTTCAGAAAGTACTGAGCACTTGTCCTATGAAAGTCAGGCTCCCATAAGGCATCTCAAATTGGGCATCCAAAATCACTAGTTACTTTTGGATATTGTGTGGGAAATATTATAGTTCTCATAGTCACAAAATGTATTCATATTCTTCCCTGGATTTGTGATACTCTATGTAGCATATCACCTCTGAGAGTACACTTATTCCCTTGGCATGTTTTTAGTCCCTAATTATAAAAACACTGAATTCCATAAAACGCCTACTTAGTCATGTAATCTGCCTATGATTAGCTCTGAATTTTGTTTCCCTCTTCTCTTGCGTTGACTAGACCTCCTTCCCCATGACCTGAGTGCACATTTCTTATTTCAGGCCAGTGAGGTAGAAAGTAAACAAAGTGCTGTGAGATCCTAATACTTACCACTGTGGGAGTCTCTTTCTAACATTTCATTATTCAGATCTCACTATATTTCTCTTGTTTCTTCCCTTGAGTACACAGTAATTTTGCTTTCAATTTTTTCCATTTTCAACACTGCTCTTCCATCTACTGCTTTATCCAGCTGGCTTCTATCCAACACTAGCATGTACTGTACATTTCATTCAGTAAAACACTGTAGGTATGAGGTATGGATTATTTCCATGGACTATGCTCTTTTCATGATTCTTGTATGACAAATATATTGAGTTCTGATTAGAGCAACACTGAAACTTTTTTAGAAAATATTTTGGGGGGCATTCTCAGTGGAAATACTGAAGTCAAGTTGTCACAATAAAATGCCCCCCCCATGGGGTCCCCTGGGTCAGTCCCAGAGTTGTATATTGCTAACGCCTTTATATGCATTGGAAGGTATCTTGGGAAGGGTTGAAGGTGTGAGTGTGGAGTGGAAGATTCCTTTGAAGGTTACAAGAGGCCGAAGGGGGAGGAAGAGAGAAAGGAACGGGTTAACTCGATGATCCAGCTAGGCCCAAAGATAGGGAACGAAACTTCAGCCCAAGGCCAGCGCACACAAACAAGCTCTCTGCTGCCAAACAGCCAGAAGCCTGTAGCTCAACCCCAGCCAGCCGTGAGAAAGGAGAACTGAGCCAGACAGAACTGAAGGGGTTGCAAAACTAGTAAGATTGCGAAGGTCAGTGAGTGGAAAAACAACAGTCTCACGACCCTGAAACTGGTGTGTTTTGGGGAAACTAAAGGAGCTGCGAAAGGCCGGTTCGGACTGGTACCGAGAGCATGGGAGATGAGGGTCCCTGGATGAAAACATCCCTGGAAGAACCCATGGCTTAAAACCCTCCCAAGAGCTGAAGCAAGTCGGAGATTTACAGCGGACCCTAGACGACCTGTGCACAGGGCAGAACTCTCGTCTACCCTTCCCCCCCCTTCTTCTTACATTACACCCAGGCTTGGCCAGTCTTGAGTTGTGCATGTGTAAGTATGAAAGTGGGTTAGGGCTCAGGCACTAACGCTTTCTTTTTCCCTCTGAGTGACATGGGGCGCGCCCTGCACTCACCGCTGTTATTTGGTTAATAAAGCTTTAAATTTAGTCATTTGGTGTGCTCCTTCATCTCTTCCCCTAAAGATCCTGCAGCCTCAGCCTGATCACCTGAAGCCCCAGGCAGATTTATGTTACCAATCTGCCACATTTTTGGTGGAGAAGTGCGGAGGGGGGTGGCTCTGAGGAGCGCACCAACTGTTCTAACCGGCTGTACTAACGAATTGTGTCGGCATGTTCAGGAAACGAAAGGTCACGATATCAGATATCCACGATGGGTTCAAGGCTGGACGCACAGGCATTAGGTAGCGCGGACACAGGAGTCCCGCTGCCTGGTCCACTGGTGTCATGGAAGGCTTGTGGACCTGATGCCTGAGCCACGGAAGGGGTGACAAAAAGGGATGGGCCCCTATTGCCTCTTTCAAAGGGGGGGATGAGGACCTCTCCCGGCTGGAGAGGACTCTCACTAAGGTGGGACACAATCCCTGGGGTTCCATGGCAGAGCTTCAGAAAAGTGTGCAAACTTGGCAGGATTTGTTAGACGTGTATGCCGAGTATAAAAGGCAGAAGGGTAAAAACTTGGGGGCAGATGTGGGATTGATATAAACTTTTGTGTTTTGTATGAGCATGGGCATGGAAAAGAGATTCATAAAGAAATATGTTCAGGCGGTATTTTCTATATGAGACCCAACTCCAAAGGGAGCCACAATAGGTTGTGTTTTCTTTTTCAGATTTTTGTATGTTTTAAAAGCAGGAGTTGAAAGTGAAAAGTAATCAAAACTCTGGTGGAAGTTGATTGTGTCCCTTTTAAGACAGAGTCTCTGAGCTGCTAATGGCTTTGGATCCAAAAGCAAGCCAGAAAGTGTCCGTGTTAATGCAAATTACCTAACTGATAAAGGTAGAAGCCATTGAAACCTGGCCTGCCTATAGAAGAAACACAGGAAAATATGGGGATAATTCCTCTGTTTTGCCTGCAAATTGCAAGAGTATTTGTAAAAGAAAGGAATATTTTAAGTAATAATCTGCCACCCCCAAAGGGGTAGAAACATGTTCTTTTTGTCTTTCAGAAAGTCAGGAAAAGCTGATACCAGCTGAAGAGCAACCCAAAATACCATGAATCTACTGTCACACTAGAAATTGTGTTTTGTGTTCTATGTTTTGTCTTGTGTTGTTTGTCTTGTTGCTAGCACTGTTGTGTATTAAAAAATACTGCAGGGAAACATCCTCAGGTAGTAGACACCATCTTAGGAGCAGGGATTATAAATACTGTAAACCTGGAGGTAATTAAAAATAAATTAAGCTCTCTGTCCCACCTACAGGACAGCCTAATACAGAAACAAACGGAAATGAAAAACCATACTGCTATAGCTATGAGATGTACTGAAATGCAGATACTTGCTTTGTCCACCTTGGAACACAAAATATTTTGGGTAATATCAGGAATCACTAAGGTTTTGATACACTGGCTAAAGCAAAGAAAAAGATCGCTGTTTGATACTTATCAATACAAATGGATGCAGTATGTTTCTAGCATAGTAAGGCCAGACCTTTTAATTGGGAAAATTGTTGTTAAAAATGCACACCAACAAGTTAGCCCACTCCTCATATGGCCTGGAGTGGAATGGGAGGCCCTTTGGCGAGCGATAGTAATTTCTGATCTCTGGATGCAATATTGTTGTTATGACCTCCTAAACCAGACAAACGACATCCATGACAGAAGCAAGGGAGGGCTGTAATGGGATGACTAATGACTTAAATAGTTTTTGTATGTGCCTCAATTTCCCCCAATAGATGTATTTACGTTGTTCTTTTCCTTTCCCTTTTGCTTTGTTAACAGAACAGGCAGTAATAGTGAGAGCCCAGGGACACCCCGAACAGGAGTGGTGGGACTGCTCTTGCTGCTTCAGGCCTGAAGAATCCTTTATTGTGATACAATGCATGTATGGTGGCATATTTTTATGGGAATCTTGGGTTTCCGACGCTTTTGTCCTCCTTCGTTAATTTTACCACGATCCAAAATTGGCTATAGTGGAACAAAAGGTTTATTATCCATTGGCGGGGGGGGGGGGGAAGTTGTGGCACATCATCCTGGGAATGTGGCACCGCGTATTACCTGGGCGTTTTCCCAGGGGTGGCCCCCTGCCGAGAGCCCCAGGTCCCTGGCCCTGCATATCCCTCCCCAATTGCATCCCAGATGGGGTTAACCCAGAAGAACTCCATACCCCGCGAGACAGCACCGCCCAGGACAACATTGCATCCCATCTCCATCTAAACACCCTGCAAAGAGTTTGTTTCCACCACTCTTTAGAGGAGGAAGATCTCTATTTGTACTGCCAACACTTGTGGTTCCACTGGGAAGGAGAAACCTGGGAGCAATGGCTCGAGTGGACCACTGATGAGAAGGTATATGGGGAGGTTTTCAACATCACAGAAGATTTCAACATGCCATCAGAGTCAGTGCTTCACATTGACAGCTGGAATCGGGATGTGGTTGTGGTATTGGTACCCGGACAGTGTAGGGTTTAACCCAGTCCCCGTAGTTCCAAATGTTGGTATATTACTTATATCACCCACTCATCCACACACACATCCCACCAGTGTTGGGAGGTAAATATTACGTGTCCCGAACAATTTCCAGCATCCCTTCTAAATTGTAGCCTCCTTTGCTTAGCCCCCAGTCTTCAGGGAATCATCTTAGGAAAGCACCTCCACGTCTTCCTCCCCACCAGCGGTGGTGGAAAATTTTACCAGCCACCAAATGGGAGGCAGACACTCAATGCTGGATCCTCCTCAATGCCACCATGGGGGCTTTAGACATTACTTGCCTCTGAAACGTTTCAGATCCCAGCCTTCCTTCCCAATTGTACCAGGGGGGCCAACCTCCAACTTGTGCTCCTTACACAGGCATTGTCCCCCCCAGAAAAAGCAGACCTTGGTGAGCTCCTTGTGGGATGGGGCCATTTTGGCAGCTAGCATTTGGAATATTCAGCAAGGGGCCATGAGAGATGAGCGGTTGGGACAGTTGGAAAAGGCCATGGGGCTGGTCACACGTGCAGATCTCACCCACCTTACAGTGACCACCTCCGCCCTCAAACATACTGCTGAATTGGCCCTCCACACGCGAGACGCCTTGCGGGGACTGATTGAGACCATAATTGAGGCTGGGGACCAACTAGCTTGGGATTCTGTGTGCTCCCAGCATCAACAATATTTGACCCAGCAAGTCTGTAGCATCTAGGAGGATGTGCTCCATGGAGCATGGCCCAGGGAAATCCATTTCCACTCAGGGATTCCCAGGAAGTGTTGGCCTTTTCACTATTCCTGGAAGCTCACTAACTGGAAGTGCACAGGCATGGCCTGCACCTTCATGGCCTTTGGCCCATGAAAGGAGTGTGGGCCCCTGCTATAAAAATCCAACCAGGCCTTTAGGAAGGCTGCCTCTGGGACTGGGTGGTCCATCGCGACATGTGGGAAGTGGCTCTCTCCCCCCCCCCCTCCAGGACATGGCTAAGAGGTATGTGCTGACTGTATCCCCTGACTATCACCACATATGGATTGCAGCAGGCAACACCTGGCAGCTATGGCCTATGGAGCCCCCTCAAATAATGTGTAAAGAAAGGGCAATGCCAGGGCGCTTTTATGGAGGTGGGTAAACACATCTGCTGAGAAGGAGAGGCATCGGGATATGCCTCCACTACAGCACATTTCTTTACAAATACCTCTGCGTGTGTTTGGAGGACCACTACCCCAGGGTACCCCTTGACTTGCTGTTACAATCTCAAGCGCAAAATTTTTTGGTGCATTGGCCTGCTCTTATTCAAAGTATTGTAAATATTTCTAACTATATTGTGTTTAATTTTTCATGGATTACGCCCAATGTTTTTCTTCCATTGGCGCACACCCGGGAGCAATTTACCCTGTTCCAAACAGATGCCTCCTCCTTTACAATGTTGCAGCACACATTCAACCTGGAGAAAGCTGCCTTTGCCGCAGCCATTCAGGTGGGGCATCTATGTCAACAAGGGGATGTGTTATGCTATGTTACTAATGAAGCCAGAAGCCATCACTGGCCTGTGTATGCAATTGTTGCTGCCCTAATAATTTTGTTTTTGCTATATTGCTGTTTTTGTAGGAGGCCAATGGTGACACTAGCCACAGTGTCAGAGGGAGGGTGGAAACCTCAGTGGTGACCCCTTACAATGGGGTGTTGATTTGGGGTCAAGTGGGGGACTGTCACAATAAAATGGGCCCCCCTATAAAATGGGCCCCCCTATAAAATGGGGGGTCCCCCAGGTCAGCACCAGCATTGTATATTGCTAACGCTTTTATATGCATTGGAAAGTATCTTGGGAAGGGTTGAAGGTGTGAGTGTGGAGTGGAAGATTCCTTTGAAGGTTACAAGAGGCTGAAGGGGGAGGAAGGGAGAAAGGAATGGGTTAAGTCGACGATCCAGCGAGGCCCGAAGATAAGGAACGAAACTGCAGCCCAAGGCCAGCGCACACAAACAAGCTCTCTGCGCCAAACAGCCAGAAGCCTGTAGCTCAACCCCAGCCAGACGTGAGAAAGGAGAACTGAGCCAGACAGAACTGAAGGGGTTGCAAAACTAGTAAGATTACGAAGATCAGTGAGTGGAAAAACAACAGTCTCGTGACCCTGAAACCGGTGTTTTAGGGAAAGCAGGGGAGCCGCGGAAAGCCGGTTCAGACTGGTACCGAGAGCACGGGGGACAAGGGTCCCTGGACAAAAACACCCCTGGAAGAACCCATGGCTTAAAACCCTCCCAAGAGCTGAAGCAAATCAGAGATTTACAGCGGACCCTAGACGACCGTTGCACGGGGCAGAACTCTTCTACCCTCCCCCCCTTCTTCTTATGTTACACCCAGGCTTGGCCAGGCTTGGGTTGTGCATGAGTAAGTATGAAAGTGGGTTAGGGCTCTGGCACTAACGCTTTCTTCCTCCCTCTGAGTGACGTGGGGCGCGCCCTGCACTCACCGCTGTTATTTGGTTAATAAAGCTTTAAACTTAGTCACTTGGTGTGCTCCTTCATCTCTTCCCCTAAAGATCTTGCAGCCTCAGCCTGATCACCTGAAGCCCCAGGAAGATAGGGAAATCTCTTTGTGACAGATTTATGTTACCAATCTGATACCATACAGATATAAAGACAACAATAAAGGTTTCCGAAATGAAGTAGGTGAATTCCTTTTGGGCTATTATGAAGAACCAGATGAATCATCCTACGGTGTGACCAAGTGTACCCTTGATATATGCAATTACATGGCTTGAATTACAGAACAATGTTACTGAACCAAGCGTAGCGCTCTATTAATATATTGAAGTGTCAAGATTTACATCCAGATATGACTTACCCTTTGTGTATGATCACAGACCCTTCTCAACCTTCTTCATCTCATTGTGGCTCTATCTGTCCTCCTTGAGCATCTTGTCCAAGAAGGCGTTTCTTCTCTGCTGATGCTTCTTTTTCATTTCTGGAATCGGCTGTAGAAATTTCTTTTGGACCTATCAGGTAATTGCTAAAAGGCTGAATTCTGTCTTCTCCCTCTAGAATGTCTCCTTGTTTGCTTGAGCCTAGATCACCAGCTCATTCTCTGATCATTCTGTCTGCTTTCATTGGCTCTCAGGTTCTGGCTACAACATAACTTATTAGTCATTACTTCAAGACTGAAATCCTTCCTTCTGGATTTAAAAAAAAAAAAAAAAAAAAAAGTAGTTCTGTTTTGTCCATGGTGGTTACTTTGCTATCTCAGCCCCTAACTTTGTCGCTTTTAAGACCAGAATGTTTGCCCCCCCCATTTTTTTACCCTTTTATGCTTTTGTTACTTTCCCTTGACAGTAATTTCACTTGTTGCAATTGCTATCTCCATTTCCAGTATTCATCTTTCCTAGATTTTGAATGTCTTATTTTAGTTGGAGTCTTTCAGTTTCTCAGTGGTCTCTACCAGCAGATCCACATAGTAGCCTCCCTGATGTGTTTAATGCTTTTGGCTCAAGAATCAGTACTGCTGTGGCACTGACAGGTAAAAGTGATGAGAGGGACTGGCAGTAAGTTTAGTTGCTCCCAGAATGACTCAGTGAACTGGATGTATGTTTTAATGACTGAGACTCAATACTGTCCTCAGGAATAGGATTACAAAAAACAACTATATTTATATAGTTATTCCTAGGTTAAGTGAAGGTGTTCCAACACATTAAAATATAACGAACCCACCCCTTCCGCTGCTCCATGTTCTTCAAGATTGGCCAAGCTAGCATGGACATACTCTTTGTGTATGGTCACAGAACCTGACTCTTCTCAACCGTCTTCATCTTTCTGTGGCTCTGTCGTTCTTTAGCAGCTTGTCCAAGAAGTTGTTTCTTCTCTGCTGGTTTGACTCCTGGCTCTGCAATAGCTCCTTTTTCATTTCTGGAGTTGGCTGTAGAAATTTCTTTTAAGCCCTTTCGTTTGGAGCTCCCCTACCAGCACTGAGGAGTGCACTATGACTGGCTCTCCATACAGCCTACTCTGCATCTCCTGCACAGGGCCTGTGGGGGCTACTGCCAACCTGGGTTGATATTAACTATCACAAAGCCTCCTGCTATCTGGAGGAAGAGGGATATGCAGACTGGTGGTGAGGAATCTGTTTACTGAAAACAGGTGCTTGTGGGTGAAGGAGAGATGGATGTCTCTGCTGTTTCCATTTTCCAATAGCCCTTCCCAGGGAAATTGTATGTTCTGACTGATGAGCTTGTGTTGCCACCTGAACTGCTCTACTGTATTGTGCTCCAGGGAAGAGGGGAGCATTCAGTCCCTCAGTTTTCTCTGGTGTTACTCAGCCGGGGAGAACCCACTCTCCATATCTTGAGGAAGGCACTCCCCAATGATCTCCCAGTTGCAATGTTTGTGAGTGGAGCAGAGATTTTCTCTCTCATGGCAAGGATCATGTTGGGGTGGCTGCAAAGGTGCTCTGAGGTGACTGCTCAGGGGGCAGTTGTCCCTTCCTCATCCTTCCATCAGGATTTCACTAGTGTTCCAAGTCCACTCAGCACTTGGGTCAAGGTTGGGTCACTGCTTCTCTTCTCTTTTTTTTTTTTTTATTATTAAAAAGCTCATCTCTTCAATTTGTTTTTCAGTGAGCCATCACCATGTTCCAGAACTAGATTCTGAAGTCTTCTTAGATTAGCTTTAACCCAAGGTATATCTTTTGTTTTAGTTCCTAACACCCAAGCAATTCTATGAAATGTAAAGTAAAAGTTTGTCTTTGGAAGAGCAGATAAAATGTGCTTTAATGTCAGGCAATAGCCCAATGCAACATTGAGAGAGAGTTTCATCCTCAGGTCAGCTTGCATGCAACTTTCATGTGCATTCTAAGCCATAACTTCTTCTGGGTAAATGTTTTTATAGCTGTATCTAAATTACAGAGCCACCTGTGTCAAACCCATTTGTGATAATTTGAGACACTACAATCTACTGGTGTTTCCTATTCAACTCAGTGAGTGAGCAATGGAAAACATGGTGGCAAATGGTCAGGTATGTATATGTATGGAAGCTTTGTCTGTCTTTTCCTTTAAATTTAGTTCATGTTAGAGGAGTAGCAGGTTTAAAGCAAGTTAAAGCTGTGATCTCTTCAAACCCTCATAAGGAAGCGTGGATAGGAAAGTTGTGTTACCAATGGAGTTTACGTTAAGCATGTATGCATTGATTGTTTACTAACAAAAAATGAAAATAAATGAACCTTAAAAATGTGTGTGGGAAGGATTTCACGTACCATTAAATAATTTTAAAATTATTAATAAAGACTAAAACTGGGTGAAATTCGTTTGGACACAGTTTTTGTCAGGCACAAATGCAGATTCATCAACACTGTGTTATTTCATGAATTTGTGATGTTTTCAACAAATTGTTTCAGACAAACAAAAGTCCAGAAAAACTAAAACATTGTTTCACCATTTTAAGTGAAATATTTTTGCTTTTTCAATTCAAATGACTTTTCATTTTGAAATTTCCTTCAGTATTATGAAAAACAATTAAAAAAAGATTGAATGCTCAAACCCGAAATGGAACATTTCATTTTGGGTCAAGGGTGATCTAAAATTAATTTTTTTAGTACTTTTTGATTTGCTAAACATTTTGAAAAAATTCACATTCAACTTGACCCAAAATGATGTCTTTAATCTAATTTTTTGAACTCACAGTGAACCCCAAAAATTCATTATTCACATGATTCTAGTAAACACTCCAAATATATGAATAATAAAATAATCGTATATGTTAAGAGACTAAATTCTGATACTTTTGCTCATGTCAAATGGTAGCTTAGGGTACGTCTACACTTGCCTGCTGCCGAACCAGGAAGTAATCGATCTTCTGGGATCGATTTATCGCGTCTTGTCTAGACGCGATAAATCGATCCCGGAAGTGCTCGCCGTCGACGCCGGTACTCCAGCTCGGCGAGAGGAGTATGCGGCATCGACGGGGGAGTCTGCCTGCTGTGTCTGGACCCGCGATAAGTTCGGACTAAGGTACTACGTTATTAACGTAGCTGAATTTGCGTACCTTAGTCCGAAGTGGGGGGTTAGTGTGGACCAGGCCTTAGTCCATGAGTAATCCCATTGCCCACTGGATCACTCAAGGAGTAACCTAGGGTCTGTCTATACTGCAGTTGGAAGTGTGCTTCCCAGCACAGCTAGACAGACACTCGCTCTGCTTGAGCTAGGTGCAAAAAATAGTGTAACTGGGGGTATCACGGGTGGCAGCTAGTCCAAGCTGAGTGCAAGCCTGCTCAGATCCCCTGGGTCCATCCTTGTTAACCCAAGCAACTGCCCATGCTACCTCTGGCTACACGGCGGTATTTTTGGCCCGTTAGCTTGAGCAGAGCTATCACATTTGTCTACCCTCTCTTGGAAGCATGCGCCCAGCTGCATTACAGACATCACTTACTGTGAGTAAGGGGTTTAGAATCTGACCCTAAATTCATAAGCCTGAATGCAGTGCTCATGTATGTGAGAAACCAAAAGCTCTGGATGTAGTTGCTGAACATGCGGGCAATATACAAAACTTCATCACATATCTCCATGAAGGCTCCTCAATCCTAACTGTCAGTACCGTACCTTTTGCTATTCCAGATTGATACTCTGGCACAAAGACTGCCAGCTATATTTGATAGTGTGGCACTTTCTGATGTGGATATGTGTCTCAAAGAGACTATTGACTTCATTTTTCTATCACTTTATTTTTGTTGATCTGAATATTACTTAGCAAACCTATAGGAAGGCAAAATATAATCTAGACCTAAATAAATAAATCTCGAAACAAAAGGACCCATTTTCTGCTGCCCTGCACTTTATGTAGTCACTTATCCCAGTGAAAAGTGAGTACAAAAAGGATGTAACACGCTATCAAATCAGAACAGTAGCCTTTCACGCCCACTGTAAAAACTAGTGTAAATGACTACACAAAATGCAGTGCAATTCTGAATCAGATTATTACATTTAGCTACTAAATACAGGTGAAAGGGTGAGATTTCATGGGCTCAGTAGCTAATCATACAGCTTATACTCAACTGTTCACAATCTATAGTATCAGCTTGCTATCCTGGTGCCTGGCTGAGATCAGCAGGTTGATTAGGAGGAGTTAACTGAAGCTAAACCCAAGCAAGACAGAGGTTATGCTTGTAGGCAGAGAAAAACCCTTCAACGAGATAGCTGAAGAGAGCAGCATGAGGGCAGAGTACATACGTATACAAATCTTCAAGTCAGTCTTCAGGTTACACATCTTTCTAGATTTCTAGACTGAGTCTGGTCTTACAAATAGCAGCCTCCATAAGAAACAATTTAGGAAGTGAATTCCTTCTTCCTAGTAATGAGCTGATCTCAATCATGCACACCTCCATTACCTCATGAAAAGGTTATTGTAATTCAATTTACCTTGCACTTGAAAGATTTAGCCCTAAAACAGCTACAAAGCAACAATATGAGTTACCAAGAGCAAGTAAACACTATACTCTGCTCAGTCTGTTAGCTCACTATAGAACATTGAGTCAAATTTTAGGTTTTATTCCTTATTGAGGCTCTGAATGGACAGATTTTAGATACCATCTAACCCTCCAGAACCTTAATAGTCCTGCTCCTTAGGAACTGTCTGTCACAAGGATGAAGCTAGTGTGCAGGAGACAGAGCTTTCGAGATGGCTGGTATGAGACTCTGAAATTCACTGCTGCAGGAATTGAAATGACCACAAACAAACCTCGCCATTTTTCCAAATGCAACACTCACTTCTTTGACCTTGTTTTGCCACATGACAGCACAAAGCGTATCAATTTTACTTAAAACAAACTCTTTTTCAAAACCCAAGCATGCAACTTTTCCTCCTGGGAGTGAGGGCCAGAGAGAAAACTTTAGTTGAATGACATTAGTGCTTTTGGTAACATTTTCAAAAACTCCTATGTGATTTAGAAGCCCAGATCCCAATCTCTTTCAGTGAGGTTTAGGCCCCCTTTGAAAAAGTTCTAAGTCAGTTAGGTGCTTTTGAATTTTTTTTTACCTTTTTTTTTTTTTTAAACTTTGTTTTCTCTTGTGTTTGTGTGTGTGTGTAAATATATATATATATATATATATATATATATATTCTGTAAAAATGAGGATCAGGGTGAGTAAATGGCCATTCTTGATTGTATTTTATATGTTTAGAAGCACAGAGTGATTGCCTTTTCCTTTTATTCTGGATTGCAGGTCAAAGCTCTGCCCAGATAGATGCCTATATTACTGAGATGTGAGGGGACAGCTGGTGCAGTGGAGACTTCCTGCAGAGGCTGCAGCAGCCTTAAGATATCTGGAGGTAGGTTTGCCTTTTCCCTGCTTCCCCCTCTACTCCTGGGTGTGGGAAGAGGGGGAGTAACTCCTCTCAATCCCACCCCTCCCCATGCACCCAAAATGAGAGAGGAATAGGCAGTGTGGTAGGAGCACTTGTGACCTGCCCCCCTCATCTCAGAAGCCAGGAGCAGTTTGTAAGTCCAGGGAGAAATAGTTCCCAGAATGGGAAAGAGGTGTAGGGAGAAGCACTGGTGACTCTGCCCCCATTGCAATCTGGAGACGCCTTAGGAATTGATATGGGGAACAACCCCACCCAAAAAAAAGATGGGTAGGTCTGAGGGAGAGGGATGGCGCCAGGAGGAACACACTGCAGTGACTCCAATGGCCCAGTTATTAAATGCAACCCTGCAACAGCTCTACCAGGCTCCCCTCCTGCTAATCTTTGTATCAGTCTCAGATAGATTAGAGGAGACCCAGCCCATGAGTCCCACCTATACCAACCCAGCACTCCACCTCTCCCGGCAATGCAAATAACCTGCTATGGGAAAAGCCCTGGATGTCAAGGGCACATAGGAAAGAGAGAACTGTTACAGCAATTTGTACAGCTGATAGACTTTGCTGATACTAGGTAATGTGTGTAACTATCTCCCCTTTAAAACCACTTTTTCCTGACTACCATGAGAGTTAACATCCAGGTCCTCTGCTTCCATCTCAACCTCACTGGTTCAGTGGTGCACAAACATAACCACCTTCTCCAGAGTAAAAATACATTATTTTGTTCTCTAATATATAGCAAGGATAAGGGCTGTTATAGAAGGGATAAGGGAGAGACAAGAGAAAACATAGGGGGAAAATCAAATCAGTATCTTAGATGTCTGTATACTAATGCAAGAAGTATGAGGAATAAGAAGGAAGAACTAGAAATGTTAGTTAATAAACACAACTTTACATAGTTGACATCACAGAGACTTGGTGGGATAATATACATGACTGGAATATTGGTATAGAAGGATACAGCTTGCTCAGGAAAGACAGGCAAGGAAAAAGGGAGGAGGTGTTGCCCTATATATCAAATGTATACACTTGGACTGAGGTGGAGATGGAAATAGGAGACTTGTTTAAGGTTTCTGGGTAAGAATAAAAGGGGTCAAAAACAAGGGTGATTTCATGATAGGGGTCTACTGTAGACCACCTAACCAGGAAGAAGAGGTGGATGAGGCTTTTTTTAAAAACAACTAACAAAATCATCCAAAGCACAGGATTTGGTGGTGATGGGGGACTTCAACTATACAGACATCTGTTGGGAAAATAACAAAGCAGGGCACAGATTATCCAACAAGTTCTTGGACTGTATTGGAGACTTTTTTTATTTCAGAAGGTGGAGAAAGCTACTAGGGGAGAGGCTGTTCTAGATTTGATTTTGATAAATAGGGAGGAGCTGGTTGAGAATTTGGAAGTGGAAGGTAGCTTGGATGAAAGTGATCATGAGATGGTAGAGTTCATGATTCTAAGGAATGGTAGGAGGGAGTACAGCACAATAAAGATAATGGATTTCAACAACGTAGACTTTAGCAAACTCAGAGAGCTGGTACGTAAGATCCCATGGGAAGCAAAGTGGAAAAACAGTTCAGAAGAGTTCAGTTTTTCAAAGAGACATTATTAAGGGCACAAGAGCAAACTATCCAACTGCATAGGAAAGCTAGGAAGTATAGCAAGAGACCACCCTGACTTATCCAGGAGATCTTTAATGGTCTAAAATGCAAAATAGAGTCCTACCAAAAAAAAAAAATTTGAAACTAGGTCAAATTACAAAGGATGAATATAAACAAATAACAGTATGTAGGGACAAAATTAGAAAGGCCAAGGTACAAAATGAGATTAAACTAGCTAGAGACATAAAGGGTAACAAGAAAACGTTCTACAAATACATTAGAAATGTAAGCAGGCATGGACTCACTCCTGCGGCACCTCCTGCTGGTCGTCTCAGGAATTAGCTCACCAGCCTCCGGAGCGCCCTCTGCAGGCCAGGTGTCCCGCCTGTCTTTGGCCCCCCATGTCCCTCCCAGACCCCAGTGCCCTTGGCTTAGGTGCTGCCCCCCCGGCAGTACCCCACTCTCTCTCTGGGTCTCCCCACCCAGGGGAACCCCCACCCCCTATCCCAATGTCACCTCAGTTGTGGCTACTGCCAGTCACCATCTAGCCCCCGCGCCCTGGGGCAGACTGCAGTCTATCAGCCAATCATCACCGGCAACAAGGGGTTTGGACTGGCTGCCTTTACCCACCCTCAGGTTGCCCCTGTGCAACCCCAGTACCTATTTGGGCCTAGGACTGGGCCCTGCAGCCTGGGGAGTTGCTGGCCTAGGGCTTCCCAGCCCTCAAGGCCTTTCCCCAGCCCTGCCTTACTCTAGGTGAGCTCCCGGCCTGCCTGCCTGCCTGCCTGCCGCCCGCCTGCCCGCCCGCCCTGGCCTCTCTCTCCTCAACTGTAGCTACCCTGGCCTTCTTATAAGGCTGAGTGGCTCAGTTTGGGGCGTGGCCCCAGCTGCAGCCACTTCCCCAATCAGATAGGGTTTTGCCCCTTTACACAGCCCCAGCCCTCTGCAGGGCTTTTCCAACCCCTTCAGGGCTAGAGCGGGCGTTCACCCCATTACAAGAAGCAAAAGGAAAACCAAGGACCCGGGTTGGCCTGTTACTCAATGAGTGGGGAAAAACAATAACAGAAAATGTGGAAATGTCATATGTGCTAAATGACTGTTTTGTTTAAATTTTCACCAAAATATTTAGTGGCAATTGGACTTGTAACTTAATGAATGCCAGTGAAAATGAGGTAGGATTAGAGGCTAAAATAGGGAAAGAACAAGTTAAAAATTATTTAGATAAGTTAGATGTCTTCAAGTCACCTGGGCCTGATGAAATACTTCCTAAAGTACTCAGGAGGCTGACTGAGGAGATATCTGAGCCAATAGAGATTATCTTTGAAAAGTCATGGAAAATGGGAGAGATTACAGAGGACTGGAAAAGGGAAAATATAGTCCCAATCTATAAAAAGGGGAATAAGGACAACCCAGGGAATTACAACCAGTCAGCTTAACTTCAGTACCAGGAAAGATAATGGAACAAATAATTAAACAATCAGTTTGCAAACACCTATAAGATAATAAGGTGATAAGTAACAGCATGGATTTGTCAAGAACAAATCATGTCAAACCAACCGAATAGCTTTCTTTGACAGGGTAACAAGTCTTTTGGTTAGGGGGAAAGTGGTAGATGTGGTATATCTTGACTTTAGTAAGACTTTTGATACTGTCTTGCATGCCCTTCTCATAAACAAACATCGGACGTTATTCATGTAGCTGGAGTAGTGTAATTTAGGTCGATTTACCATGGTAGTGTAGACAAGGCCTGCATCTTTACTTTCCCATTTTCCAAGGAGATATGCAGATGTTTCCCCATCCTTGATTAAAAGGATCATAAAATCATAGTTACTTTGCCTTCTGAGTTCTACTCAGTATTCTGCAAATTAAAAGTGGTAAGGAACTTATTAATAAGAGGTAAGTTTATTATTAGAGGGCAAAAAATCTTCCATAACGATAAAACATTACAGAGTGAGATTCACAGGACTCAACTAGCTGGTGCAAGGAGTACATAGTATATATTTACATCATAAAGCCAATAGAAGTGGCCTGATTCTAAGAAGTACTCTGCTAACCCCATTGACTTCAAGTGGGGTTGCAGAGTGCTCCACACCTCTGAAAATCAGCCACTTAGGGTCAACAGCCAGGTATGGAAATTTTGGCCATTGTTTCAGAAATTTACTCCCTTGTCAACTCTTACCTGTGTATGTGGCATTTAGCGAAGCACTATCTTCAAATGATTTTGTTTTGTTTGATCATCCTGACCCACTAACCCTGACTGCACTAAAGGTGCTATAAAAAAATGAATTTGTTCTTCTAAAAGTGTGTTTGTTCATTTAGTACCCAATTCTTCCACCCTTACTCTTGTTGTGTAATACTCCATCCCTAGATGACATTAAAATCAATAAGTATATTCATGGAGGAAGGTACTATTTAATGGGAGTAAGGGTATGTTTAAGAGTGACAGAATCTAACCCTCCATGGATAATCTCACTGAAATCAATAAGACTATTAAGAATACTCTGGGTTAGCAAAATGAGGCCCGATGTCATTATCTTCATCAGTTTTATTTTTTTATCAGGTATTTAATTCAATGAGCTTCAATGGATTTCCGTACTTTAGTTCTGAGGATCGGAAATGTCTCATTTTACTTGATGCATTGACATGTCTTTGATTAAATGGGCTCCATGATATTTTGCAGAAATACATTTGACTCTCTGCACTTTCCATTGGTATTAAATTTTAGTCTTACTGACAGCAGGAGTAGCTGCTGTATGTAGAATATTTAAAAAGTCTATTTTTTTAAAGTGTCAGCATTCCTTTAGTACAAAGAGACTTTCCTGACCTACTCAAATACAAATGGGAAAAAAAAATTGATGCCAAACCACACAGCAAGCTAATGTGCCAGTGTGGTAAGGTAAAGGGAACAGAATGGTCCTTTTTCACATTTATTGCTATTTCTTTGAAACTCTCTTGGCATTTTACAGACAATAAAAAGAGCAATGAACCTTCTTTCCTGACAGATCTGCAGTTATAGGGTGTTTGTTTGCTTTTTTAAAGCAAACTTTGTCCTTTGAAAAGAGGCTATAATCACATACTTCCCTTCCATGCCACGCCGGCTACTGGTCCAAACACACACAGTGAGGGATCCATATGGGGCAGAGGTTTGCCAGTCACTGCATTTTTTTCTTAAACGCCATGCACATACTATAAAACTCTGCTTTCTGGATCTCAGGTTTCTCTGGCTAGTTTATACTGAATTTGGCAACATTGTAAAAGGAAGTCCTTTGTTGAGGATGTACTGCGTTGCAATTAAAGCAATAAGAATAGAAGTTTCCACAAGAGATCCAAGTCAGCAAAAATGGTGCACTCTAAGCAGGTGTTTTCTAACATCAAAATACCTGAAATCCTGAGTTAACAACAGATGTTCTGAAAAATCCCAGGGACATTTGAAATTTCACAAAATACTTGAAATTGGATATATTACTCAAGAGTTTATGTCCCTCCAGAGCTGTACATTCTCTTTCTCTCACACTCATAACCTTGGTTTTCATTCTACTGCACCATGTTCAATGGGTAACACCACTGCCATTTCCAATATAACCCTGTTAATTTGAACAGAGAATTCACTTTCTTTAAAAAAATAAAAATAAAAAAATCTTTTTTATGTACATTGATAATCACAGATTGTAAAACAGTTTGCCACAACTCTAGACATAAATACAAAAATTTTAAAAAGAGAGAACATTAGACGAGGGGGGAAAGTGACAGCACTGATCAATCAGAGCTCAGTTGTCGATGCTGCATAAATACACGATCAGCTATTTAATCTTGACAACAAAAAAAATCTGCTTGTAAATTAATCAGTTTTGTGCGCTTTTAAAATGAGCTAAGATAAATAGGCCAGGTCCAAGTTCAGAAGCAGATCATTGGTACTTACCTGTAGCTGGCAGAAAAAGGCATTAATGGAGTCTGCCCTATAAGACTTAACATGAAATCTTTCTTCAGTCACAAATAAAAATAAGTTGAGTGTAACACTTGGATATTGAGGCATTTGACTTTGTTATTTCTTTCGCGTTTAGTTCTGCCCCCAAACATGCTTTTATAAATAATTGTCTGTGTGAATGCCTTCCTCTGGATTGAATCACGCAGCCAGAACAAGCCAGTGACTTTGAAACAGTGGCAGTCTCATAGATTCATAGATTCTAGGACTGGAAGGGACCGCGAGAGGTCATCGAGTCCAGTCCCCTGCCCTCATGGCAGGACCAAATACTGTCTAGACCATCCCTGATAGACATTTATCTAACCTACTCTTAAATATCTCTAGAGATGGAGATTCCACAACCTCCCTAGGGAATTTATTCCAGTGTTTAACCACTCTGACAGTTAGGAACTTTTTCCTAATGTCCAACCTAAACGTCCCTTGCTACAGTTTAAACCCATTGCTTCTTGTTCTATCCTTAGAGGCTAAGGTGAACAAGTTTTCTCCCTCCTCTTTATGACACCCTTTTAGATACCTGAAAACTGCTATCATGTCCCCTCTCAGTCTTCTCTTTTCCAAACTAAACAAACCCAATTCTTTCAGCCTTCCTTCATAGGTCATGTTCTCAAGACCTTTAATCATTCTTGTTGCTCTTCTTTGGACCCTCTCCAATTTCTCCACATCTTTCTTGGAATGCGGTGCCCAGAACTGGACACAATACTCCAGTTGAGGCCTAACCAGAGCAGAGTAGAGCGGAAGAATGACTTCTCGTGTCTTGCTCACAACACACCTGTTAATGCATCCCAGAATCATGTTTGCTTTTTTTTGCAACAGCATCACACTGTTGACTCATATTTAGCTTGTGGTCCACTATAACCCCTAGATCCCTTTCTGCCATACTCCTTCCTAGACAGTCGCTTCCCATTCTGTATGGGTGAAACTGATTGTTCCTTCCTAAGTGGAGCACTTTGCATTTGTCTTTGTTAAACTTCATCCTGTTTACCTCAGACCATTTCTCCAATTTGTCCAGATCATTTTGAATTATGACCCTGTCCTCCAAAGCAGTTGCAATCCCTCCCAGTTTGGTATCATCTGCAAACTTAATAAGCGTACTTTCTATGCCAATATCTAAGTCGTTAATGAAGATATTGAACAGAGCCGGTCCCAAAACAGACCCCTGCGGAACCCCACTCGTTATACCTTTCCAGCAGGATTGGGAACCATTAATAACAACTCTCTGAGTACGGTTATCCAACCAGTTATGCACCCACCTTATAGTAGCCCCATCTAAATTGTATTTGCCTAGTTTATCGATAAGAATATCATGCGAGACCATATAAAAAGCCTTACTAAAGTTTAGGTATACCACATACACCGCTTCTCCCTTATCCACAATACTCGTTATCTTATCAAAGAAAGCTATCAGATTGGTTTGACAGGATTTGTTCTTTACAAATCCATGCTGCCTATTCCCTATCACCTTACCACCTTCCAAGTGTTTGCAGATGATTTCCTTAATTACTTGCTCCATTATCTTCCCTGGCACAGAAGTTAAACTAACTGGTGTGTAGTTTCCTGGGTTGTTTTTATTTCCCTTTTTATAGATGGGCACTATATTTGCCCTTTTCCAGTCTTCTGGAATCTCTCCTGTCTCCCATGATTTTCCAAAGATAATAGCTAGAGGCTCAGATACCTCCTCTATTAGCTCCTTGAGTATTCTAGGATGCATTTCATCAGGCCCTGGTGACTTGCAGGCATCTAACTTTTCTAAGTGATTTTTAA
>NW_020664374.1:9191219-9233109 GCF_002925995.2 Terrapene triunguis | reverse complement strand
ATCTTGCCCCTGCATTCCTGTGTTGTTTGCCTATATTCATCCTTTGTAATCTGTCCTAGTTTCCATTTTTTATATGACTCCTTTTTATTTTTTAGATCATGCAAGATCTCGTGGTTAAGCCAAGGTGGTCTTTTGCCACTTTTTCTATCTTTCCTAACTAGCGGAATAGCTTGCTTTTGGGCCTTAATAGTGTCCCTTTGAAAAACTGCCAACTCTCCTCAGTTGTTTTTCCCCTCAGTCTTGATTCCCATGGGACCTTACCTATCAGCTCTCTGAGCTTACCAAAATCCGCCTTCCTGAAATCCATTGTCTCTATTTTGCTGTACTCTCTTCTACCCTTCCTTAGAATTGCAAACTCATGATGATTTCATGATCACTTTCACCCAATCTGCCTTCTACTTTCAAATTCTCAACGAGTTCCTCCCTATTTGTTAAAATCAAGTCTAGAACAGCTTCCCCCCAGTAGCTTTTTCAACCTTCTGAAATAAAAAGTTGTCTGCAATGCAGTCCAAGAATTTATTGGATAGTCTGTGTCCCGCTGTGTTATTTTCCCAACATATATTTGGATAGTTGAAGTCCCCCATCACCACCAGATCTTGGGCTTCGGATTATTTTGTTAGTTGTTTAAAAAAAGCCTCATCCACCTCTTCCACCTGGTTAGGTGGCCTGTAGTAGACTCCTAGCATGACATCACCCTTGTTTTTTACCCCTTTTAGCCTAACCCAGAGACTGTCAACACTGCCGTCTCCTATGTCCATCTCCACCTCAGTCGAAGTGTGTACATTTTTAATATATAAGGCAACACCTCCTCCCTTTTCCCCATGTCTATCCTTCCTGAGCAAGCTGTACCCATCCACACCAACATTCCAATCATGTGTATTATCCCACCAAGTTTCAGTGATGCCAACAATGTCATAGTTGCATTTATTTATTAGCACTTCCAGTTCTTCCTGCCTATTACCCATACTTCTCGCATTTGTATATAGGCATCTAAGATACTGGTTTGATCTTGCCTCCCAGTTTTGCCCTGACCCTCCTTTCTCTCTGCCATTATAGCCCACACTCCCTCTTGTTTCCGACCCATCTCCCAGGTCTCCATGTTCCCCACTTACCTGTGGGCTTTGCTCACCTGTCCCCGTCGAACCTAGTTTAAAGCCCTCCTCACTAGGTTAGCCAGTCTGTGTCCAAATAGGGTCTTTCCCCTCCTCGAAAGGTGAACGCCATCTCTGCCTAGCAATCCTTCCTCGAATAGCATCCCGTGGTCGAGGAAGCCAAAGCCCTCCTGGTGACACCATCTTCGCAGCCAGGCATTCACCTCCATGATGCATCTGTTTCTGCCCGGGCCCCTACCATTGACAGGAAGTATGGAAGAGAATACCACCTGCGCTCCAAACTCCTTCACCCGTACTCCCAGAGCCCTGTAGTCACTCTTGATCCGCTCAGTGTCACACCTCGCAGTATCATTTGTGCCCACATGGATGAGTAGCATGGGGTAGTAGTCAGAGGGCTGGATAATCCTCGACAATGCCTCCGTAACATTTCGGATACGGGCCCCTGTCAGGCAGCATACCTCCCGAGATGAAATGTCAGGGCGACAGATGGGCGCCTCCGTCCCCCTCAGCAGAGAGTCTCTGACCACCACTATCCTACGTTTCCTATTTGCAGTTGTGGTAGTAGACCTCCCAGCCTTAGGGGTATGAGGCTTCTCCTCCTTTACTGTAGGGGGTGATTCCTTCTCTCCTGTATCAAGAAGAGCATAACAGTTACCTATTACCACGGTGGGAGGGTTCGGAGCAGGGGTGGAGCCCTGTCTGCTGCCAGAAGTAACCAGCTGCCAGTGTCCACCCTGAGCCATCTCCTCCTCCACCAGTGGTGTGTCAGCAGTCCTGTGTACTGGGACAGCTACCTCAGCTGTCTCCACATGGACACTGTCCAGGAATTGCTTGTGGATTTGGATGCTCCTTAACCTAGCCACCTCCTCCTGTAGCTCTGCCACCTGCTGCCTGAGAGATTCCACCAGCAGGCACCTTTCACATTGGATGCCCCCCCCAGCCTGGATATCAGTAAGTGGAAATTGCAAGTTACAGTCCCTGCAAAACCACACCAGGATCTGGGTAGAAGCATCCATGCTCAGGTGCTCTGTCTGGCTACAGGCGCAGGTGGAGGAGACAGAAGCAGTGCTGGCACAGGTGTTGCGGGTCTTCCTAACCATCGTAAGCCTCCCTCTGTCAAACTCCCTCTCAAACTCCCCTATCTGCAGCCCCCTGTCTGCTCTGCTCCCCTGGTTTCTCTGCCTCTGGCTTTTAAAGCCTGCTTGCCTAGGTCAGTCCCTCGTGAGTCACACTGGGGAAGGCCAATCAAAGGCAATCAAGGGAACAATCAAGGGAACAAGGTCAGGCATTCAGTCCCAACTGCCACAGCAGCTATAACTGAAACTGAAGTCACCTGAAATCAGAATCACAATTAAAATTCAAACAGTCGAGCAAACTCACTCACACCAACAGCTAGTACTCTCACCTCTCACCTGGTGGCCTGTTCTGCAGTGGGATCTCTTGCTCTCCCTCTCAAACTCCCCCTGTCTCTCTTGAATCTGACAGGACCTAAGGACATGTAGCTCTCTAAAGACACACAGTCATCTTTAAGCACCAAGTTAAACTCTTTAATGATTGTTCATTGCAAATAAATACTTGATATGATGACTCAAACCAAAGAGACGATAAATGGGGGAACAGGTTCACTACATGAAATGATTACTTCAGTGGAGCAAAAATCATGAGAAGGTCTCAGCTAGAGTATCTGACACTACATAGAAAGTTATTCAGTGTGCTATTTAGTGCCACAATCAGATACAGGTTATTAAAGAAATTAAAACCCTGAAGTAGAAAATAAATTGTGGGTTAAAAATCATGGAGTGGTTGGACTGCCTGACATTGTGAAAACAGAGGATACTGAATACTCTCTAACACAAGAGCTGAACAAAACCTTTGAACCTCAAGAATCATCAAGGGTGATTGAAGAGGAATCACTGAGATTTTGCCCTCCCAGTAAATTGGGAAGTTATTAGATCTGCACGAATTACCTTTGCAAGTGAAAGTGTGCCTGATTATACTCTGTAAGTTGGTAGGGGGAAAAAAAGACAATTTGCTGTGTCAGGGTAACAAAGTCCTTATGGCACTGAACTCTATTCCCATTTTTAAAAAAGTAGAAAATTACCTTATTGTTTTCTTCTCTTTGTTAATGTTAAAACGGAGCTGACAGACTTAAAATAAAGCCTGTATCTTGGTATTCCCAGACTAAGGACACAGAATCATAGAATTGTAGGACTGGAAGGGACCTTGAGAGGCCTCCTAGTCCAGTCCCCTCCACTCATGGCAGGGCTAAATATTATCTATACCATCTCTGAAAGGTGTTTGTCTAACCTGCTCTTAAAAATCTCCAATGATGAAGATTCTACAACCTCCCTAGGCAATTTATTCCAGTGCTTAACCACCCTGACAGTTAGGAAGTTTTTCCTAATGTCCAACCTAAGCTGCCTTGCTGCAATTTAAGCCCATTGCTTCTTGTCCTAGCCTCTCGCGTCAATTTACCTTAATCTTTTCGTTCTGGTGGAGTACTGGAGTTGACTGGAGAGTGCTCTGAGGTAGATTTAGTGAGTCTTAACTAGACCTGCTAGATTGACCGCTGCTGCATCCATTACAGCAGCATTGATCCCCAGTAAGTGTAGACATGGCCACAATCTTGTAAACATCACATGTTCTGCAAAAATCTTCATTTAAGAGAAAATTCTGCTTACATGCAGAATAAAATTACTTGCAGTGTGTGGGTGAGGCCTTAGTAGTTCATTACTATTAAGTGTGTTTGCATGATAGCAAGATCCTTGTTTCTTAAGCATGCATCCACAAGGAGACTGGATGGTCGAGTGGATTGACAATAGAATTAAGAGTTTTTCACCTCTTTCAAATTTAGTCCAGGTTTTTAGTAAATGAAAACTGGCTGGTTAATGATCTAATTGCAGCTATGGCCAAATAATCAAACTTGGGTGCCTAAATTCACCTACATCCATGTTTAGACACATAAATAACTGGGGCTTGATTTTTCAGAATTGATGGGCACCCATAACTCCCATATTTCAGTGGAAGCTGTGGTGCAGAGCAGCTCTGAAATTCAGATCAATTATCCAAGTGTGAATTAGAAGTTACACGGCTAAGGCCGGGTTTACAACTAGCAACTTGCTGGTATAAGAATGTTGGTTAGGGTTGTGGTTTTTTTATGATATTTCTATACTGGGTAGATGTAGTTGTGCCATCATAACATTGCGTTTGCTGGTATAGCTTATTTTGTTTGGGGAACTGATATAAGCTATACCAGCAAAAGCAATCTTTTGCCAGTATAACTGGTTCTACACTAGGAAGGTTTGTCAGTATAGCTATAAAGGCGAACTCCTTCTAGCATACACCTGACATAATTTTAGGTATCCAAGTTTGAAAAATTCGGCCATACAGGTTCAGAGAATATCAATCTCCAGTATGAAGGAAAGAGCCACAACATTATTTTTAAATAAATCTTTCTCTTATCAACCAAATTGGAAATGCAGCATAAAATTATTTCTCAGTCATAACTCATCCTAAGAAGGATCTTTTGTTTGAGCTGTCTTCCCTCTTCCTCTCTTTCTCTCTCTCTCCCTCCTTCTCTCTCTCTCTCTCGTATATTTAATTTTGAATATTCATCAAAAAACTAAATGTTTTAGGGTTTTCAGTTTTTTGGGCAAAAAGTTGAAATTTTTCATGGAAAGCAGACACCTTCTGTGGAAACTTTATTTAATAGAAAAACCTATTTTTCATTGAAAAAGCACTTCTGGCCAGAGTACCACTTTACAACTGCAACCAGCAGTGAAGCTGCTCCAGTGCTGAGTTGTGGCTAAGAAGTTTTGTTAATGCAGATACAACCTCAGGGCCAGATCCTCAGCTGGTGTAAATGCCAATGACTCCATTGACTTTTATTAACTAAATGAGGATCTGGGTCTTACGATCCAGAATGGCTTTGTCTGCCAACTGGAAAATCACTGCACTCACCCAAACTAAGCTGTTGTTTTAAAAATAAAATGGGAACATTCTTGACATGGATAAACTGAGCCATCTTATAAAAGGTTAAGAAAAACTTCCACAATACTATATGAGCTGGTATTCTTTCCTAGACTATAGTGATAGAGACCTGGGAGTACAGACAGACATATTGAGCCTTGTACAGACTAGAGTAAATCTGATCAATTCTAGCTCTGTTATAGATTCCTTTCCTCCTTCCAGCAGATCTTTTCCTCCTTCTCCTATCTGTATTTACATAGGACTGATGTTATTTATCCTTACATATGTTCTACTTTACTAGCCAACTGAGTGAATACAGACCATGTCTAGACTTCAAAAATCGGTCATGTTTAAAAACAGATGAACTAGAACACTTTTAAACATAAGTGTAGACAAGATTTAACAGGTTATTTGGGCCTATGAGGGCATGTTTAAAAATGTGCTAGTTAAAATGTGTTAAATATAGTGTTAAAATGTGTTAAAATGGTTTTAAATATAAGACCTAATTTTCTAATCTAGACAGGGGGTTATTGCAATTTTATAAAATAATATTCCGTACAGTTGTGTTGAACCTACGTTATTTTTTTGGAAGGGAATAAGGGTGTTTGGTTTGTCTCTCAGTTTTGTTAGCAGTTCCATGACATTTTTTTATTTTGCAATGTTCTTTAGATGGTTGTCTTAAAATCTTGCTACTGAAGTTTAAATTATTCTCAGAAATGATTTTACATTGAAAATACTTGAACACATAATATGCTTGGCTTTTGAAAAAAAACCCCTCAGATATATTTGATATTCATGCATTTGTAACTTTCTTCTTACTTCTCTTACAAGCAAATCTATATCAAATTTTTTAAAATGTGAAATATAAGGATTGTTTGTCGATCTTCATCAATTTTTTCTATGAGGGATCATTTGAGACCGTTGTTTCCCATGAACTATTGTCAACATTTTCCTTGAAAAGTCAGGGAGTCTTTAACACCATAAAATGTTTCATAATGACATTCCAGTCTCTTAGATTTAAGGGATACATTTTGACAATGTTGCCTTTGTTCGTCTGTACACGGTTTTGCGTGTTCAGCCTGTTTTTGGTGTACTACCGTTCATAGTATGTATATGCACCAAATCTACTTGCATTTGCAAACTGGGTACAAAAATGGTGTCCTTTGAAGTCACAAGGGAGAGTGCACAAAACTTCATCCATGCTTTTGATTTCACACACAACATGGCATGTTCACAGCAGGCCCATCTGAGGCCTCTTCGCAAACTTGCCCTCAGTGTCTTAGGAGGAGATTGCATTTGCCCCAATGCACCTGCACAGGGGAGTAAGGTGGTGTAGGGAGCACATTTTCTTCCTGTGCGGGCTATCCAGGTCATAGGTAGCAGTGCAGTCTGTGGGTCGAGAAAAGCCTCCCTGGGGCCGCTACTCTTCTTTCCGCCCAGGGATATGGGAAGTGAACAGGGGGTGGCTGTAGCCTTGGCTTTGTGTTCGTCAATAATCTGGCCAACACAGCTGAGCCTGCATAGAGGGATACATATGTCATGTATAGGGCTAGCACAGCTTACTTCCTCTGGAACGGGGGCAATCAGAATTCAAGTGTGACAGAGGGTATGTCTACACTGCAGTTAGACACCCATGGCTGGCCCGTGCGAACTGACATGGGGTAAAGGGCTGTTCAATTGCAGGGGTTGGGCTGAGCTCTGGGACCTTCCAACCTCGCAGCATCCAAGAGCCGGGGCTCATGCCTGAGCCCAATTGTCTACACTGCAATTAAACAGCCCCTTAGCCTGAGCCCCACAAGTCTGAGTCAGCTGGCATGGGCCAACCGTGGGTTTTTAATTGCAATCTGGACATACCCTCAGAGACTTGGTCCTGGTCTGCTCTTGGAGCAGCACCTACTTGTAAGAGACCAAAACTTGAGCCCTAAGTATTTAAATGGTCAAAAATAAACTTTTGAAGTTAAAACCCTATTCAGGTGAAAGAAATTCAGACCTCTCCAGGTGTTAGATTGTTCTAGTCTGTCTAGCCGCAGAGTGAACAAGACAGAAATATATTGATTTTGGGAGTGAAGGCTATCTCCACAACCACAGGGTGAGAGATTTCATTTTTACATGAAAGCTTACGTTCTGCAGACAAATCTGAAAAGATTTGTATTTGGCGTACTGTACTGTTGCCATTAGTATAACTGTTTAGAGGTCTTCTGTAGCATTGTTTAAAGAAGCACAAGATAGATATCCTGTGTCTTACATTGTTATATACTAAGTATTGCAAACATCCTAGCCAATGTTCTTAAAGTAAATATTTCATTTTGATAAGGTTGAAAGATTTGGTTTTGACTTAATTGATGGAACAAATTGTATTTTATTTTATTATTAATTAGTTGAAATGTTTTGACTATTATGTCTTGCTAGGTTATTTTACGTCTTGTCATGTACACACACACACACACACCGATCATGTCGGAACATTAATAAAAATAATATAACAGGGAAAGGAGGAGAAGGTAACAATACTACCACCATGCATTTTGTCTGCTTCTTCATGGGAAATTTCCATCTGCCATTATAAACTTCTTAGTGTTTTAAGTATATCATAAATGCCCTGTATACAGGCATTCTCTATGCACTGTAATACATGACACAGTAGAACTCTGTTACAGTCACAGCTGATACAGTGAAACTTTACAGGGTAAATGTCCCAAATTGTGTCCGGACATTTCGGTGCATTATCACTTCTCTTAGCCCTGGTCTACACTATGTGGTTAGGTCAAATTTAGCCGCGTTAGGTCGATTTTATAAGCAATGTGTCTACACAACCAACCCCGTTCCATCGACCTAAAGGGCTGGTCATAAACAGATAGTTAAGGGTTAATGCCTCTTTTACCTGTAAAGGGTTAAGAAGTTCGCCTAGCCTAGCTGACACTTGACCAGAGGAACCAATGGGAGGACAGATGGTTCAAAGGGAAGGAGGGAAGTTCCCTTTGTCTGTAGAGTTTTCACTTTGGACTGGAGTGGGAAAGCTCCAGAATTCAGCCTCTTATTAAGTAGTGAGTATTAGTGAAGGAAATAAATAGGTTTATGTTTATTTCTTTGTAACCTGTCTTGTGCAATTAGAGGAATAGTCAAACTGGGTATTTGGGTATTTTTTGTGTAAGTTTTTGCCCAGGGGAACATCCTCTGTGTTTGGAATCTGTTGTCTGTGAGAGTAGCTGGTATGCTAATCTCTCCCAGAGGGTTTTCTTTTACCTTTCTTTTCTTTAATTAAAAGCCTTTTTTAATAACCTGATTGATTTTTCCTTGTTTTTAGATCCAAGGGGTTGGATCTGGATCCACCAGGAGTTGGTGGGAGAAAGGAGGGGGGATGGTTAATTTCTCCTTGTTTTAAGATCCAAGGGGTTTGGATCTGTGTTCACCAGGAAATTGGTGAAGTCTCTCAAGGCTACCCAGGGAAGGGAATTAGTGCTTGGGAGTGGTGGCAGCCAGACCAGATCTAAGCTGTTAATTGAGCTTAGAGCTTCTCATGCAGGTCCCCCACATATGTACCCTAAAGTTCAGAGTGGGGAAGGAACCTTGACAGGGCTCTTAAAATTGACTGCTATACTCCTCCCCGGTGAGGGGAGTAGTGCTAAAATCAACCTTGCTGGGTCGAATTTGGGGTAGTGTAGACGCAATTCGATGGTATTGGCCTCCAGGAGCTATTCCAGAGTGCTCCAATGTGACCACTCTGGACAGCACTTTCAACTCCGATGCACTAGCCAGGTACACAGGAAAAGCCCCGGGAAATTTTGAATTTCATTTCCCGTTTGGTCAGCGTGGCGAGCTCAGCAGCACGGGTGACCATGCAGTCCCAGAATCACAAACAAGCTCCAGCATGGACCGAACAGGAGACACTGGATCTGATTGCTGTATGGGGAGAAGAATCTGTGCAGGTCAAACTCCAATCAAAAAGAAGAAATGCTAATATATATATGCCAAAATCGCACAGGGCATGGTGGAGAGAGGCTACAACAGGGACACACAGCAGTGCCACGTGAAAGTTAAGGAGCTCAGGCAAGCCTACCAAAAGACAAAGGAGGCAAACGGTCTCCGGGTCAGAGCCCCAGACATGCCGCTTCTATGATCAGCTGCATAGCATTCTAGGGGGGGACCCTACCACTATCCCACCACTGTCTGGGGACACCTGCAAGGGGGGAGTCTCACGCAACAGGAAGAGGAGGAGGAGGAGAATGCGCTGCAGGCAAGCAGAGAATCCATTCTCCCTGGCAGCCAGGACCTTTTCATCACCCTGGAGCCAATACCCTCCCAAGGTGGGTTCTCGGACCCTGAAGCTGGAGAAGGCACCTCTGGTGAGTGCACATTTGTAACTACGCTACAGGGTTTAAAAGCAATTGTGTTTAATTTTTGATTTGGCCTGAAGACTTGGGATGCATTCATGGCCAGTACAGCTACTGGAAAAGTCTGTTAATGTGTCTGGGGATGGAGTGGAAATCCTCCAGGGACATCTCCATGAAGCTCTCCTGGAGGTACTCTGAAAGCCTTTGCAGAAGGTTTCTGGGGAGGGCTGCCTTATTTCGTCCTCCACGGTAGGACACTTTACCATGCCAAGCCAGTAGCAAGTAGTCTGGAATCATTGCAGCACAAAGCATGGCAGCGAATGGTCCTGGGTTTTGGTCACATTCAAGCAACATATGGTCTATATCTTTCTGTGTTAGCCTCAGGAGAGTGATATCATTCATGAAATAGGGGATTTTTTGTAAGGGAACAGTAAAAGGACCCTGTTCATGCTGGGCTGTTTGCACTTGGCTAAAAGGGATCATCCCTGAGAATAGCCACATGGTGGGGGGAGGGGCGAAGGGATCATCCCAGAGAATAGCCATGCGGTGGAGTGGGGGGAGGGGTGTGCTGCACATCCACCTGAAAACCGCAGCCCCTCCTTTTAAATGGCAAACCCAACCAGCATTGCTTCCTACAGGAAAGGAGGGTGCTGCAGTTTGAAACCATTCCCACATGTTATGAAGATGGAAGAAGCGAACCCCGCATACCTTTTGGCTTACCATGTGTCAAGGCTGTATCCCCACTTTGAACTTTAGGGTACAAATGTGGGGACCTGCATGAAGACTTCTAAGCTTAATTACCAGCTTAGATCTGGTCTGCTGCCACCATTCCCTAAACTAATTCCCTTCCCTGGGAAGCCTTGAGAAACCTTTCACCAATTCCCTGGTGAATACAGATCCAAACCACTTGGATCTTAAAACAAGGAGAAAATAACCATCCCCCTCCTTTCCCCCACCAACTCCTGGTGAATACAGATCCAAACCTCCTTGGATCTTAAAACAAGGAGAAATTAACCATCCCCCTCTTTTCCCCCACCAACTCCTGGTGAATACAGATCCAAACCCCATGGATCTTAAAACAAGGAAAAATCAATCAGGTTCTTAAAAAGAAGGCTTTTAATTAAAGAAAAAGGTAAAAATCATCTCTGTAAATTCAGTATGGAAAATAACTTTACAGGGTAATCAAACTTAAAGAGCTCAGAGGACTCCCCTCTCTAACCTCAGGTTCAAAGTACAGCAAACAGAGATAAACACTCTAGTAAAAGGTACATTTACAAGTTGAGAAAACAAAGGAAAACTAACACGCCTTGCCTGGCTGTTACTTACAAGTTTGAAATATGAGAGACTTGTTTAGAAAGATGTGGAGAACCTGGATTGATGTCTGGTCCCTCTCAGTCCGAAGAGCGAACAACCCCTTAAACAAAGAGCACAAACAAAAGCCTTTCCCCCCCACAAGATTTGAAAGTATCTTGTCCCCTTATTGGTCCTTTGGGTCAGGTGTCAGCCAGGTTACCCGAGCTTCTTAACCCTTTACAGGTAAAAGGATTTTGGAGTCTCTGGCCAGGAGGGGTTTTATAGTACTGTACACAGGAGAGCTGTTACCCTTCCCTTTATAGTTATGACACCATGGCTGCCTGGAAACTGATTTCTGTTGCCCAGCTGTGTGTGATGTGTCACCATACTGGCAGGCGCTCAATATAAAAGGCAAAATGCGACCTTGTACCTAAAGCACATGTGCTGTCTGCTGTGAATTGCTTGATTTACTGTGAAAAAGTCTCCCTTTTGTTCTCAGAAATGTATCTTCTTAAATTCTACTCTCCCTTTTTATCCCTTCGCAGGTGCAAATGTTTCGACCCAAAATGTTTCTCCCTATCATCTGCGTCCCAGAGGTTATTGCAGATTAGAAGGTGAAAAAAACGCACTCGTGATGATGTTTTCCAAGCTCATGCCATCCTCCCGCACTGATAGGGCACAGCTGAATGCATGGAGGCATACGGTGACAGAGGCCAGGAAAGCATACAGTGAGCGCAATGAGAAGAGGCAGGAGGCGATGCTGAGGCTAATGGGGGAGCAAATGGACATGCTCAGGTGTCTGAGGGAGCTGCAGGAAAGGCAACAAGAGCACAGACCGCCGCTGCATGCACTGTATAACTGCCTGCCCTCCTCCCCAAGTTCCATATCCTCCTCACCCACACGCCCAAGAACGCAGGTGGGGGCGGGGAGGAGGCTCCGGGCACCCAGCCACTCCACTCTAGAGGATGGCCCAAGCAACAGAAGGCTGTCATTCAAACAGTTTTGATTTGTAGTGTAGCTACTATAAGCAATGTGGCCTAGATCTTCCCTCCTCCCCTCCTCCCCCATCCCACCCAGGCTACCTCATCAGTTATCTCACTTTTTTTTAAATTAATAAACAAAGAATGCATGGTTTCAAAACAATAATGACTTTATTTCCTTTGCCAGCTGAGATCGAATTGGGGAGGGTGGTTGGCTTACTGGGAATTAAAATCAACAAAGGGGGCAGGTTTGCATCAAGGAGAAACACACACAACTGTCACACCATAGCCTGGCCAATCATGAAACTGGTTTTCAAAGCCTCTCTGATGGGCAGCCGCCTAGCTGTGCTCTTCTAATTGCCCTGGTGTCTGGCTGCTCAAAATCGGTCACCAGGCGATTTGCCTCAACCTCCCACGCAGCCATAAACATCTCCCCCTTACTCTCACAGATATTATGGAGCACACAGCAAGCAGCAATAACAATGGGAATATTGGTTGCGCTGAGGTCTAACCTAGTCAGCAAACAGCGCCAGCAAGCTTTTAAACATCCAAATGCACATTCTACCACCATTCTGCACTTGCTCAGCCTATAGTTGAACTGCTCCTTACTACTGTCCACGCTGCCTGTGTATGGCTTCATGAGCCATGGGAGCAAGGGGTAGGCTGGGTCTCCAAGGACAACGATTGGCATTTCAACATCCCCAACAGTAATTTTCTGGTCTGGGAAGTAAGTCTCTTCGTGCAACTGTTCAAACAGCCCGGAGTTCCTAAAGATGTGAGTGTCATGCACCTTTCCCGGCCATCCCACGTTGATGTCAGTGAAATGTCCCTTGTGATCCACCAGTGCTTGCAGCACCATTGAGAAGTAGCCCTTGCAGTTTACATACGGGTTGGCAAGGTGGTCCGGTGCCAACATAGGGATATGCGTTCCGTCTATTGCCCCACCACAGTTAGGGAACCCCATTACAGCAAAGCCATCCACTATGACCTGCACATTTCCCAGAGTCACTACCATTGCTAGCAGAAGGTTAGTGATTGCCTTGGCTACTTGGATCACAGCAGCCCCCACAGTAGATTTGCCCACTCCAAATTGATTCCCGACTGATCAGTAGCAGTCAGGCATTGCAAGCTCCCACAGGGCTATCGCCACTCGCTTCTCAACTGTCAGGGCAGCTCTCATCTTGGTATTCCTGCACTTCAGGGTGGGGGAAAGCAACTCACAAAGTTCTAGGAAAGTGGCCTTACGCATGCGAAAGTTTCGCAGCCACTGTGAATCATCCCATACCTGCAACAGTATGCACTCCCACCAGTCTGTGCTTGTTTGCCGGGCCCAGAATCAGTGTTCCACTGTATCAACCTGCCCCACTGCCGCCATGATGTCCCAATTGCCACATCCCATGCTTTCAGGAACGTCTGTGTCCATGTCCTCCTCACAATCGTCCTCGTGCTGGCAGCTCCTAGCCAGGTTCTGTACATACTGCAGGATCATGTGTGAGGTGTTTACTATGCTCACAACAGCAGTGGTGAGCTGAGTGGGCTCCATGCTTGCCATGCTATGGCATCTGCACGGGTAACCCAGGAAAAAAGGCACAAAATGATTGTCTGCCGTTGCTTTCCTGGAGGGAGGGAAGGAAGGAGGGGAGACTGCCATCATGTACCCAAAACCACCCGCGACATTGTTTTTACTCCATCAGGTATTGGGAGCTTAACTCAGAATTCCAATGGGCAGCAGAGACTGTGGGGACTGTGGGATAGCTACCCACAGTGCACCACTCCGTAAGTTGATGCTAGCCATGGTATTGAGGACGCACTCTGCCGACTTAATGCGCTTAGTGGGGACACACACAATCTACTGTATAAAATCATTGTCTAAAGATCGACTTCTATAAAATCGACTTAATTTCGTAGTGTAGACATACCCTTATAGGGAATTTTTTTATTGACTTCAGTAGCCTTTGAATCAGCCCGATAGTGAATTTTTTACTTCAGTATAACTTAGTTCTGTGTTGTTCATCTTTTTAAGATTGGAGCAGTTATCATCTACCTGACAGGTGCTCAATGCTGCATTCCAAGGGGATCATCACATTTGCACTCCTCCTCTCTGGTGAAACCCAGGAGGGGAAAAGGAGAGAAATTGTCTCCATCTCTTGCTCCCAACCTTTCTGGATTTGCTTCCCATAGATAGTGAAGATGAGCCAGGTGAATCTTGGTATTGCTGCTCTCCTCTGAGGTCATAATAGGGATTTATATAGTCCCTTCCATTGCAGCTAGTGCCCCCTTCTGCTGGCCTTGTTGCCATTCCCCAAGTGAACAAGGGAGGGTATTTTGCAGGTAGCCTCCTTCTGTTCACGTGATACTCTGATAGTAGTGACTTTATTTTGCGGGGGAATAACATTTCACTATGATGGTGTCCTGTTGCACGTAGCTGTTTATTTGGACATAAATAATATTTGTATTGTCAAACCATTTCTGTTTGTTTAGTATGTAAAACTTTTTCAAAGTCTTACTCATTAAAAAAAAAACAAATATGAATTTGCATCTCAGTGATCCCAGCTGGGAGGGAATTTACATTAAGATTAATACAAAGGAAATGTATTTTTATTCAGGCAGTTAAGTGTAGAGCAGAAAACAAAGATAACCTACTGTTTACTAACAATGAAGATCATTCCCTCCATTATACCAGAAACAATACTTTAGTTCACTGGAATTCTGTTACAAGATCTTGACTTCCTATGCATATAAGTACTTTAGGTTGTCTTCAAATAGGCCAACTCACAGGTTCACAGTCAGTTCAATTATTATGCTGATCTTGGAGCTTTCTACAATACTAAGGGTTTCCTTAAGCCTTGCACACAATGTGACACTTGTGTCTCACTGCATCAGGGTACGTTGACACTTGTGCATCAGATGATAGGATACAACCTGATGTAAGCAGACATGCAATGATGCATGTAAAAGATATATTCCATGACACAGTACTCTGAAAAGACATGTAATTTCTCTCTCTCTCTCTCTTTCTCCCTGGCCTCTCTCTTTCTCCCCCTCCCCCTTTATTTACACACAATTGCCAACGAGCTTATATTTAAGGCTGGGTCAGTATTTCTACTAGAAATCCAGTTTCTCTGTCCCTTGTGCCTGCCCCCCCCCCCGCCCCCACCCCCACCCTCCCTTGGGCTGCGTATGCAGAGTCGCCTGAGCAGTGCATACTATGAGGGCACTGAGTGGGAGCCAGTCCCAAAACTTCCCCACAGCCTCCCGGGGATCCCTTATCCCTGTCTCCCAGTGCAATGGAGGCAGAGATAAGGGATCCAGGGGGCTCTGGAGCACACTGAACCCCAAGCCCTGGGGATGCACTTCACCGCTCCACAGCTGAGAGCAGCCAGGCTGCGGTGTGTGTGTGGTTTTCCTCTGAAACCTACATTTTATGTCAAACTTCAAAACAAACAGACAAAAATAAATAAAACAAACAAACAACACCACCTTCAATGAACATCCCATTTTAAACATTAAGAAGTGCAAAGTTTCATTTTAATAGTTTGACAGCCCTGGAGACTGATGTCCTAATTACCCTCAGGGCAGGTGCACATGGGCATTTTCCTGCCAATGTGACTCAGCCTAGAGGTGGAGAGCCCAATTCTCAGATTAGGTGGTAGTTCAGTACAAAGCCTGCTCAGACAGCCACCAAAGGAGCAAATTATGCAGTTTATGTACTCGTGCTCCTTATGGGCACCTGAGTCCCCTTAATAGCACCGCCATAGTTAGGAAACAGGATGGGCTGTAGGGCTAGTGTGTTGATGCTGGGGGGGTGGGGTGCTAGGCATTCTGGGATAGGGTTATTTTGACTTGGGTTTGTGCACTGCTTGAGTTCGAGCATGGATCAGAAAGTCCTTAACCTAGGGTTTAAAATGCAGTGTAGACACTCAAGCCCAGGGTTCCCTGACATGGGTCAGCTGACTCAAGTCCCACTAGCCCTAGGCTTACATTGCTGTGTAGACATACTCTTAAAGTGTTCATTGCTAATACCTCCCTGACCATGTTGGAGCCAACCGATATGGGTCTAAGCACCACTGGATTTATGCTGTTTGTAAGTATCTTGATCAAATACTTATACATATTTTGTTACTGTTTGGATGTGGCAAATTGCTTATTATTTAGGCATGTTTAGAGCAATTGCATAAGTACCATTTGTCCTCTGGTTTTAATAAAGGAATTTATAGTTAAATTAGTATTTGGTGGTTTCCCATACTAATATTAATAATTTCAAATATTATTAATAATTCCAACATGTTCTACTCATTATATGTGTTCTTTGTATCCAGAGGTGTGCATACATCTAAGCCATTCTCTTTCAGAGGAATGTAAGTGTGTGTGTGTGTGTGTGTGTGTGTGTGTGTGTGTGTGTGTGTGTGTAGACCCTGCTGGTGTGCTGTAATGTAGCACAGTTTGCAACAGTACTATGTTAAAGTGCCCCTAGAGAACCTTAGTGTGCAGCATCAGGGTCTATACAGACCAGTTTAGAAACCACACCCTTGTAGAGCACATTACCCACCCCTGTAGACAAGCCCTGAGACTCTGCATCCTTTACTGATAGTCTGTAACGTATGTCTGGATTACATTCAGCTCCTTACATCACTTGCCATTACCATAGTCTGTCACAGAATTTCTGACTTGGATTTACAGATGTTGCATTTATCATTAGCTGGGTTCAATTTCACTTCCCATTCTGAGATGCAGTGGTAAATTGACATTTCGAGGAGAACCTAGCTTTGAGTAGGCAGCTAAGGACAATGCAATGAAATTCAAGTATAGACAGGTGAAATGGAGAGAGAGAGATGAGATACGATGTATATGTCACTTAGGGCTTGATCCCGCAAGATGATGATCATTTTAAGCAGAGGAATAGTCCCACTGACTTTAATGGGATTAGTAGTGCCTAAAGATAAGCACATGCTTCAGTGCTCTAGTAGATTGAAATCAGGGGCTCAGCACCTGGTATGATTGAGACCACAATTTTCATAGGAGGGTGTGCGTTCAGAAGCAAATGGTTAATTAGCCAATTAAATACACCGATAGTAGCTTTACTCAGCATCGTATATAAACATATGTTTAAAGATCTCCAAACACAGATCTCTAGTATTAAGTTATTCACCATCTCTTTCTTTACTATAGCTGGAGCAGTGAGTTTGACTTTGCATATTGTTTCTTTGACTTATGGAGGTGCTTTTTGCCAACTATTTTAAAATGTCATTTTAAATTAGTATTATTAAAGTGTTACTTTACAGGTTAATTAGGAAAGATTAAAGTGAAACAATTAGTAATTTTAGTATTGCAAAATCAATCACATCATTTTAAATTAGTAATAAAATGCTAAACATTTCCACAAATTCTATAAATTAAACATGTAATGGTGCAAATGCCCTTAAAGATGTGCTACAAAAAGGTATAATTTTTAAATGTTTCCCTTCTTTGCTCTGTCGGTGGGGAAACACAACTAGATTTTTGGATCTCAATTTTAAATTATATTTCAATTTGTGACCCTGGGAGCTATAAAACACTTCCCTCTCCATCTTCACTCCTGCATTTATACCTGTTACTGGAACCAAGGTGATCCTAGTCTCCGGCTGCCAAAATAAATGCAACAGATTCACGATAGCTAGAGAAGTTAGGATGATATTTGTCAAATCATTTATTGAAAGAGTTTTTCCATTTTTCCAAAGAAAATACTTATTATTTTTATTTATTTATTCCAACTTTGTCTACAACACTGAACATCTAGCCCTGATTTTATCTATCTGATAATCAGAAAGGATAGGATGTGATAGGATGCTGAGCAATGCCACTTATTTAGCAGATATCTCTGTGTAAACATTTAACTGATGGTAATGAGAAATGACTTAACAATCTGGCATATACCTGTATACCATGTGCATTCAGGAACTATGTTGTTTCTGTTGACTCCTTTGATGAAATGCAAAATTTCAGTGAAATGTTAGGAAGTAAGGTGCACATCCATAGGGCCATAGAGGTGCCACTATTCAGGACATGCTCTTTATTTATCCCATCTGCGACTATTTGTCTACCTGTTATTATAATTTATTATTTGTAGTATCAGAGCACCTAGGGGCTCTAGTCATGGTCCAGGATCCCACTATGCTAGGCATTGTACAAACACAGAACAAAAAGACAGTCCCTACCTAGCTGCTTATATGGCTCAATCACAGTAATATCTAAGCACTCCCTCCACCCCCAACTACAGGGCCAGAGTTACACTGATTTACACCAGTTGATCTCCATAGGCTCCAACTAAGCTTGGCCAGTTTACATTAGCTGAGTAGCTGGCTCATAAAAAGGACACATACACTAGTTATGGTGTATGTCAACAGGGCACTAGTGGTTTTAATGACACTATTCCAACTCATCCAAAACAGACCTACTTTTGGGCACCTCACAGTGTTGGGGGGTCACATGGAAGAAGCAGTTCCTACACTACCTTGAGTGCAGGGACTGCGGTTGTCCTTGGTCCTTACACTGAGCGCACAATCTGTAAGATTCCTTTTGCTCCTTGCTCCACTTCCCATTGTGAACTTGGGACTATTTTGCCCTATGTAGAAGGAGTAGCTATTGACTAGCTCTCCTAAGTACGGTGTGTGTGTGTGTGTGTGTGTGTTTTCAAGGAGACTTCTCATGCATTTGTGCCCCTTTGGAAAGACCAGGCAGAACTATTGAAGTGCACACACTGCAGCAAGGTAATATGAAGAGGCATTATACCCGCTCCCCCAAGGATATTTGACATATTGTTCAGGCTTTCATCTCATTACAAACTGAAATCCCTTAGCGGTGTTCCAGAGCAACTAACCTGCTACCCTAAAATGATAAAAGAGAAAGACTGAGGAGCACTAATCCTCTCATGAGATGATCCTGGGAGGCGCTGAGTACACTTGCTGTCTCAGTGAAGTCAATGGGAAATGAGAGTGCTCAGCAATATTCAGGGTCAGGCCTTTAATCTTCTCCTGGCAATCCCTTCCTTTGATCCTTTCAGGCGAGTTGGCTAGGGACTGCCTGGGGTTGCTAGATTAACACTGTTCATTTGAGAATTTTTTTTGATTTGCCTTGATTTAAACTATGCAAAGTGTGGCCGGTTACTTCAGTGATAGGTGTCTGTTATAATAACAAGTGTAACAATAAGTGATTGGGTTTCTTTTCACACTGTTGAGCTGGTCTTTTTGTTTTGTTTGGATGAAGGTGTTCAGGAGAGATTAAAATTATGCCCTCAATCTCTCTTTCTATCTTTTTGTTTGGAGCCTTGGGACCTACTTCGGTATTTGAGGCAGGGAGGGAAACAAACACCTCTCTCCCATTGGTTTTAATGGGAGATTTTCTTCTCCAAGAAACACTGAAGTGAGCACTTGGTTATCAGATCCAAGTCTATGATTTTTTGGGAGGTGGAATTTTCAGACGTGCTCAGCCTTGCCCTAATGCTGCTCCAATTGAAGAGAATGGTAAATGCTTCAATGGGGGTAGAGTTAGGTCAATGCCAAACACTTCTAAAATTCCCACTTTTTGTATCTAGTTCATTTCCCTTCTTCTCTCACTCTTTAAGCTGGTGGCTAGAGTATATGTGTCTTTATTATTTTTATGTGTGTGTGGTTTACTTTTCTTACCACCATGCACAGGCCTTCTATATCTCTGTATATAATGAATTATGTTGTGTGCTGTAAACCAATATCCAAGTTTGACAGAAACTACTGGGTCCTCTTCCTCCATTTCCCAGGTGATAGCTGTGGTGAGAACATCATAACCATGACAATCAAGACTTTGCAGTTATTCCTCCTTATAAACCACTCTGGATGTTTGCCAGGTGGTTTGGGACATATGTAAAAGAGACTGAGTGTGTCACTGTATCTGCACTGATTTCCAAACAGCTGAGAGAGATATTTCATCTCCTTGCGGATGCTCAGAAGAACAGCAACTGATCAGATTTAATAGCAACCATTTATTTTTCCTAATATTTAACAGGCCACAAGGTGTTCTGTCAGGAGGCAATCAGGTGTGTCTCACAAAAGCAGGGGTGAAAGGGGTACATTCTACACAAGCCATGAAAACAACTTCTTTGTTTAAGAGCATTCAGTTTACTATCTAGTGATTTGGCACTTCTGGTTAACGGGTTTCTTGTTCAGCCCAGATTTAATCTAATGCTTCTATATAAGTTTAATCATTCACAGGTTACTGATTATGAGCTGCCTCCTCATTTAATGAATATCAAATACCGCTTAGTCAGAGTGATATGGCCTAAAGATTAAAATGACTTTCCCCCCTTTCAGTTCTTTTAGGATGGTACCTTTTTTGTTATCCCCATTAACTGCAAAACCTTCAATTATTAGTTGTCCCTTTAACTAAGCCTCATTCAAATTTGACTCTGCTATTAACTTTACTCTTTTCAGCCATCTTTTATAAAAGATAGAGAATACATTTTTAATTTTCATTTTATCAGCTTGAGAACAGACCTCACTGCAAACCAAACCATATACAAGAAGAGTAATTTAAATGTGTCTTCTAACCCAAAATCAACAATGTATATATGAAAGACAGGAGAAAGTCTGAGACAGAGGGAAAGAGAACACATTTGAGCCTCCGCAGTAATATTGTAAATGAAGCAATTATTATGAGGGGTGTGCGTGTGGTGTGTGTATAAACAAAAGAAAGGGGGTTGTTATCTATCACATGATGACTGATTAAATTATTACATTAATTTATTCATCCTATGAGGATGTGGGGGATATTGTGACAAGTACTGGAGAAAAAATAAAGATCATGTACGTGTGACAAGTCACATATGAAACGGGAAAGAGAGTTGACATAATGCTGATTTGAATACTTCAAAAGGGAAACTTTGGGCCTGTGGGTAGCAGGCAGTTATCAGACTGTACCATGTGTGAACATGAGTTCCAGAAGTAGAGAACAGCATCTGCTCCCATTATCGCATTGTAATTAGCACTACCTGAAATGTTCAGAGAAATGAACATTGCCAAGCCCTACATTTCTTGTGTTAGTTTACTTTAGAGAGCTCTCCAAGCCAATGATGGGGAAAGGTTAATGTAGAAGATTCTATTCTGTTTGCAATACCAAAAAAATAACTTCATTTCCCCGGGGAGAAAAAATCCAATTTCAAGGGATCTCTGGTATTGTTTACTACTTGTTATCTGTGCATGAAAGACTAAATTCAGATTCCCCTATTTCAAGCAATCAACCCAAACACTTTTTTTTTCTCATTAAGAACCAAGCTTTGGGTTCATTCTGTCTTCTGAAACAGTGCATGGCATCAAAAGCAGCTGAAACTGAACCAGAAATGCCTCCTGTTATTGTTTTTGTTTTTTAGCATGTTAGGTCCTGATCTTGCAATGTGATAACAAAGACACCTGCATCCTCACAGAGATTGCTGACTTCAGTGGGACTACTCATTTGCTTAAGTTATTTGTGAACTTAAGTACTTTAGTAGTTAAATATTAAATTGAGGCCTCAGTGAAGAGAAGCAAAGAATGCTAAACTTCGGTCCTGGCAAGAAAGTACAGGCTCAATACTACATATTTTGAAGTCAAAGACAACTCTTCCGTTGATGAATGGAAGCAGAATTAGATCCTAAGATATTTATACCTATTTCATTTTAAAATGTATTTGTCATTTTTTTGTATCTGATGTACAAATTCTGCTACTGTTGTTGGATTTTAGGAGGTCCCCCCCCCCAAATTTTTTTAAAGGTTTACTGTGCCTGTTCATCTTGAAAAGTTACCTACAAATGAAACAAAAGATTTTGTCCTTTCCTCCCCACTGTCTTTATCATGTTACAAAGAAGACCTTTTAATGTTTCTATCCTGATTGTGTTTTACATTAAAAATATCTGACTATTCCTCCAACAAAAATAGGAAAGGTAAGTTGGTATTAATAGTAACAATGAATAAGAATATGCAGTTTTGTTGTAGCCTGGTTGGTCCCAGGATATTAGAGAGATAACGTGTGTGAGGTAATATCTTTTATTGGACCAACTTCTGTTGGTGAGAGAGACAAGCTTTAGAGCAGCACAGAGCTCTTCTTCAGGTCTGGGAAATACAAGGTGGAACAGAATGTTTAGCATAAGTAGTTATTAATGAATAAGAATAACAATGAATGGAAAATTGGGACCAAGTCTTGCTTACTTTAGTCATGTAAATAATCCCATTGCAATGAGAATGCTTGCAGAGGATCACGTGTGAAAAGCAAGCAGGATTTGGCCCATTCATTCAGATATAAGAACATAAGAATGGCCATAGTGGGTCAGACCAAAGGTCTATCTAACCCAGTATCCTGTCTTCCGACAGTGGCCAGTGCCAAGTGTCCCAAAGGGAATGAACAGAACAGGTAATCATCAGGTGATCCATCCCCTGTCGCTCATTCCCAGCTTCCGGCAAACAGAGACTAGGGACATCATCCCTGCCCATCCTGGCTAATAGCCATTGGTGGACCATCCTCCATGAACTTACCTAGTTCTTTTCTGAACCCTGTTATAGTCTTGGATTTCACAACGTCCTCTGGCAAGGTGTTCCACAGGTTGACTGTGAAAATATTTTGTAATATTTTTGTGCTTTGAGAAGAGAGAGATATGACAGGGAGAGCTGGTTAGCTGGTAGGCAGATTGACATCTGACAGACATAGAAAAAAGGGAACAAACAGAGATATAGGGTTTAAGGCCAGAAGGGACCACCAGATCATCTAGATTATACCTCCTGTATTTCACAGGCTACCAACAACACCTAGCTCCTGCATACTAAACCCAACAACTGAAATTAGACCAAAGGAGAGAGAGGTCATTTTTTTCTTTCTTCTTTTGAACAAAGTCAACTGTCAGGAGGGTTACAAAACAGAAGATATCCGTGGACACCTGATATTTTCCCCTGGAGAGATGAAGGAGAAATAAGGGTCACTTGAGGACCAAGTGAATAGAAAGATTCTCATAGGCTTCAATAAGAAATTAGACCAACATTTCAGATAGGAGTTTGACTTCATTTTAAATAGCATTCCTATTTTTTGTCAGTCTAGTTTTGTCTTGATCATGGAGGACAACAACCTTGTATGAAAGCACAGCCATAATAATTATGCTGATATGAGATGGACATGCACTTAAATTATCTTTGGTCTTTTCTGTTGCTACAGATTTTCTTTGGGTTCAACTGTATATACAACGGTGTTTACTGTGTTGGCTAAACAAAAAAGAAGGGAAGAATAAAAGTCCACATGTGTTTTAAGGCAGTAAACAACAAAAATTGAGAGGATTTGTTTAGGGTTATTCTAAGAGGGGTATATGTCTATAATGGGATAAAACTGAGCAAAAGAAATCCATGGATGATTATCATCTTCAGTACCATGCAAATTGGTTGAAACTATAGAAAAGAACTGAATTATCAGACACACATTTAAAAACAACATGCCGGGGAAGAGTCATTACAGCTTTTTTAAAGTGAAATCATACTTCACCAATCTATTATAATTTGTTGAAGGGATAAACAGACATGTGGACAAGGGTGATATAATGTACTTGGACTTTAGAAAGCTTTTGACAAGCTCCCTCACCAAAGGCTTTTAAGCAAGGTAAGGAGTCAGGATAGGAGAGAAGGTCCTCTCGTGGATCAGTAACTGGTTAAAAGATAGGGAACAAAGGGTAGGAATAAATCATCATTTTTCACAGTGGAGATAGATAAATAAGAGGGTCCCCCATGGATCTGTAATGGGACATGTGCTGTTCAACATATTCATAAATGATCTGGGAAAAGGGGTAAACAGTGACGTAGCAACATTTGAAGATCTACTCAAGATAGTTAAATTCAAAGCTGATTCCAAAGAATTACAAAAGGATCTCACAAAACTGGGTGACTGGGCAGGAACACAGCAGATGAAATTCAGCATTGATAAATGCAAAGTAGTTCACATTTGGAAACATAATGCGAACTATACATACAAACTGATGGAGTCTAAATTAGCTGTTACCACTAAAGAAAAGATTTTGGAGTCATTGTAGATATTTCTCTGTAAACTTCTGTCTATGTGCCATGGCAGTCGAAAAAGCTAGCAATGTTAGGAACCATTAGGAAAGAATTAGATAATAAGAGAACACATCATAATGACACTATATAAATCTATTGTATGCCCACACCTTGAATATTGCATGAAGTTGTGGTTGTAGCCTCTCTCTCTCTCTATATATATATATACATATCTAAAGAATTTGAAAAAATACAGCAACGGGCAACAAAAATTATTGGGGGTATGAAACAGTTTCCATATGAGGAGAGATTAAAAAGACTGGAGTGTTGAGCTAAGAAAAGAGATGGCTAAGGGGGATATGATAGAGGTCTAAAAATCAAGAATTATGTGCAGGAAGTGAATAAAGAAATGTCATTTCCCCCTTCACATAACACAAGAACCAGGGATCACTCAACAAAATTAATAGGTGAGAGGTTTAAAACAAACACAAGGAAGTACTTCTTCATATAATTCATATAAAATACCTTATTTAAACAAACCTTAGCCATATCTGGCACAGCATTAAATGATCTTATGATGAACACATTTGGTGTGTATAAGCAAGCTCTGTAGCCTGTCCATATCTGGTACAGAAGAAATTACATGGTGTCAGGAGTAAACTGAGAACAGAAGCAGAAGGAACAGAGCAATAAAGGTTGCTGGGTCACATACCACTTTTCACTACCCCAGAGAAGTTCAGTTTTGACAAACCTTCACAATAGACAGACTGGAAACAATATTTTGCAATATTTCACATTGCTACCAATCTCCACAAAGAAATTGGAAATATACAGGTATCTTCTTTAATTTATGCTATTGAAAAGCAAGCATAGCATAGCTTTAAATCCTTTGATTTTATTGAGGACAGTCAGAAAGATGATTATGAAAAGGTTCTGGCTATGTTTGATGTTGGGGTATGTTTATACCTCAGAGAAATGTGGTTTATGAAAGAGCATGTTTTCACCGGAGAATTCAAGAACCAAGGGAATATGTTGAATATTTTATAAGAGCTCTTCATACGTTGGCTGAAAGTGATTTTGTGACTGCAAAACACGAAAATATCAGAGACAGGCTGGCTATTGGGTTAACAGATAAAAACCTTCCACAGCAGCTACTACTGAAGAAAGATTTAACCCTAGCCACAACTGTACAGATAGCAAAATAGACAGAATTAGTCAAACAACAAAACAAAAGGCAGGAGCAACTTGAAAAATCTGAAACTATCTTAGAAACTATAAACAGAAACTTGTGTTAAAAAGTTATCACAAAATCCCTGAGGCCAGGAGAGAGAACAACCAGGCTAAGAGGGACAAAGGTCATATCCCAAGAGATAATGCATGTCCAACCAGAGGCACATGGTGTAATATATGTATGACATATGGACATTTTGCAGCTGTTTGCCACACCAAAGCAGTCAGGGAGTTGACTCATATTACAGACAAGCAAGAGCCATTGTTTCTGGGATCTATCATTTCTAATGACATAGAGCCTGCTGGAGAGTGAAACTGAATACTCATGGCAAGACCACTGACTTTAAAATTAACTCAGGGACTGACGTCATAGTCATCTCAGAAGGGACTTACAATCACTTTCAACCCTCCCCAGAGCTGAAGTCACCTGTCACAGCTGTTAGTGCCCTGGATATATTCTGAACTGAATGGGTCAGTTCACCAAAGAAACAAAGACAAAGGCTATATATTCAGAGGGCATGTGATCAAAGGATCAAAGACCAACAACCTTCTCAGCCACTGCATGGCAGCCATGAGGGGCCTAGTGAGAAAGATGGAAGAACTTGACAGAGGATTTGATGATATTGGACTTTTGAAAGAAGATCCAGTACAAATCAACTTAAGAGACAATGCTGAACCATATAGAATAACAACATCTCTACCAGACAGACCTTAGAAGAGACTAGCTGTAAATTCAGAGAACCTCATTACCTGATTGTAGTGGACTATTTTTCCAAGTTTATAGAAATAATGTACTTGGAAGACATACCACGTTGCAGTGTCATCGAGAAACTGAAGTGCACTTTTGCTAACTTTGGTATTTCAGAACAATTAGTGACAAACAATGGATTACAATTGACTGCAACAGAATTAAGTTATTTCTGAATGAAACATGATTTTGATCATATTACTAGCAGACCACATTACCCACTACTGAACGGAGAGGTACCTCCAGCCAAGGAAATCCTACAGCAGGAAGATCCATTCCTTGCTCTTGTAAATTACAGATCAACACCAATAGCAGCTACTGGATATAGTCCAGCACAACTCCTGATGGAAAGACAACTCAGAACAGCTCCAACTTTGGAAAATAACATATTTCCAAAATGGCCAGACATGAAGAGAGTAGCCAAATCAGATAAAAAGGCAAAACGAGTTTATGAACACTTTTACAACAGATGTCACTCAGAGAACTGCCAGTTTTAGAACCAGGTGACCATGTTCATGTCAAATTGGATGGAGCAAAAAGATGGACAACTCCAGCTATCATAAATAAAAAGAATTCAGTGCCCAGATCATATGCAATTGAGACTGACAATGGAGTGTTCAACAGAAACCATCAACATTTACAGTTTGTTTGCCAAAAAGAACAATCTAAAGAGCAAACTCTACAGGTGGCCAATACAGCACACGAAGAAGACATAAGGATTCCAAACTGACCACAACCAGATGTTGCAACTAATCGACAATCAGATGACCAAGTTGTTACAGGTTCGGGTTGTTAATTAGAAATCTAGAATTAGATCTTTTGATGAATACATCTGGTGTGTATAAGCAAGCTCTATGAGTAGTCTATATCTGGTACAGAAGAACATGACACTGGGTGTCCCTAAATTTCTGACTGCCACTAAGCTGGGACTGGATGACAGGGGATGGATCACTTTATAAATTACCCTGTTCTGTTCAGTCCCTCTGAAGCATCTGGTATCGGCCACTGTTGGAAGACAAAAACAATGAGGAGTACTTGTGGCACCATAGAGACTAACAAATTTATTTGGGCATAAGCTTTCGTGGGCTAAAACCCACTTCATCAGATGCATGGAGAGGAAGATATATATATGGGAGTTGCCTAGCCAAGTGTGGGGGGGTCAGTTCTAACGAGACAATTCAATTAAAGTGGGCTATTATGAACAGGAAGAAAAATCACTTTTGTAGTAGTAATCAGGGTGGCCCATTTCAAACAGTTGACAAGAAGGGGGAACAGTAGGGGGAAATTAGCATGGGAAAATTAGTTTTTAGTTTTTGTAGTGACCCATCCACTCCCAGTCTTTATTCAGGCCTAATTTGATGGTGTCCAGTTTGTAAATTAATTCCAGTTCTGCAGTTTCTCGTTGGAGTCTGTTTTTGAAGTTTTTTTGTTGAACAATTGCCACTTTTAAGTTTGTTATTGAGTGTCCAGGGAGGTTGAAGTGTTTTCCAACTGGTTTTTGAATGTTATAATTCTTGACATCTGATTTGTGTCCATTTATTCTTTTGCGTAGAGACTGTCCGGTTTGGCCAATGTACATGGCAGAGGGGCATTGCTGGCACATGATGGCATATATCACATTGGTAGATGTGCAGGTGAACAAGCCTCTGATGGTGTGGCTGATGTGGTTAGGTCCTATGATGGTGTCCCTTGAATAGATATGTGGACAGAGATGGCAACGGGATTTGTTGCAGGGATAGGTTCCTGGGTTAGTGTTTTTGTTGTGTGGTGTGTAGTTGCTGGTGAGTATTTGCTTCAGGTTGGGGGGCTGTCTGTAAGGGAGGACTGGCCTGTCTCCCAAAGTCTGTGAGAGTGAGGGATCATCCTTCAGGATAGGTTGTAGATCCTTGATGATGCGCTGGAGAGGTTTTAGTTAGAGACTGAAGGTGATGGCTAGTGGCGTTCTGTTATTTTCTTTGTTGGGCCTGTCCTGTAGTAGGTGACTTCTGGGTACCCTTTGGGCTCTGTCAATCTGTTTCCTCACTTCAGCAGGTGGGTATTGTAGTTTCCATAATGCTTGATAGAGATCCTGTAGGTGTTTCTCTCTGTCTGAGGGATTGGAGCAAATGAGGTTGTATTTTAGAGCTTGGCTGTAGACAATGGATCATGTGATATGGTCTGAATGAAAGCTGGAGTCATGTAGGTAAGTATAGCGGTCAGTAGGTTTCCGGTATAGGATGGTTTATGTGACCATCACTTATTTGCACTGTAGTGTCCAGGAAGTGGATCTCTTGTGTGGCCTGGTCCAGGCTGAGGTTGATGGTGGGGTGGAAATTGTTGAAATCCTGGTGAAATTCCTCATGGGCCTCTTTCCCATGGGTCCAGATGCTGACAGGATGCTGGGCTAGATGGACCATTGGTCTACCCCAGGGTGGCTATTCTTATGTACTTTTTTAGTGTGCTAGCTCTCATTGAGCTAGCATGAATATGTCTATACAAGCTGGGACTCACACCTCTAGCTCCAAGTGTAGACTTAGGCCTGGTCTACACTACGACTTTAATTCGGATTTAGCTGCGTTAATCCGAATTAATCCTTAACCCGTCCACACAACGGAGCCAGTTACTTCGAATTAAAGGGCGCTTAAAATCGATTTCTGTACTCCACCCAGACGAGCGGAGTAGCACCAAAATCGATTTTGTTAATTCGAATTAGGGGTAGTGTGGCCGCACACCACCGAATTAATGTGGTTAAAATTAATGGAGTAGTGTGGCCGCACACCACCGAATTAATGTGGTTAAAAACCGAATTAATGTGCTTAGTGTGGCCGCGCACAATCGAATTTATACAATCTGTTTCCCAAATTCGAATTATCTAAATTTGAATTAATCTCGTAGTGTAGACGTACCCTTAGTCTCTGATGTGTGAAGATAACAAAAGCAAGAGTTGGTGGCAACATATAATTAATTTGGGCGGGGGAAAAACCCTCCAAAAAACTCTGTTATGGGCAGATCTATCACTTCATAAGAGATATTCATCATAATCCTAAGGGCAAAAAAAACGTGGCTGTCTGGTAATATTAAAAAAGGGAAAGTAGCGAGCCTTCCTGGTAACATTCAAGCAGCATTCACTTTGCAAATAGCCTGGTATCTTAATATGATCTGAAAACACATGTAAAGATTAAACCCAGGCTTTTACTCATATGGCTATATCAATTATGATTTGATAATAGCAATTCTGCATTTTGCATGCTTTTCTTTTTCTTTGTACTGTATCCCATAGAAGAGCAAACAAGCAATGTCACCTTTAAATCTCAGCCTGCTTTACATGAGTCCTGAGGAAGGGGTGGGGGTGAGAGTAAATTATCACATTTGCCACTTGTCTGCTATAAGGTTCACAGAGCTAACTTATCAATCATTAGCAAACCAAGATGACAGTTTAACACAATGACCCCTATTCAAATAATGATTGACAAAGGTGATCTATTCTCCCCCCACCCTTTGCTAAGGGCTGCAGAGGAGGGCGGGGAGGAATAATTTCAGCTTAGTTCCCAGATGACTCATCGCAAAAAGACTGCTTTTGTATGAAAGAATAGTGGGAAGCATTTTTCATTCTATCTGGGACTGGTTGGTCTTTTTCATTTGCAGCAGCATTAAGTACTGAAAAAGGTCATAAGCTACTTTGGATTTTTTCCCTTCTCTCACACTGTTTAAATGCTATACAGGAAACCTGGTGTCACTCGAAAGCCTTCTGAAAATGTAGTCATATTAAAAAAATGCAGAAACTTAAAAACCTTACTTTTATGCTACATCCCTTTTCCTTTCTTTGTCTGCTTCTTGTCTGGTATAGCTCCTGATCCTGAAATCAGATCTCTTGTTGGCAGATTCTTGCTATGAGAGGCCCCCTTGACTTCAGTGAAGCTCTGCTCAGGTATGACTATAGGGACCCAATTGCAGGATTTGGGCCTGAGACTGTAGGGTCCAGATCCACAAAGGTATTTAGTTTCCTAATTTCCACTGAAATCAATGGAAGTTAGGAGCCTGAATACCTTTGCTGATCTGGGCCTAAATTTTTTTGGACAAGAACCTTTTCTCTTTACACATCTGTAAAGCAGTGCACATAGCAATGATTCTATGTAAATACTACAGCTAATTGAACTTTTTTGAATGAGAAATTCCTTTCATTGAAAACTTGCCTTTTAAAAAAAATGAAAAAATTACAAAAAAAGTGTTTCTGAATTATTTTTTTAAATTGAAAACTAGAACAGAAAATTATTCATTTTTTAGTGTTTGTTTTGCTGGTGTTTAGTTTTTACTTTCCATCCCTCTTTCTTGCCATTTCTTCTCCCTTTTCAGTAGTAAATTAGAAAAAAAGAAAAAAGAGAAGAATAAAGCAAATGGGGAAAGGAAAAGTGAAATTATTTGAAAAACATCGTTATTTTTTAAAAAATATGAAAAGAAAGTGTCTGAAATTTTCAAAAATTATTGCAATTTTTTCCCCAAGCACCTCTAATAAATAATAATTATTAGTAATCAAAATGGTTACTAAAAAGGTATAAACTCAACCTCAATAAAATATAATTACAAATAGAACTGCTGGGTGAGGTAATATCTTTTATTGGCCCAACTTCTGTTGGTGAGAGAGACAAGCTTTCGAGCTTACACTGGGTATGTCTACACCAGGGGTCTCAAACTCAAATGATCACGAGGGCCACATGAAGACTAGTACACTGGCCCTAGGGCCCTATTTACTGACACCTCCCCCCCGCCGCCCTCGGCCCCGCCCCCACTCCACCCCTTCCATGAGGCCCCGCCCCTGCCCTGCCTCTTCCCACCCCTTCCCTGCCCCCATTCCAACCCCTTCCCTGAAATTCCCACCCCAACGCTGCCCCCTCCCTGCCCCCAGGGGTGTGGCGGGGGCTCAGGGCAGGGAGTTGGGGTGCAGGAGGGGTACGGGGTGCAGCAGGGGGTCGGGGTGTAGGAGGGGTGCAGCAGGGGGCTCAGGGCAGGGGGTTCGGCTGCAGGAGGGGTTCGGGGGGGTGGGCTCCGGCCTGACGCGCACCGGGGGCAGGGCAGGTTCCCTGCCTGCCTGCCTGCCCTGCCCCCTCGCTGCTCCCGGAAGCGGCTGGAATCTGGGGAATGAGGGGCGCAGGGGTGTGTGTGGCTGTTGCTTCAGACACCGCCCCCAGCAGCTCCCATTGGCCGCGGTTCCCCATTCGCGGCCAATGGGAGCTGCTGGGGGCGGTGCCTGAAGCAACAGCCACACACACCCCTGCACTCCTCCTCCCCCAAGTTCCGTCGGCTTCCCAGAGCAGCGCAGGGCAGGGCAGGCAGGCAGGGAGCCTGTCCTGCCCCCAGTGCACATCGGGCCGGAGCCGCTCTAGGTAAACACTGGGGGAGGATGGGGTGGCCGTGAGGAGCTCGTGGGCCGCAGAAAATAACCCCGCGGGCCGCATGCGGCCCCCGGGCCGCGTGTTTGAGACCCCTGGTCTACACAGCAAACAGAAACTCGCTGCTGGCCTATGTCAGCCAACTCGGGCTCGTTGGGTTTCGGGTGCAGTGTAGACTTCCGGGTTTGGGTGGAGCCTTAGCTCTGGGAACCTACCACCCTTCAGAATCCTAGAGTTCAGACCCCAGCCTGAGCCTGGAAATCTACACAGCAATTAAACAGCCTCGTGAGCCCGAGTTGGCTGGCATGGGCCAGCTGCAGGATTTTCTTTGCTGTGTAGACATATCCTGTGTAAGCTCAAAAGCTTGTATGTCTTGCCAACAGAAGTTGGTCCAATAAAAGATATTACCTCACCCACCTTGTCTCTTTAATATCCTGGGACCGGCACAGCAACAACACTACTGTGTAAATACAACTGCTCCCACTTTAATACATCTGTGCATCACTCAAACTAATTTGCTATTGATTTTAGTTAATTCCTTTGTCCTGATTTTTCAATATGTCATTTTTTATGGTTTTAAGAGCATGGTAAAATACAACTCTATGCCCTATGTAGGAAGAGCTGTGGCAATCAGGGTAGAGCTCTTTTTAGCATAAGAAGTGCGGAATAAGTTTTTCATAGTGCACATACAATATTTACATTATATGAACAGCTGGGGGAGTGGGTGTCTTCTCACTAGCTGAAATGTGGTTGCCCTGCATCTGAAATTCAGCTTTTCTGCTCGTTTATAAATCCTCAATTTAGCAAGAACACATTGTTTTGAACTTTTTTCAGAATTTTTGAAATTTCATTAAATAATATTTTTCACTCTCTCTCTCTCTCTCTCTCTCTCTCTCTCTTCCTCTCTCTCAAATATTTGCATGTTTTAGTGTAAAAATGTCATCAGTATGGGGGATGCACTTGAAAGTCAAAATTTCAGATTTCAAAAATTTTGATGAAATTGACCGAGATTTTCATTTGAACTCTAGTGCCACAAAAAGTCCTCGAAACTGGCCTCAATGCAAAACCTTTTTTCACCAAAAAATGCAGATTTGGGTCAATCAAAACAATTTACAAATTTGGGTCAGTTTTAGCTAGTTGTTTTGGGGAAAGAAAAAAAAAATCAAAGATGTCAAAACAGTTTGTTTCCCTGTTTTCAAAATGAAACATTTTGACTTTTCAGAAAGATAATTTTTTTCTGATTTCCCTCAATTGTACTTTAAAAACTATTTCAAAACATTGATAAAACCTCAAAATCGAAACAAAATGTTTTATTTTGTGTTGGATGAAATGTTTTATTTTATCTGAAGTGAATTTTTGTTTTACTTTTTTTGTTTTATTTAAAAATTCAAAACATTTTCATTTGGGATTGACTGAAACCATTTATTTTCTGATTCCTTTTGATTTGGCCACCGAACTGAAAAATTGGTTATTCACACAGGTCTACCCTGGTGACATGCCCAGCTAGATCCCTCCTGTAACCTGACCCTCTTTCCCCAGTCCCACCGATCATACTGTAGTGAATCACCTGCTACCATCACAACCCCTGAAGAACTATTGTAGGTGGCGCCATTGTAAGGCTGCTCTTACTTATGCCAGAATGAGAATTAGGGATCTAATTAAAACAACAACAACTACAAAACTTTATCCTCCACCTGTGGGGCCCTGTGTATAGGTCATTTTAGCTAGACCTATGGATTGGGGCCTATGGGCCTGATCCGACTGCCATTAGACTCTTACTGACTTTTTCCCTTGATTTTAGTGAAAGTTGGATATCACTGTAAGAAATGAAACTTTCATTTGTCACTGATAATATTCAAAAATAAATAGAAGGGAGAAAAAGAATACCTAGACCTTTGTAGGATATATGAGAGGACACCTTGAAAAGGCACACTTACAAAGATACATACAATCACACTGTCTTGAATGCTTAGGTTGCAAGCTCATTGGGGCAGTGACTGTATTTTTGTTCTGTGTTTCTACAGCACCTTCTACAGTGGGGTCCTGGTCTGTGAATGGGGCTCCCAAGTGCTATGATAATACACATAAATAATAATTAATAATAACAATGCCCAAAATGTTTGATGCAGATTATGCCATAAACTGCCATCATTACTTAAGCAAAGCTCCTTTTTGACCTCAGTACCAGATCTCTTTATAGAGTGATAGTCATATGCAGACTTAGAAGCCATATACTAAAAGTCCATAAAGTTTATTTGTTCCAGCAAGTTTAGAAACCTAGTGATGATCCTCTCAGTCAGAAAGTGGTCTACATCCCTTTCTTTGCTCTTCAATTCACAAATACATCACAATTTTGTTAGTGAAGCTTTAATGTGTTCTTTATGCCACTGAGATCATCTCTGGAGAGAAACCAAACCAATATTGTCTACACCTCTAATAAGAAGTTTCCAGTATAACATAAAGAATAATCAGGGCCAATATTATAGGAACTCACAGAGAAGAAGCAATATTTTTTTGCAAAGAACTCCCATCAAAAATCTTTGGGGAAGGTACAATCTGCCTTATACAGAAAGAAAGCCAATTCCATTTCCCAAACTCCCTGAAATATAAGCGGCTTAGTGGGGCATCTCAAAAGAGGGATAAAATCTAGAGATTAAAAAGTCATATGGCACATAAATCAAATGAACAGAAGGAGCTGAGAAAGAGTTTGTAAAGAGGTAATTTTTAGCATTCACTATAATTGGTCTGCTATAGTACTTATTCATTATCTGCTTTTTTAGTTATCACCATTTTTCTGGAACATGATGGATAATTGTACTTAGGAATTTGAAAGTAAAATGTGTCATTTGCATAAAGGTTTCATTTTTAACTCACTTTCGCCATTATGCTTCTTAGCATTAGCATGGTAGAAAAAAGGCACCTGAAAAGCAAAGTGGCTTCCATGAGGCCATGCCTTATATTGGCATAAATCATATAAACTTTGACTTCTGAAAGATGGCTTGTCACCCTCTACTAGATGTTATCCTCTGTTTCAATGTAATGTAACCTCAATCTGATAATATACAAATTGGAGAAGGTGGCACTGTATGTTTAAGGATTAAAAATGAGGTTGCAAAAAACATTTATAGAATATGCTCATTATTTTTGACAGGATGTGGGAATAAAAGCAGAAGAGAGTTACTAAACTTCAGCCTGAACAATTATGAATTGCTGAAACATGCACATCACATGTTTAATCAAGAATGGAGTCTCTTTTGGTGAGAGCAATCTACCACCTGATAGACATGGAATGTGAAAGAGAATGAAACTCAGGAGACCTTACTTCCCAGCTTGATTCCAAAGAGGTATCTGCTCCTATGATACATTAAGGTGATTGTCATACGTGGGTGTTAATGAGGAATTTAACAGGGTAAATCCTGTGTCAGATTATGCTTTCCTGTTCAAACACTCACAAACTTCTGCACTGCCAGTGATGGCAGCCTTCATTGCATATTAGTGCAATTTGCATGACAAAGAATCAAACTACATAACTGTGATATTCAGAAGTCAATTCCCTTTGTTATCATTTACTGCCCCCAATGTGCTTGGAGCTGTACAATACACAATATAGCAGGCAGTGCTTCTACAGGAGCTGGTAGGTTGCTCTCCAACTATTGGCAGCCTGGGAGACGGACTGGACTGGGGAGGCTAACAATCATCTTCCTTGGCTTGACAGCCCAGAAACAAAGCTCTCAGCAAGAAAGAGGATGTGGCCTTAAGACACAGAGAACTCAGTCCCCACCACTCCCTATTGGGCCGGTGCATCTACCTGATTTCTCTGTGCTAATTTTGTGTGCACAATTTTGAATAACCCTTTCAAAATGTAACAATAATAGATAGTGCTTTTTCATCCATAAATCTCAAAGAACATTATAAAGGAGGTCATTATCATTATCTCCATTTTACAGATGGGGAAACTGAGGCGTGATATGACTCAGTCAACATCCCCCAGCAGGCCAGCTCAGATCTTCTGAGTGCCTTGCTAGTGTTTTAGCCAATAGGTAACACTACCTTCCTTTTCAAAATGTAGATCTTAGGATGCAAAAATCAGTGGCATTAGATTTTTGATACTTTAGAAGCTGTCTTTATAATAGTGGAGTGTCATATATTAAGAAGGCACAGCATACTCACATAGCCACTCTATAATCAAACAAATCTTGATCTCTTGCCCAGTGGGGAAAAAATCTTGGGATGTACATCATCAACTCTTTGCAGATGAGATTTGAATGCATTTTCAAGTGTTGCAGATTCACAGAGCTACACACCTTCTCCTGCTCTCCATTTACTAAAGACTGACATGATAACCACCCATAAATTATTTGCCTTTTCTGGTTTGTTCTTATAGGTAAGGTGTTTGACTCATTAATTCACAGTGTCATTGACTGGCTTTTTATCAATGGGAGGTGTATAACAGTGTTACACAGTATCCAGTAAAGAAGAGATCAAAGTTAGTTTTGACTAATGTCAAACAGTTACTCTAACATTGTCTGGCAGTAAACAGTCCTCTTATAGCAAATCAAAATAAAAATGTCTCAAGGTGCTATTTTTCAAGAGTGCACATAAAATGAAAATGTTGAGATAGTTGTTTTGCCTCATAATAGCCTGCTCCCAACACTAAAATAGTATTGTTCATCAGTATTTGTTTTATTTACTTTATTAAGGACCAGATGGTAAACACTTTCCTTACAAAGGTGAGCAGTTACTCACCTGAGTAGTGCCATTCACTCAACTGGGCCTAGGAACATAGGAATTGCCATATTAGATTAGACCCGAGGTCCATCTAATTCAGTATCCTGTCTCTAACTGTAGTCAGCGCCAGATGCTTCAGAGGAAGGTGTAAGAACCCGCACAGTAGGTACATGTGGGGTAAGAACCCCGCCATGAAGGTATCATCCTAGTCCCTAATAGTTAGGCACTGGTTCAAACCGTGAAATGGGAGGTTTCATATCCCTTCCACACAATTTTTGATATATTAACTATTGAAACTCTGGATTCGCCTGTTAACCATATAAATGACCAATCCCTCTTTGAATCTTGCTATGACTGGCCCCAGCATAGGCACCAATTCCATAGGTGCTCCAGGGCTAGAGCACCCACGGAAAAAAATTAGCGGGTGCTTAGCATCCACTGGCAGGCAGCTCCTCCCCTCCCCCCCAGCACCTCCCATCCGCTGGAAGCCCCACCAATCAACTCCTCCCCCTCCCTCCCAGTGCATCCTGGCTGCCATGATCAGCTGTTCCGTGGCATGCAGAAGGCACTGGAAGGGACGGGGAGGAGCGGGGACAGGGTGCGCTCGCTGGAGGGGGCAGAAAGAGGTGGGGAAGAGGTGGGGTTGGGGTGGAGTGGGGGCAGGAAGAGGTGAGGCGGGGTGGGGGGTTAGAGGAAGGGGTGGAGTGGGGCAGGGCCAGAGGTAGAGCGGGGGCGGAAAGAAGCATGGCAGGGAGGCTTGGGGGAAGAGGTGGAGTGGAGGGTGGGGCCTGGGACTGAGCGGGGCTTGAGCACATCAGGGCAAAGGAAAAAGCCAGTGACTATGGGCCCCAGCGACATCCTGTGGCAATGAGTTCCGCAGTCTAATCATGTGTGTTGTGAAAAAGTATTTCCTTTTTTTTCAGTTTGGACCTTGGAAGAGTAACGGCTCACCAGTGTGCATACGGGCTTCACACTCTAGACCTAAGTGCCATATTCTAATCTTTCTACTAGCTGTTAGTCAAAATATTGGAAGACAAGGTTAGAGTGTGTCACAACAGTGACATCACCACTGAACATAATAAACATTTCATTTTCACTAGGGATGTCATAGGATTTGGTGTCTCCAAACATGAGAATAACCGAGCTGGGGTATCCGATTTTTTTCTGGTTTTCCAAATGCTGCTAAAACAGCAAGATTATTTCTAGGTACGTTAAATCTCTAATAATTATCATTATATATTACACTATCATCTAGAGGGGTCAGCTGAGATCAGTGCCCTAATGTTCTAGGCACTGTACAACACATAATGAGAGACTATCCCTCTTAACCCAACGGGGCATCTCAGCTGTATAGACAAGAGGCACGACAATTGTTTAAGGTCATATAGTGGGCTAGAAACCAAACTGAGAATAGAACCCAGCTTCCCAGAGTCCTATCTTCTGAACCAGGCTGCCTCCCACTAGAATGGATAACATTCTTGGAGAATGCAGTCAGTCATTCACTCATCCACTCCCTCTGCCAATACACATGTATACCTGGGAGGGTTAAATGTCTTTATTATCCTTTTCTGTTTTGGGATTCAGCTTTGGAACTGAGCTGCTCCTTTTTGCACCAGGGCTAGGCTTAGGCCTTTGTCTGGAGAAGTATCATTTTCCTAGAGGCAGAGGATTAGCCATCAGTATTAAACAGTAGTACAAAAGAGGAAGATTAGGTTGCAAAGAGTTTATTTCATTTTTGACACACTTGGAGTGAGGTGCTGAGAACTGCTGGTGCTTGGTGGTGTAAAATCACTTGATCTGGCTTGCAGCTCACAGAGTTTGCAGCATTACCTTGAAGAACATCCTATCACAATTCATAGATTCATAGATTCATAGATTCTAGGACTGGAAGGGACCTCGAGAGGTCATCGAGTCCAGTCCCCTGCCCGCATGGCAGGACCAAATACTGTCTAGACCATCCCTGATAGACATTTATCTAACCTACTCTTAAATATCTCCAGAGATGGAGATTCCACAACCTCCCTAGGCAATTTATTCCAGTGTTTAACCACCCTGACAGTTAGGAACTTTTTCCTAATGTCCAACCTAGACCTCCCTTGCTGCAGTTTAAGCCCATTGCTTCTTGTTCTATCCTCAGAGGCTAAGGTGAACAAGTTTTCTCCCTCCTCCTTATGACACCCTTTTAGATACCTGAAAACTGCTATCATGTCCCCTCTCAGTCTTCTCTTTTCCAAACTAAACAAACCCAATTCTTTCAGCCTTGCTTCATAGGTCATGTTCTCTAGACCTTTAATCATTCTTGTTGCTCTTCTCTGGACCCTTTCCAATTTCTCGACATCTTTCTTGAAATGCGGTGCCCAGAACTGGACACAATACTCCAGCTGAGGCCTAACCAGAGCAGAGAAGAGCGGAAGAATGACTTCTTGTGTCTTGCTCACAACACACCTGTTAATACATCCCAGAATCACATTTGCTTTTTTTGCAACAGCATCACACTGTTGACTCATATTTAGCTTGTGGTCCACTATAACCCCTAGATCCCTTTCTGCCGTACTCCTTCCTAGACAGTCTCTTCCCATTCTGTATGTGTGAAACTGATTTTTTCTTCCTAAGTGGAGCACTTTGCATTTGTCTTTGTTAAACTTCATCCTGTTTAACTCAGACCATTTCTCCAATTTGTCCAGATCATTTTGAATTATGACCCTGTCCTCCAAAGCAGTTGCAATCCCTCCCAGTTTGGTATCATCCGCAAACTTAATAATCGTACTTTCTATACCAATATCTAAGTCGTTAATGAAGATATTGAACAGAGCCGGTCCCAAAACAGACCCCTGCGGAACCCCACTCGTTATGCCTTTCCAGCAGGATTGGGAACCATTAATAACAACTCTCTGAGTACGGTTATCCAGCCAGTTATGCACCCACCTTATAGTAGCCCCATCTAAATTGTATTTGCCTAGTTTGTCGATAAGAATATCATGCGAGACCGTATCAAATGCCTTACTAAAGTCTAGGTATACCACATCCACAGCTTCTCCCTTATCCACAAGACTCGTTATCCTATCGAAGAAAGCTATCAGATTGGTTTGACATGATTTGTTCTTTACAAATCCATGCTGGCTGTTCCCTATCACCTTACCACCTTCCAAGTGTTTGCAGATGATTTCCTTAATTACTTGCTCCATTATCTTCCCTGGCACAGAAGTTAAACTAACTGGTCTGTAGTTTCCTGGGTTGTTTTTATTTCCCTTTTTATAGATGGGCACTATATTTGCCCTTTTCCAGTCTTCTGGAATCTCTCCCGTCTCCCATGATTTTCCAAAGATAATAGCTAGAGGCTCAGATACCTCCTCTATTAGCTCCTTGAGTATTCTAGGATGCATTTCATCAGGCCCTGGTGACTTGCAGGCATCTAACTTTTCTAAGTGATTTTTAACTTGTTCTTTTTTTATTTTATCTGCTAAACCTACCCCCTTCCCATTAGCATTCACTATGTTAGGCATTCCTTCAGACTTCTCGGTGAAGACCGAAACAAAGAAGTCATTAAGCATCTCTGCTATTTCCAAGTTTCCTGTTACCGTTTCTCCCTCTTCACTAAGCAGTGGGCCTACCCTGTCTTTGGTCTTCCTCTTGCTTCTAATGTATTGATAAAAAGTCTTCTTGTTTCCCTTTATTCCTGTAGCTAGTTTGAGCTCATTTTGTGCCTTTGCCTTTCTGATCTTGCCCCTGCATTCCTGTGTTGTTTGCCTATATTCATCCTTTGTAATCTGTCCTAGTTTCCATTTTTTATATGACTCCTTTTTATTTTTTAGATCATGCAAGATCTCGTGGTTAAGCCAAGGTGGTCTTTTGCCACTTTTTCTATCTTTCCTAACTAGCGGAATAGCTTGCTTTTGGGCCTTAATAGTGTCCCTTTGAAAAACTGCCAACTCTCCTCAGTTGTTTTTCCCCTCAGTCTTGATTCCCATGGGACCTTGCCTATCAGCTCTCTGACCTTACCAAAATCCGCCTTCCTGAAATCCATTGTCTCTATTTTGCTGTTCTCCCTTCTACCCTTCCTTAGAATTGCAAACTCTATGATTTCATGATCACTTTCACCCAAGCTGCCTTCTACTTTCAAATTCTCAACGAGTTCCTCCCTATTTGTTAAAATCAAGTCTAGAACAGCTTCACCCCTAGTAGCTTTTTCAACCTTCTGAAATAAAAAGTTGTCTGCAATGCAGTCCAAGAATTTGTTGGATAGTCTGTGCCCCGCTGTGTTATTTTCCCAACATATATCCGGATAGTTGAAGTCCCCCATCACCACCAGATCTTGGGCTTCGGATGATTTTGTTAGTTGTTTAAAAAAAGCCTCATCCACCTCTTCCACCTGGTTAGGTGGCCTGTAGTAGACTCCTAGCATGACATCACCCTTGTTTTTTACCCCTTTTAGCCTAACCCAGAGACTCTCAACACTTTCATCTCCTATGTCCATCTCTACCTCAGTCCAAGTGTGTACATTTTTAATATATAAGGCAACACCTCCTCCCTTTTTCCCCTGTCTATCCTTCCTGAGCAAGCTGTATCCATCCACACCAACATTCCAATCATGTGTATTATCCCACCAAGTTTCAGTGATGCCAACAATGTCATAGTTGTATTTATTTATTAGCACTTCCAGTTCTTCCTGCTTATTACCCATACTTCTCGCATTTGTATATAGGCATCTAAGATACTGGTTTGATCTTTCCTCCCGGTTTTGTCCTGACCCTCCTTTCTCTCTGCCAATATAGCCCACACTCCCTCTCGTCTCCGACCCATCTCCCAGGTCTCCATGTTCCCCACTTACCTGCGGGCTTTGCTCACCTGTCCCCGTCGAACCTAGTTTAAAGCCCTCCTCACTAGGTTAGCCAGTCTGTGTCCAAATAGGGTCTTTCCCCTCCTCGAAAGGTGAACACCATCTCTGCCTAGCAGTCCTTCCTCAAATAGCATCCCGTGGTCTAGGAAGCCAAAGCCCTCCTGGCGACACCATCTTCGCAGCCAGGCATTCACCTCCATGATGCATCTGTCTCTGCCCGGGCCCCTACCTTTGACAGGAAGAATCCAAGAGAATACCACCTGCGCTCCAAACTCCTTCACCCGTACTCCCAGAGCCCTGTAGTCACTCTTGATCCGCTCAGTGTCACACCGCGCAGTATCATTTGTGCCCACATGGATGAGTAGCATGGGGTAGTAGTCAGAGGGCTGGATAATCCTCGACAATGCCTCCGTAACGTCTCGGATACGGGCTCCCGGCAGGCAGCATACCTCCCGAGATGAAATGTCAGGGCGACAGATGGGCGCCTCCGTTCACCTCAGCAGAGAGTCTCCAACCACCACTACCCTACGTTTCCTATTCGCAGTGGTGGCAGCAGACCTCCCAGCCTTAGGGGTACGAGGCTTCTCCTCCTTTACTGTAGGGGGTGATGCCTTCTTTCCTGTATCAAGAAGAGCATAACGGTTACCTATTACCACAGCGGGAGGGTTCGGAGCAGGGGTGGAGCCCTGCCTGCTGCCAGAAGTAACCAGCTGCCAGTGTCCACCCTGAGCCATCTCCTCCTCCACCAGTGGTGTATCAGCAGTCCTGTGTCCTGGGACAGCTACCTCAGCTGTCTCCACATGGACACTGTCCAGGAATTGCTCGTGGATTCGGATGCTTCTCAACCTAGCCACCTCCTCCTGTAGCTCTCCCACCTGCTGCCTGAGAGATTCCACCAGCAGGCACCTTTCACATTGGATGGTCCCCTCAGCCTGGATATCAGTAAGTGGAAATTGCAAGTTACAGTCTCTGCAAAACCACACCAGGATCTGGGTAGAAGCATCCATGCTCAGGCGCTCTGTCTGGCTACAGGCGCAGGTGGAGGAGACAGAAGCAGTGCTGGCACAGGTGTTGCGGGTCTTCCTAACCATCGTAAGCCTCCCTCTGTCAAACTCCCGTCTGCAGCCCCCTGTCCGCTGAAAGGGTTGTTTAAGCAAGAAGTTTAAAGTTTTAAGGGGAATAAAGGGAAAACAGATAGAACCGGCAAGGGACCCTCGCCCCTTCCCACTCCCCTTCCAAACTCCCTTGCGAAACTCCCTGTTAGCAGCCCCTGGTCGCAAACGCT
>NW_020664374.1:9162037-9191209 GCF_002925995.2 Terrapene triunguis | reverse complement strand
GAGAACTCCCTTGCGAAACTCCCTGTTAGCAGCCCCTGGTCGCAAACAATCCTTTGTTGTTTGTCTCCTTTCCATCTAAATTCCATCTCCCACAGGATGTGTGATTTGAAAAGTTCTTTGACTATTTATATAATACAAACGCTCCCTGGGTTATGCAAACCCGATTTACACAGATCCGCACTTACGGAAAAAGTTCCGTAAGTTCTGTAAGCTTTTTGTTTGTTTGTTTGTTTGTTTTTTGTTTTGAGTAATTGTCAGGTATACGTTCCTGACTTACGCAAAATTCGACTTATGCAAGGCTTTCCGGAATGGAACACTTGCGTAAGTCGGGAAGCATCTGTAATAACAACAATCCCTTTCCAATTATCAAGACTGTCCATTTATCTTAGTTTTCATTTTATTTTCTATGATTTCTCTGTACAGATCCATATTGTATTTCTCTTCACATTTTCCAGATTACATTATAATATATAGAAACAAGATGGGTGAGGTAATAACTTTTATTGGACCAACTTCTGTTGGTGAGAGAGACAAACTTTTAAGCCACACAGAGCTGTTCTTCAGGTCTTGGAAATTAACTCAAAGTGTCACTGCTAAATTACAAGATTTGACCAGAATGTTTGGTATAAGTAATTAAAACATATTTCAAGGGACCAGTCAAGGTGAAGTGGCCCATTAACACCCCTCCAATCATAGGGAAGAAAGGAGGGGGAGGAAGCAGTTGGAGGGGGGTTGTTAGTGGGTTACAGATTGTTGAAATAAGTAATAAATACAGTCTCTCTGTTCAGTCCATGATTTTTAGTGTCTAGCAAAGTTACGAATTTTAGCTTCCAGGCTCATCTGTGGAAAATGTGCAGGTTTCCTTTGAGGATGAGGACTGATATAGGGTGATCACATTGTGGAAAGTGTTCACTCACAGATGGTATTTTTGTCTTTTATCATTTTCCTATGTGAGTTCATTTGAGAGTGTAGTGATTGTCTGGTTTTGCCCATATCCTTCCTATGACTGGAGGACTGTTGATGGGCCATTTTACCTTGAATGGTCCCTTGAAATATGTTTTAACTACTTATGCTAAACAATCCATTCAAATCTTTTATTTAGCAGTGACAGTTTGAGTTAGTTTCCCAGACCTGATGAAGAGCTTTGTGTAAGCTTGAAAGTTTGTCTCTGTCACCAACAGAAGTTGGTCCATTAAAAGATGTTACCTCGCCCACTTTATCTTTCTAATATCCTGGGACCGACATGGCTACATCAATATTATTATATTCAGGAAGCTATGGAGATAATCTTTTTTTTTTAAAAAAAGACCTATATAGTTATCTGTACCATACCGTCACCAATGCAGGATTGTTCCCAAAACTATAGTTTCTATGGCATTTTCAGTCTATTTTTAAATATCTTAATCAATTGAAATGAGATTACATTTATAAATCATATGCTAGCTTTGTGGTTGGTGATACATGGTATGATTTCTTATCTTTTGGGAGTAAAATCTGACTGAGTTCAGTTCCCTCTCGAAGGAGACAACATGAAGAAATTATGCTATAGATCGTGGTCGGGGAGGGCAAGAAAATCCCTCTCTGATGATGTGAATATCCTGTTGGGCTGTGATAGATGGGATTATTCTCTGACAAGCTCCAAAAATCCTATCAACCAGCATCCCTAAGAATATGAGAGTGCTCTACTGTGAAATTCTCATGTGTGTGCACTTGTGTGGGGGTGAGAAACTCGGATGTGTGCGACTGAGGAATGAAAATAAGTCTCAGCGCTCCTAATCGTACATTTTACAATAAGTATCAAAAATCTGTTTTTTTAAAACAGAATAGATTTTCCCAGATTTACTTAACTTCAAAACCATAACTCCATCCCTGTCAATCTGCTTCATTAGACAGAGCCCTGCTCCAAGTTAAAGGAGCATGGGATTTTCCCCCCTCTCATTTATTACTCCTAAATATTTATTTAGCTGGGTCTCTGCAAAATTTCAGTGTTTTAGGGGCTTAAGACAATCTCATTAATTCTATTTCATTTTTCTCTTTTCACTTTTTTCCCCTCAAAGGAAGCCTGTGTTGTTTACTTTTAAAGCTCCAATCAGATCTCAGCTATCTTCATTTCCTGTCCAGCCGGGCCCATCTTTAAGGATAGGAAACACAAGCAAGGGCCTTTACAAATTGGGGGCGTCTTGGGAGTTCATCCTCCTTGCAGAGGGATTAGAGGGAGAGGAAATTCACAGCCAAAACTATTCCACTTCAGAAACTTGCACCACTGAAAATGTTACGGTGGCTCCAGCCTTAACCTATATCTGCACTGTGCTGAATCAGCACTTTATAAGGAGTGTATACCAGTCTGCATGAGCTTTTTGTATATTCATAGCTATATATGCATACATATACAGATTCATAAATACAATGACATTTTATATGTAATGGCGATATCTATGTGATACATCAAAGAGCCATATGATAATTTTTGTTTATCATGAAACTTGACTTTACTGCCTTAACTATATACTTTCCACTAATCTATCTCTTCCAAAAGTAACATTTCAAATTTCTGAACAACTTCAAACACCTAAAGCAATCTTCCAGGGAAATGTTTCCTTCTTTCATGCCACGTGTGGAATGTACCCTGTGATGGGGCATAGAAGCCCTGCAGAGGCAAAGAGGCAGTTAATGAGGGCCTGTGAGACCAGCTGGCTCCATCCGCAGCAGATGTCAGGTGTAGAGAGAGGAGTTAAGTAGAGAAGACCTGGTTCACTTGGTGGCTGATCAGAAGATGAGCAGAGCTCTGTTCTTCCCTCTGTGACAGAAGTGTGATTACAGCTAGAAGTCTGAAAAAGCTCGCTGGTTGGATGAGCCATGTGGTGGGTGGGATGACTGGGCCAGGAGACAGACAAAGGACTGGTTGTTTGAAGACAGGTCCTTAATTGAAACGTAGGATCCCAATGAAGACTCATTAGCTGACCCTATTTTGAGTTCTTGGTTTTCTCTTATGTTTGGAATTTAATACCTTAGAAGGGGTGGGACTCAGGAGTGTCTGAGCTGGAGGGCAAAAGCATTGGATTCTGTGAGAGGCAGTGGCCAACCAGAGACCCTGAGGCAAGGTTAGTAGGGCAACGTTGGGCCACCAAGAGTCACCACGGAGGCAAGCTCTGTCACACATTCCTAAAATTACACTGGTTGAATGTGCAGACTTAGATTAGAGACAGGTTAAGTTCCAATATATTGTGACCCAGAAAGGTAGAGATGGGAACTTTATGTAGTTGGACTGGGGAGATTGCCAGCTTTCCAATGCAATACAGAGCACTTGCTCCTAACTCCAATAGGTCTTGAGATAACAGACCTTAAAATTGTGATTATATAAAGAAATAGCTATTTTATGTAACTCTTAGAAGTTTCTGAAATGTATTAATTATAAGAATTTTCATTTTTGTTTTCCCTGTGACTCCTGTACAGTTGCACTCATGGTACTACAGTAGCTTGCCTTTACAGGTATAGTGTTATAAAAATTAGTACCAGTTAAGGTTTTAAAAATATTTCTGAAATAGGTTTGTTTTATTTATTTACTTACTTTGTAAAACATGTGGCATTCCCAGAGGAGGATGTGTTGGTGTGGTGTGGATTAAATGGTTTCTTAGCTTGAGTTTGAAATAACCTGTGTAACTCCTAAGTGGCTTCATAAAGTCACAAGTGAGGTATGCAGACATCTCCAAGTGAATGTGAATAAAACCTTTATTCTACACTATAATATAATCCCATTATATAATTTAATTAGGTTAAATTGTATTGATATGTTATACTTAATATAAATTCTAGTGGAAGAGGTAGTATCTAGTACAACTAAGGATGCAAAAAAAATTGTTTGCTACAAACGTAAATACATGTTTATATCTTGACGTACTGCGGGTAACATTATTTGTGTCAGTGAAACAGCACATGAAATTCTTTTATACAAAAAATACACAGTAAATGTTACTTATAGAACATTCTAGAGTTATTGGGCCACTTCCTTAGCTTAGGTAAGTTAGCGTGGCCCAGTGGAGCTCCTCTGCTCTACACCAGCTAAGGAACTGGTTGTAAGTGTACAACAGAGAGATAGTTAACATTTGCTAACATATGTGGACTATCTAGTTTTGCAACTAAGTTAGCTTCTTTATAGTTATTTGCATTCTTGAATTGCATTCAGGAAAGGTTGTGCTGTTGGTTGAAAAGAAAATGTTTAGCACATGGATGTTAGCTCAGGTCTAGGCTGTACCATTTACACACAGTCCTGCACTGGGGACCTGATGCAAAGCTCACTGAAAGTCATTGGGAGTTTTTCCATTCAGTTAATGAGCTTTGGATCAGGACCTGGGATGGGTGCAGAACTACACTGGACAGGAGAAGCACCAAAGACATTCTGACTTAAAAAAGCAGGATGCTTCCCAGAACTTTCTCTTGCATAGGGAAACATGCAAACCACTGCACCTCTTCATGGGTGGCAATGCACTTCCTCCCTCCTCTGCTGTAAGCGGTTGGAGTTTTTCTCAAGGGCTCATGAAATGCTCTGAGGCCATGATGATCGTGGTCAGTATCCCTGCTCTCTATCCCCAAATCTCCAACGGTTCTGTCATTCCCCCCTATTGGGGCAAAAAGCTGCTCGGTGGGGCAGCTGGGGAGAGGGTAAAGAGGGTAAATTAATGGTCTCCCTGCCTCCCCAAATATCTCCAAGAATCTGTGGCAGCTCTTGCCACTACATCTATAAAGAGGAGTAATGTGACAGATGGTAGTAGCATTATTTTACTAATGGAAGGTGCTCAGTTACTATGGTGATGAGGATGCTAAAAGAATCTGTCTAGAACAGAATTTTCCAAATTAATTACTCAAATAGACCTGGCAGTGAAAAATGTCCTTTTCCATCTCACAGGAAGACTCTTCCCCTCCTTTTGGTTTCAGAGCTGGTGATTCACACACTTGTGACCTTCAGTCTTAATTACGGCAATTCACTGTACTTAGGAATGAAAATGCTGATCAACCCAGCTATTCAATGGCGAGCAAGTGCACCAGCCCAGATATAGTAATACTGAACCTGTAATGAAAATGATATAGGCATAAAAGAATGAAAACCACACATACATTCCATAGTATTATTTGAGGAATAGCAAGGAATATTATGTAATTAAAGACTGTAATCATAGACACAAAGGGCTGGAAGGGACCTTGATTTCCTAATATCTAACCTAAATATTCCTTGCTCCTGATCAAGCTGATTACTTCTTGTCCTACCTTCAGCGGACATGGAGAACAATTGATCACAGTCCTCTTTACAGCAGAACTTTACATATTTGAAGACTGTTATCAGGTCCCCCCTCAGTCATTGTTTCTCAAGACTAAACATGTCCAGTTTTTTTAACCTTTCCTAAAAGAGCCGGTTTTCTAAAACTTTTGTAATTTTTGTTGCTTTCCTTTGGGCTCCCTCCAAGTTGTCAACATCTTTCCTAAAGTGTGGTGCCCAGAACTGAACACAGTACTTCAGCTGAGCACTCACCAGTGCCAAGTAGAGCAGGACAATTACCTCCCATGTCTTACATATGACAATGCTGTTACTATACCCCAGAATGATATTAGCCTTTTTTGCAGCTGCATCCTAATGGTGATTCAGATTCTATTTGTCAGAGGGGAGCTGTGTTAGTCTGGATCTGTAAAAAGCAACAGAGAGTTCTGTGGCACCTTTAAGACTAACAGATGTATTGGAGCATTTATGCATTTATGCTCCAATACATCTGTTAGTCTTAAAGGTGCCACAGAACTCTCTGTTGCTTTTTACAGATTCTATTTGTGATCTACTACAACTCCCAGATCCTTTTCAGCAGTATTACTGCCTAGCCAGTTATTCCCCATTTTGTTGTTGTGCATCTGACTTTTCCTTACTAAATGAAGTATTTCACACTTGTCTTTACTGAATTTCAAAGTCCTGAATTCAGACAAATTCTCCAATTAGTCAAGGTCATTTTGAATTCTAATCTTGTTCTCCAAAGTGCTAGCAATCCCTCCCAGTTTGGCATCATCTGCAAATGTTGTAAAAGTACTTTCCATTCCATTATATAAGTAATATCATACACTCAAGGGCATAGCATCAAAGTTGTACAGTGACTCTTAGCTATGGCGCTTCCTGGCTTTGTTGTGGTTAACCATAAAAACATTGCCTTTATCTTTAAAAAATGTTTATATGTGTATATATAGGATGCTGAAAGTTGGAGAGGGTTCAAAGAAGAGCCACATGAATAATTCAAAAACAAGAAAACATGCATTAGAGTGAAAAACTATTCAATTGACTTAATCTTTTTAATTTATTGAAAAGAAGATTAAGAAGTGACTTGATCATGGACTAGAAATGATTACATAGGGAGAAAAATTCTGATAGTGGGATCTTTAATTTAGGAGACAAAGCCATTCCAAGAGCCAATGGCTAGAATTGTCGCTAGACAAATTTAAACTGGAAACAAGGCATAACTTTTCAACAATTTGAAAATCTTAACAAAGGTTGTGGTAGATTCTCCATCAGTTGAAGTCTTTAAATGAAGACAGTATGTCTTTCTAAAAGTTATTGGTCTTGATAGAGGAGATACTGGGAGAAATTAGATGGACTATATGATGGGGCAGGTCATTCTATATGATTGTAATGGTCCCTTCCAACAGGTCAGATGATTGAAAAGGTCTCTTCTGACTCTGTAGTCTATGGGGAAAGATAGAGACACAGATATAATCAGTCTTCAAAAGATTAAAAGTATTGAATCATGCATTTTAAAAGCAAAGAGATTAAAATAATCTGTGTTTCAGTAATCTCTGGACCTTGAGCTGCAGGATTTTGTTTCCTTCTAGAGATCTTGGTGGGATGGGAAGGTTTCTGCTTACTTTACAAGATAAGAACATAAGAATGGCCATATTGGGTCAGATCAATGGTCCATCTAGTCCAGTATCCTGTCCCAACAGTGGCTTGTGCCTGATGCTTCAGAAGGAATGAACTGAACCAGGCAATTTATTGAGAGATCCATCCTCTGTCATCCAGTCTCAGCTTCTGGCAGACGATGTTTAGGGACATCCAGTGTAGGATTGCATCTCTGACTATCTTGGCTAATTGCCATTGATGGACCTATTCTCCATAAATGTATCTAATTCTTTTTTTAACCCTGTTATACTTCACTACATCCCCTGGCAACATGGACTATGTATTGTGTGAAGAAGTACTTCCTTATGTTTGCTTTAAACCTACTGCTTATTAATTTCATTGGGTCACCCCTGGTTTTTGTTACATGAAGGGAGAAATAAGAACATAAGAACGGCCATACTGGGTCAGACCAAAGATCCATCTAGCCCAGTATCCTGTCTTCAACAGTGGCCAATGCCAGGTGCCCCAGAGGGAATGAACAGAACAGGTAATCATCAAGTGATCCATTCCCTGTCGCCCATTCCCAGCTTCTGGCAAACAGAGGCTAGGGACACCATCCCTGCCCATCCTGGCTAATAGTTATTGATGGATCTATCCTCCATGAATTTTTCCAGTTCTTTTTTTAACTCTGTTGTAGTCTTGGCCTTCACAACATCCTCTGGCAAGGAGTTCCACAGGTTGACTCTTCCTTATTCACTTTCTCCGCACCATTCTTGATATTATAGATATCTTTCATATCGCCCCTTAGTCGTTACTTTTCTAAACTGAACAGTCCCAGTCTTTTTTAATCTCTCCTCATATAGAAGCTGTTCCATATCTGTAATCATTTTTGCTGTCCTTTTCTGGACCTTTTCCAATTCTAATATATTTTTGAGATGGGGGTGACCAGAACTTTATACATTGTAATATACAATCAAAGAAGACAGATGGTAGAACGAGAGATGTGGAAGATATTGAATTCAGCACCATTTCTTCTCCTGAGTGTCTCCAGTCATTTATAATATATATTTTTTGCCATCTATTCAGAATCACAGGTGAAGGAGTGCTGCTAAATCTAATTTCTCTCTCTTAAGTGTGTGTCCTGTTCTGCTGCCCAGTCCCACCTGCTGTCCTGTAAAGGAGAGCTCATTGTAGGTCAGTAGTACTTAACCCTGGACAAAAGATATGATGTCTTTTATGTTTGTTTTTAATTCTTACACAGAGGGGCTTTTTCATGCAAAAGACCATCAGAGTTAAATAAAAATGCCAAGATCATTGGTTAACATTAAAGCTAGAGGCTGATGGATAAGTTATCTATTTTGAAGCATAATAGACATATGGGGGCTAAATTCTATTCCATTTTGTCTTGCACGACATATAATTTCAGGGATTTCAATATCACTGTAAATCTGTGCAGAATTTAACCCTTTTCATCTCGGCAGGCAGGGAGGTACAACACTGAGTTGTTTCACTGTTTAACAGTGAAAGCAAAATTATGCCATTTAGGTTCTGGTTGTCATTGGGAATGGTTTGGGGAGCCTGTGAGCATAATCCCTTCTCATGCTCCATGGCACATAAAACTAAGTACACAGGCCGCACCATTGTTTTGAATGGTGCAGCTTGCTCACCTGATGTGCTGAGCCAGTCCCTCCAGCCATTACATTCATGCAGTGCTTCGTTTGTAATGACAGAGATGTTGGGGCTCAAGCAATTTTTTTTTTTACTTTCATAACTGATGTGGCAAGTCCAGAGGTGACAGGGCTATGAACTGCCAAGCCTACAAGTGCTGGAGCTCAGCCTTGGTAAGCACTGGCACAAATTAAGCACTGCGTGTAGGGGGTAAAAGGAGGGTTTTATATGCACTTGCATCTTCCCCACTCCTCTTCACCTTCTTTGAGGTAACTTATTATTAAAACTGGTTGTTTTTTTGGAGAAGAATAGTTTATTCACCCAAAATTTCACTTTGGGGTTGACCAAAACTATTCACAAATTCAACATGAATTCACCAAATAGTTTTTGTCATTTTGGGGTGTGGAGGTAGCTGGATTCAGAAAGGAACTTGGTCGCCATTCATAAAACTGAGGAGGCAGCAGTGACAATTATAGAACACATCTCAGCAACCTAGATTCAAGTCTCTGGAGCAGGGACTGGCATCCTTTGGCATGTCCAGTTCTCTAGGGATGTGACCTAATCACCAGGTTTTAGAGCTAGTCTCAGTCGCTGACCCAATGAATATTTAAGTATGTATACGAGTGGAAGAGTTTCAACAGGAAAGACTGAGAACTGCCCACTCTGGAATAGCCTATAGCCCTGTGGATAGGTGCACTTGTCTGTAATATGGGAGCCCCAAATTCAAATCCCTGCTCTTAACTATGCACAGTGGGGACTTGAGAGCTAGATCTCTCTCATCCTCAGTCAGTACCCTAACCACTGGGCTAAAAGGCATAAGTGGACCTCAGCTTCCAAATTTCCTTTGCTTTTAAATAAAAATGGATAAAAATGCTCAAATTTGCAATTAAATGCTTCAGGTTGAATACAATGTTTGTTTGATCCCAAATTAATATTTTCTCTATTTTTATTTTGTCAAGAAAACCCCCAAAATGTTTCATGTCGATCCAAAATATCTTTTTTTTTTCAATTTCTGAAAAATCAGTTATTGGCCTAACTCTACTTCTGATCCCAGGGTACATGTAGTGATCAATATCTGCAGTCCAAGTGCAGGGATTGTGATTGCCTTTGGCCCATCTCATGTTAGATTATCAGGAGGGGGAGGAGAGTGCTTGTGTTCTCACTACAAACCCCTGCAAGAGACTGTCTGACTTGGAAATAGATTGATTTCCTTTTCCAACCATAAAAAATGTTTTCTCTTTAATTGAATTAAGCTAACAAAGACATGGCTGTCTCTTGGGTAGATCAGCAACTTGAAGTCACACCTCATGGATTCTCTTCTTCATTCTGCCATTAACTTGCTATGTGATGTCAGGCAAATCACTTAATGATCCCATGCCTCAATTTATTTTGCTGTAAAATGGATACTAAAGGACTTGCCTACCTCGCAGGAATATTGAGGTGATGAAATAATATTTGTAAAGCACTTCATGGTTCTAAGATGAAACATGCATGTACAATCAAAATATAATTGCAAGTACCATTATTCTCTTTTGTTCTGAATTTCATATTTGCTTAAAGTACAGTGTCTGTGACATATTCAAGAGTTTCATAAGGGAACAAAATGCTGCTGATCAGACTCCTATAGTCAGTGAAAGATCAGACTATTTTTGCTTGATATTTTGTGTTAAAATGTTTGCTTTTTCAATGTTAAACGATCACATTCATTTGGTTCCAGGTATTCTTCAGCACCCTGATGCACTCCTATTTATACTTTTTCAATTCTTTTGCAATTAATGTCTAAAAGACAATGACAACAAAAATAAAACACCAGAGGAGAAGAAAATCTAAACTTGGGGGATAAAGGAGTTTCTGAGAAAGGGCCTGGTGGAAAAGGCAGTGAGGTAGAGCTTGGATGAATCTGCCCCAAAACTTTTGCCCATGGCTAAAGTCAGTGGGAAAACTGTGGAGGCAAATTACAAGACCTTTTCCAGATTATTTCAGATTTCAATATAAGTCAAAGTTGCAGCTGTAAAATACCGCAAAGATTCTGGTAACTTTGATTTAGGTGCCTAAGTAGGGATTTGGGTGCTTAACATCAGTTGGCCTTACATTTTAAGTAACCTGATTTTATTGTACCCATGATGATCTGCTAGCCCTGTTTGTGAGGTTGTAGAAAGTATGTGGCTAGGTAAAATATAGCTGAGACCTTATTACCCAGTTTGGGCGAGGCTGTGCCTCATATTGAATCAGCATAGAGCTACTTTACTTCACTCTCTCTTGATCCCTCACTTTGATGTATGAAGCTTGTTGTGGGCATGGATCTCTGCTAGCATAACAGCCTCATTAAAAGCCAGCATAAGTTAGTGCAGACGTGCAACTGTTCTAATTTGTGCCAATGTTAATCGGCCCAAGGCAACCTTCAAGACTAGGTGGAAATAAAAGTGGTATGCAGACACCTTTATTCTCCTTCAACATTTTTATGGGTCCTGCAGAAATGTAAAGATGCAGTTGTGTTAATAAAGAGCCAGTCTTGTTTTAATAGGAATAAAATCCTCTAATGTTACTACCCGTCACACAGTGGCCACTGGCATTGTGAGCTGCTCTGTTTAGGAAAGGCATTCCCTATATAAGCAACAAATTTTGTTTACTCCCCACAAAACCTCCCTAATCCATACCTGCCAGCAGTCCCAAGTTTTGCAGGACCATCTCACTTTGACCCCCAAAGCTTCCTGTCTCAGTTGAAGCAGAACATTTCCTATATTAACCTTGCTGTCTTAAAGTAGAATCAGTTACTATAGGGGATCAAAAATACATTTAAAACTGTGAGTATATCAGCACAGTTGTATATAATTTGTTGTTCAACGTCACAACTCCATATATTTTCTGTCAGGTGATTACTCTAACTTCTTCTTTACGACTCTCACCATCCTTGTATTATTAAACAACTCCACTTCACTACAAGGTCACGTCTAGAAGTACTCACATGAGAGTTATAATTTGAGAAGGAGTTCAGAGAGCCACAGCTGGCAGCAAGCAATGTGAGAGTGTTAAAATGAGAAGCAGTTGGGATAGTAGGATTGTATTGGTTGTGGAGTCTCAAATAATTAAAAATAAACTTGAGTATGGGGGGAGGGATAGCTCAGTGGTTTAAGTATTGGCCTGCTAAACCCAGCATTGTGAGTTCAATCCTTGAAGGGGCCACTTAGGGATCTGGGGCAAAATCAGTACTTGGTCCTGCTAGTGAAGGCAGGGGGCTGGACTTGATGACCTTTCAAGGTCCCTTCCAGTTCTAGGAGATAGGATATCTCCATTAATTTATCATTTTAAAAATTGCAAGATTACCAAAAAAAAACAAAAACAAAAAACAAAAAACACTCCAAGAAACAAAAGACTCAACAGCAGCAATGACAGATGTAGACATTATGGCTCTACTAAGGAAAAAAGTGAAAAGTTATCACTTTAAGGCACCATTTTCTACAAACATCAAGGTGAGAGGTAACATTTTTGTGAGTAGTGCAGAGCTGATTTTTCTGTTAGTCATGGTGGATGCAATGATATTTCAAGACATATTGCCATGGAGAAACATGCAAGCTGTGTTAAGGTACTGGCAGCTTTTTTCCAACCTGCGGGGTTAAAAATGACCAGTAGTGTAATAAAAGATGAAGCTTTATTTACAAGATTTCTTTTGAAACATAACATCTGTCTTGCCAGCGTAACATTGATAGGCCCTCATTGTCAGCAGGTGGGATTGACCCTTGGACCTCTGAAGCTTAGTATATGAGCCTCTACTGTAAGACACATGGTTCTTAGACAAGGCTGTAGCAGGCTCATCAATCTCTATGTGGTCTAGGTTCCACTAGAGGGGGACAGACCACCACACCCTGCAGGTATGAGTTACACCAACAGTGATCATCTTAGATCATGTTCTTTATTCAAGAAAATGTTCCCAGATTCCAAAATTGCCAAGAGCCACAAGAGTGGTTCCACAAAAATGACCCATATTATACAATGGGCAATCACACCTAAAGCACCTGAAAATGTACAAAGTATGATAGATGCCCATGAACAATATTTTGGTTTGCTTCTGGATGCTAGTTTGGACGAGTTCAAGAATTATTTTCCAATCATGGTTACATATAAACACCCAGAAATTGGCCTTACAGTTACTGAGTTTTTAGATATTGTTTCTTGTACATTGCATTAATCTCAGGTCTTATTTGATGCAACCATCAACGTGCTATTAAAACACAGTATTACCTGGAATAAATGTGCTGTGTATTCAGTGGACAATGCTACAAACATGCAGGGTAAGCACAACAGTACATTGAGTCAACTTAAGCAAACAATGAACCAGGGATTGTATGCAGTGGGGTACTCCTGCCATCTCATGCGCTTAATGGCAGAGCATGCATCAAAATCACTGCAGATGAATGCCGAGGATTTGATCAATGACATTTACTACCACTTCTAGAGAAGAGTCAAAAGAGGAGCATCCCTGAATAACTATATGGCATTTTGTAATACTCGCGTGAAGAATATTGTGAAGCATGTGAAAGCACTCTGGCTGTCTTTGAATATACCTTGGCTACCTGGGAAGGGCTATATGCCTAGTTTGTCAGCACCTTTGATGAACAAGATCAGAGAGGTGCTGCTGGGCCACAGGAACTAAGAATACTGTTAAGCTTTGAGAATCTTTTGATGAAGGTATATTTACATTTCTTTGCATGCAATGTTGCCCATGTTTAACAAATTCAATTTAGTCCTCCAAACTGAAGCACTGGTGTTTTACCTTTTGCACCCAGCAATTATGACACTAAATAAAGATATTCTCCTGAGATTTGTGCAATCCTTTGTTGTAGCTAGAAGTGAAAATGTTATGGAACTGAATTACAAGGCCTTTTCTGTGCAGTTTCCAGCCTCTGAAGTGTTTGTGAGCTTTTGAGACACATAACTATGCAAGAAAGGAAAACATGATTGATACATGGCCATATAAAACATTATTGGTTGAAACTGTGCTATTTTTTTGTAAAGCACTGGATTACATGGAAAAGACAATGCCTTCGGAAGACACTTTACTTAAGAGCCTGGGTCTGTCAATCCAACTAGTGGTTCATCAGCATCTTTCCATGATAGAAAAGTGATAATTGATCTATTTCCTGATGTGATCAGTGTGCCACTAACAGATCATCTGCTTTCCAAATGTAGGGATTATCAAATCTGTGATTCACTTCCTGAATATGATAGCACTATGAGAACTGATGAATTTTGGCATAACAGATCTCAAATGAATGACCCAGTAAGTGTCCAGGCAAAATTCTCTGTTCTTTCAAAACCTGTAAAATTCATATGTTTAATCCCTCACAGCAATGTGAGACTATTCAGCATGGTACAGAAAATAACCAACATGAGAAGTTCATCAGGGAAAAAATCCTCTCATCCAGCAACCTGGAGCCAATGCATATAAAGAGGCAACACTGGTGAGGAATACATTATGTGCTCTACTGGCAGCAAAATCAATAACTTTTCCCACATGAAGTGTAACCAGGAGTAGCCTTCACTTGAACTGTGCAGAAAAGCAAAATCTATCACAAATCCCAGTTTGTCCACCCAAAATGAACGCTCTATAGAGTACTGGAAGCAGTCACTTTTATGTAGGTTATATACTTTTGTTCTATCCAAAACCAGTCATTAAAAATATAAATCTGGTAGCTAACAGTCATTTCAAAATTTATTTGTCAGTGGTGAAGACAGATAAAGAAACATTTATTGGGCTTAATTTCCTTTGTTATTTTGAACATGTTATTGTTATAGGCATTATAACAAACCTTCATCATAAACATAATTACTATATTGATTCTGTTTATTGTGTCCCGCTTTAGCCACTTAAAATGTTGAGGGGTATGCAAATCCAATTTACTTCAAGAGTCAAGGGTGTGTTCCTGTTTTCTCTCCAGATGTCCTTATTTATGTCTGTTAAGGCTGATTACCCACTCGCGCACTTCGAGTGCAGAAGGTGGGGGCCCGCAAGGACTTTAAAAATTAATACTGGCCACTTCAGGTTTGTATTAAACTTCCAAAGTTACAGCTTTTTTTGACCTTGGATTGGTAGATGCTGCCACCACCCAAGTGCAAAACCCCTTTGAGAGCCCAGGAAGGCGCACTTGGGAATTCCTTCCTGTGCGGTACCCTTAAGCCCTTTCACCCCCCTCCAGGGAAGAGCTGAGGAGAAAACAAAGGACATCAGCTGTTGCCACCAGCTAATTAAACAACACGTGCACAAACCTTTTAGGACACAAAAATCCAATTTTGTTCTTAAAAAAGGTAAATTTTATTAAAAACAAACAAAAAAAAAGAAAATACATTTGGACACTCAGGCTATTGCTAGATTTTAAAAAAAACCACTTACAGGGATTAAGCATTAAGAATAACATTTTTGAGGTTCAGTTTAAAGGTTACAAGCAAAACAAAAGCATTTGGGGTTAACACACACTCACAGTTTCCCTTCGCTCTGGGGGTATTTGCGAAGCATTTGGGCCTGAAGGCTCTCGGTGGGTGATGAGTTGCAGTCAGCTGGTGCTCTTAGGGCAGTTGGCCTTCATATGCCTCAGATCATTACATGTAAAGCATCGTCCAGCTGACCGCAGGCTTGGGCGAGGTGGGTGGTTGGAAAGTAGGGTGATAGGACAAGAGGGCATCTGGGGTTTTCCTGGCTGTGTGGAGGGCTCCTCCTTGTGAGGGCCTTGGGCTGACTTCGATGGTGTGGTGTTGTCTCGGGTTGCCCCTTTTGGTATTCGCACCAACTGCTACTAGCATTTTTCTTTTTCGCCACCTTCACCCATTTAGCTTTGATTTTTCCCGCCTCGATTACAGTTTTGGGCTTTCCGTCTAGGATGTACCTTTTTATTTTCTTAGGAATAACCTCTAAGAACTGCTTCATTTGTATTAGGAGACACAGATCTTCCAGAGACTTAACATTTGCTCCTGATATTCAGGCATCCCAATTTTTTAAAATGTGGTAGGCATGTCGGGAAAATGTCACGTTTGGTTTCCATCTTAGGGCTCTGAACCGCCGACAGGCATGCTTGGGTGTTAGCCCCATTCTAATTTTGGCCTTTGGGTTAAAAAGTTCGCACTTGTTTACATGTTTTTTAGGCATTTTAGCTGCCACCTCTGCTAAGGGTTCACTGAGTTGTGGCCTCAGCTCCACCGTATACTAGTTTGGAGAGATGTTGTACCCAAGGCAGGCCCTTTCAAAAATTTTTAAGAAGGCCTTTGTATCATCGCCTATCTTGTATGTGGGAAATTTTTTGGAATGGGGAGCGGTACCTGAAGGAGGACTGTTAGGGCTACCTGCTTGACCCAGCGTAGCCTTTTTCAGCTCTAAGCGCTTCAGCTTCATTTCTGCCTCCAAGCGCTTCGCCTCTTTCCTCTCCTCTGCTTCCAAGCGCTTTGCTTCCGCCTTCAAGTGCTTTTCCTCCACTTCCAGGCGCTTTGCCTCTGCTTCCACCTCCAAGCGCTCCGCCTCTCTCCTCTCCTCCGCCTCCAAGCGCTTCTCCTCCGCTTCCACCTCTAAGCGCTTCATTGCTAGGAAGAAATTCCTCTCTTCTACAGTTAGAAATCGGCCTGGGTTAAGGGCATCCCTCCATCCTGGCACCGGGATCCCGGGAGGGGAGTGCTGACCCTTCCCTTTTTGGTCCCCCAACCCCTCCCTGCATTTTTGCCATGGAGCTGGATGTCTGGGCTTGATTTGGGTCTGTCTTCTCTGTGGTGTGCTGCTTTGGGAGGACTGGTTGCTCTAGGGTTTCGGTGCCCAACCGCAACCTCATGCACAGGGCTGCCCTACTCTAGCCTAGCTATTTCGTTGCCACAAAGCTAGAAAAGGAAAAAATAAATAAACTGCTTGTTGGATTCCCTGGCTTGGCAGGCTGAACCCTTTGTGTGCCTGTTCCCCCTCAGGCAGAAATAAAAGAAAAAAGAAAAGAAAAGAAACCTCCCTGGCTTTGCAGGCTGCCAAAAGGAAAAATGTGTCCACTTAAAATCCTGAGGTCTGTGCTTCTGGTTCAAAATGATCCCACTTTTGCCACCATATCAAGGCTGATTCCCCACTCTGGCACTTTGAGTGCAGAAGGTGGGGGCCTGCAAGGACTTTAAAAATTAATACTGGCCACTTCAGGCTTGTATTAAACTTCCAATGTTACAGCTTTTTTCTGACCTTGGATTGGTAGATGCTGCCACCACCAAAGTGCAAAACCTCTTTGAGAGCCCAGGAAGGCGCACTTGGGAATTCCTTCCTGTGGGGTACCTTAAGCCCTTTCACCCCCCTACAGGGAAGAGGTGAGAAGAAAACAAAGGACATCAGCTTTTGCCACCAGCTAATTAAACAACACGTGCACAAACCTTTTAGGACACAAAAGTTCAATTTTGTTCTTAAAAAAGGTAAATTTTATTAAAAACAAAAAGAAAGAAAATACATCTGGAAACTCAGGCTATTGCTAGATTTAAAAAAAAACACTTGCAAGGATTAAGCATTAAGAATAACGTTCTTGAGGTTCAGCTTAAAGGTTACAAGGAAAACAAAAGCATTTAGGGTTAGCACAGACGAGTCCACAAGCCATAAAGAAATAAAGAAGAGCTAAACCTAATCACTTCTTTCTAGATATTTCCTGATTTACTTACATATTTGGGGTATTAAATAAGTAGTTTTTAGGTATAATCTGATTATTTTTTATACCTGGCCCAAAGCTTTTTACAGCAAAGTTGCTGCCCTGTTTCCTCTTTTTGGGAGAACCACTACAGACAGACAAAAGGGGAGTTTTGTTTCAATTTTAAAAAGTTTTGGCCTTCCCACTGGCTCTTTTGGCCAGGTGCTCACTTACTTTCTTTTACCTACGCATTGAAGTGACTTTTAACCCTTTACAGGTAAAGCAAGTAGAGAACAGCTACTAAGAGGGATTTTATAGCTAACTGGCTGCCTGGGTCCATAAAAGGGAGCTACCTCCCCCCCCCCCCCCTTCATTTATCACAGTGTCCTTTAAAATTGTATCTGTTATGAACAGGGCGGAAGAGAGGAGGTTTTTGTTGTTGTTTACTTAGGCCTAGATCCTGCAAAGGGATATGCACTGCTGGACCCCTGCATGAAGCCTCATTTAAGTCAATGAGGCTTCGGGGTCCATCTGTGTGGAAACAATTCCAGGACTGGAATCAAAACTTTCTGCAGTGTCTGAGGTGGTTTGTTTTATAGCACCTTGACCTCGATGATGACAGCTAATTGAGTATAAAGTAAAATGGGTTGCAGGTTAGAAGTGAGGATATCGCAGAACTGGTATAGTGCATGCTTATTACAATGCATTACTATTTGCTATACAAATAATAATAATAATGCTTGTCAGCTTTGTGTGAATCACTTCTGTCCTTCAGTAACTACAATCAGAAAAACAAGAATCCAAAAAGAGGCAGATTCCATGTGCTGTACAGTTAAATACACCATGAAATCATACAACTTTTGTAAAAGTAACAAAGAGTACAGTAATATCAAAAGAGCTTCTGTGAGTCACTATTTCTCCATGTAAATGCTTTTTCCATTACAAACATAGGTATGAAATACTGAAGTCACTAACATAATGCGCTCTCTTGGTTGTCCTTGACAGCCTCCCACATTGCATTTATGGCATATAGCACACATTCCTCTGAGGAGATTCAGAATGTATTTCAAGTAGCACAGAAGTTATTCAGAGCCAGCTTTTGCATTTGTATGTTGTCAATTGGCTTTCACTCCTTTGTCTGCTAATACCAGGTAGCAGAGGAGAGGAGTGAAAGACTGGGGTGGGTTTTTTCTCTCCTTTAGAACTCGTCCCTCTCCCACTCGGCTGAAATAGTTTGACATAAAACTTGGTTCACTGAGTAATCACATCCCCCCAAAAAGAATGAGGCTCATCAAAAACAGTATATCAAGCAACATGGAAAGAGCAATGCTTGCTCAACAATTCACAGAAGAGGCATTTTTAGTGATCTCGAAAATAAGGACACACACAAAAATCATCAGAGCAGTCCAAATATTTGCTTTCTGCTATGCTGCACTAAATCAATCACTGCTTGTTTTTCTTGCCCACTGAGCTAAAGGTTTGTTCAGTTTTTGAAAGAATCAACATTAAGGAGAATTGACCTGTATGTGCTTCAGGATCTGCTTCTGTGGTGCTCAGGTTACTTGATTGGATTGAAACAATAATGACTTTATCATATGAAACATGACTTGATGAAAAATAATAAAGCTATTACTAAAAAAATAAAATAAAATAATATTCACTTTCTGTTTGTTTTCATCCCATTTAGGAATGAATAGTTTCTTGAGTTTACTGGAAGATAGATCCAATTCAGCTGTCAATGCAAGACTTTCCATTCACTTTAATGGGAGTTGGATCAGACCCTTAATTAGGGTGAGCAGATAGTAATTGTGAAAAAACAGGACAGGGGTGGGGGTTAATAGGCGCCTATATAAGAAAAAGTCCCCAAAAACGGGACTCTCCCTTTAAAAAAGGTCACCCTACCCTTAATCCCTCTGGGCCACATTCTGCTTGCCATTAAATGGCTGTCAATCCTGTCTAAACCATTATAATCAATGAGTTATTTGGAGTTTACAGTGCTGTCACTGAGAACAGAATCTGTGCCTCAGTTTACTCTAAAATGGCTTATAATTGTTACTGTACCTCCTTCACAGCAGTGTAACTTGTGAGACCTGCTCATAATAATCATGTTCTGTGGAATTTGGAGGCTGACATGCCATGATTCTTGTGAGGGATAGGGCAATCTTTTATGACTTGAGGAAATGCTAATGAAATGGCCAAAGAGATAGGAAAAGAACCAAAAGAAGATGTCATTGCAAAGATCAAGAAAAAAGAAGATTTCAAGGAGTCAGTGATCAACAGTGTCAGACGCAGTAGTGAGGTAAAGGAGGGTGACAAAGGAGCAGATGCCCTGAGATTTGGTAGTAAAGAGGTTGTGATAGACTTTGTGAGGACAGTTTGCAGAAATCTTCTTGAGTGAGACCTTGTTAAACATATGAGTTATTTGTCTTATGTCAGACAGAACTTAATTTCAAGTGGCAAGTTATTCATGTACCGAATTCCAGACACATATGAGATAGGTTATATTTTTATCATAAAACCTATGTTGGAAATGTCATAATCTTTTAACAAGCAGGAAACTGGCATTTCATTTTTTTTCTGAGTAAGAATTATAAAACTGTTTCTATCTTGCCCTAAAATCTCCAAATTCAAATCTGTGTTGGCATAAATAAGTATAGTGCTTCTGGAATTCTACCAGTGAGGGAAAACTCTCTAGTCATCATTTTACATGGTCTGTCCATTTTAAAAAGAAAAGGAAAACTTATATTTTATTGATCAGGGTGGCAATTGAGCTGAGATCTAGTCCCACATCATTTGAATACACATTTCTAACTGATTTGGCAGAGATTACACCACTGATAAAATCAGCATATTAAGTTTATCCCAAAGGATTTCTAATAATTTTGTGATTTAGACAGGTATCACCTTGCTTGCCATTTAGAATTTAGCTATTTCTGAGGTGAAACACAGCAGGTAATGAAATACGAACAGAAATTTATATAACATTTTAAGTCAGAACATTATACATTATAATAGGACATGGATTATAGTGCATATACATGAAGAAGTAGAGGTAAGACTTCTAGCTACAAACTTAATTTGGACTTTCTTAATTTTGGTTACTTTATAACCTCACTTAACGTTACTATGAGTTTTTCTTTTTGTACTGAATATTTTTTCTTAACATTTTGACTTCCATGCAATAAGGGACCAATCCTATCCCTGTGTCTTTGGCAGTGGAGTTCCCTGTCAACAGAATAGTGCAGTTTCACTGTAGGAAAGAGGTGGCAAGGTTCCAGGGGATCACACAAATGGCTTAGCAACTCCTGTGCAACATGGAGTATATCCCGCAGAGGCCAGTTGCAAGGCAGTAGGCAAGGGTGAAGAAGACAGGGTGTGAGTAGCCCAGAAGAGGGGTGGAGTGGGGCTCATTGTACACATCTTCCTTTTTTCTGCTTGGAATATGTAAGTGGCTGCACAACATGAGGTGAAAATGGGCTTTTCTCCCCACTATACTCCATTGCACATCTGCCCAGCACCCAGTCTGGCTACTTGCCCCAGCTGCTGGCCAAACGATTTACTCCTGAATGATGGCCAAATGCACATATGCAGCACCAAATGCAGGAGATGGATATTCCTCATCTGCTTGCATCAGGTAATTTGAGATAATGTCATGCCTGGCCCAGTACTGACACTGCATGGATTTATGGGTGATTCACTGATCCAGTCACTTCAATATATCATTCCTATGAAGTGATTTATAACTACCCTCATTTTGAGAGGAAATACACATTTCAGAGGGGTAACAAACTCTTCTATTTAAATTGCTGAATATTTTTTCAAAAAAAGTCAATGGGAGAGAGATTAATCATTGCAATAGGCACTTAATCGACAGCTTCACAAATGTATAAATGGAGTGAAACGTCAGTGATGCTAAAATAGATGTTCGTTTTATTAAATATAACACAAAAAGGAGAATAAATTAAGATGGTGATTCAGGAGCTGTGTGTGTAATGATAGCTAAAATGTAATTACTTTAAAAATATAACAGCTTTTGTTACAGGGAAAAAAATCATTCAAATGATGATGAATGTCTCTGACTAAAAAATAAATAAATAAATAACCCCCACCAACTAACCCTGATATTTTTAAATGTTTGCTTGCAGTTTCCTGTAAGGAGGGTTCTGAAACACAAAGTTTGGGACTATACCCAAACTTCCACAATGCTCAGTTATGTTGAGATCTAGAGTTCAGGTTGAGCACCTCTGTATCTTTCTTGTGAGAGCCAGTGAATTTTGTACAGCAATTTCATTTTCACACCTGTTCTTTGGCAGGGCATTTACTACTTTTGTGAAGCTAGGATCAAATGTTAAGACTTCATGTTTACTGGAAGTATGTCTGACATTAAGCTACTGGGTAAATTAAAAATTTTAATAATACAAAGAACATTAAATGTGAAACCTGTTTATTTAATAAATGCTTCTGGTGGTAAAAGACTGAGGACCCAGTCCAAAGCCAATGGGAGTCTTTCTGTTCACTTCAGTTGACATCAGTGGATTTTGGAAACAGGCCCATAGGACTTGAATATAGAAAAAAAGTGCTGGAATGCCATATCTTCACATTACCATCACACCTGCCTTAATCTCCTCCAGGACATTACTGGTATGAAAATTCTCCTCTATATTTCGCCTAGAGATTCTGCTGAATTGAAACTCCTTCCCCATCATTTATGGGTATAAACAATTGGGGAGTTACGGTGGCTTTCGTCCCTCAAATTTTAGGGATTACATTAATGAATAAAGGAAACACTGAGTTTAGAACAGAAAAGTGGATACATTTAGTTATAGTACAAAACTACTCAATAAAGTGACATTCAACAACTGGTTTTTATTAAACTCTACCCCCAACCCCAGATAAAAAGTTGTCAGTGCCCTATCTTTTCATATTAGCCAACCACTCTGCCAGCTTCCTTTATATGTATGCACAAATATGATGACTTTCCTATATTCTTCACCACTCATCAATTTTTCAAAATTATTTGATCTTGATTTCAACTTTTGAAATGTTCTTTTCCCCTTTTCCTTTGTATAGTTTTTTCAAGCTGTCATCATAGGGTTTTTTAGTTGGGGTAGGCATTGTGTAGGCTAAATTCATATCTGCTAGCATATGCATGAACTGATGCAAATTGATGAGGAATAGGCATTCTCTGTTCTCGGGGCTGAAGAAGAAAGGAAGGAGAGATGGAGGAGTGTTATGACTTTTTTCTGCTCATTCCTATCCGTCCAAATTTACTAGCCATCAGACCCATCCTCATTCCTTAGGGTCCACCCCTTATCCTGCATTATCTCAGCTGACAAAGCATTCTCCCATTATACTACTACCTGCTAGCTTGACCCACCCCATTTAGAGTGAACTTCCTCCCTCTGTTAAGCCTGCATGCCCAGAAAAGCTACCTCTCTCCCTTTGGTGTCCAGTATGAGGGAAGAGAATGTGGTTTGGGGGCAGGCTAGAAGTGGATAGAACTCATCTGCTGGAGATATACTGAACACTAGCGAGGCTTCCAGCTATCACTAGAGCCTCAAGGGGCTGATCCAAAACCCACTGAGGTCATTGAAAAGACTCCCATTGATTAACTTAAATGGGAGTAGGATCAGACAATAAGGCTTGGATCCACATAGGTACTTAGGTGCCTTGGCCCCCAATTTAGGTTCCTAAGGCCTGTTTTTAGGCACTACAGTGTTCCACAAAACTCCCACTCGGCTTCCACCTGACCCTGTAGGTGCCTAAACTCACTCATTATTTGCTGTACAAGTTCTCTAGGTGCCTCTATTTCTACCTCTGTGCATGTGCACTAATGACCCACTCTAGGCATCCAGACAACTTTCGTCTACTTAAACCCAAGTGTGATCCACGAATGGGGTAAGATAGGTGCTGTTCTGCCTAACTCGCATGCAGGGCCAACTCTGATATAGGCATGCTTGGAGGCTGCCTAACTCCCCCAGTGGTGGTGGCAGTAGCAACAACTCCCTTATAACCTTTAGCCTAGTGGTGAGAGCACTCCCCTGGGATGTGGGAGACCCCTAGTACAAGTCATCCCTCTGACTGACGAGAAGAAGGAATCTGAACAGGGATCTGCCACCTCTCAGGTGAGTGATCTAACCGATGGCTGTGGAGTGATTCTCACTCTGTCTCTGGCCCAGTTAGTCATTTAGTTATTCATAATGCCTAAGTCCCTTTGTAGATCTGGGTTTAAGGGACTGAAGTCAAGAACCAGTATAGTCAGTATGGGCTGGCAGGAAAAAAAAGGCTAGAATTACAAACCAATTCAAGCCCTAAAGGGTTATGAAGTGCAAAGCTATTGCTATAAGATGAGAAGAGTGAATCTGGTAATGTTGACTCCAATTTTCTCTAAAAGAAAGCATGTTCCACCATCAAGTCACTAATGGATTTATTAATAAATAGGTTTCAAATAGGCATTAAAAGTTTGTGACATTTCTCTAGTTCATTTAATTTATTATCTTATCATTGCGCTTCTAAAAATAACAACAATACCCAACAACATTTGAGCTGATTGGGCAAATCTCAAGGTATTACTAGTTCTAAATCTTTCAGTTCTCTTCTTATGAAATCTACAGAATTCTAGAAGGGAGCAAATATTATTTTGGACCATTCAGTATTGTGGGGGAAATAGAGCAGGGGGGGGGGCTTCTTTTTGATAGCCAGAGCTGTGAATCTGAAGGCCCCAAAATAAACCCTCCAACAAAGATCTGTTATGCTAACTACCCTTACACAAAGCAGGGCACAGGCCAGGGCCTGAACTAGACTAAAAAACACAGTTTTCTGCCAAACTCGGTCAAGGATCATGACCAGAGGAGGGTGGGGCAAGGAGGGAAAGAATAAAAAAGCCCCAGCAGCAGCACTAATGAAATATGTTCATGGCTGATGAAATATAATAACCGCTTGTGTGAAGCAATAGGTAACTTTAGCTAAATGCAAACTGACTCATGCAGCTTCTCCTTTGAATGATCTGTGACCCACTCCGTGATTCCAGCTATCTGCAAAAATAGCCAATCATAGATCCTCTTTAGGCGTCCCATGGAACCCCCCCCCTTAATCTTTAACCAAAAGACCCCGGAAAATAACGTGTCTTGAGAAATGTACCCAAACTGGTACCAAGTACCACCCCTGGGGAAAACCACCAAGCACCCCTCTACCCAAATAAACACCCACTTCTCGGGAAATTAATAAGGAAGGTACCGGGGAGGGGGGGGGAGGGACTAACCCCAACCCTAATTTCTTAACTCATGACTATTGCTTGTACTTTGCTTGCGGTTTGACGAAATAAAGCAGCCTGCGAGCTGCTGCTCGGGGTGTCAGTCTTCGGACTGCACCCCAGTGCACTGGTATGTATGTTAATAAACTGGCCTCAGGCTTGAGTCTTTGAACTAAAATAACTGCGTGGGGGTCTTTGACCACAACAGTATATATGATCTAGCCAATTACATTTTGGTTGCCCTTAATATCAAATAAGTCTCTAATAAGAGTTAATTGGGCTTTCATATCATAGTTTCATAAAAAAACTATTGATATGGTTGTGACACGTGAATTTCACTTATTTTAACACTTTCCTCAGTTCCTTTGTGAATTCTGTTTGACAAGACCATGGTAAAATGCACTAACTTTAGCCTGTTCGCCTGGTGTCATTAATACTTGTCCCCACTGTTTCTTCAGCTCTGAGCCACTTGTCACTTTGGAGTCAACAAAGTTACTGATATATTTTTAGAACAAGAGACAGAATGGAAATAAATAGCACAAGTTCAAGATCTCAAACAAAAAGTACATTCTGTGGGTCAAATCTTGAGCTGGTAAAAAAAGTCAAAGGAAGTACACCAATTTCTACAGACTGAGGCTATGACCTTCACATCTATATAGCTCCCTTTCACTGACAAACCCAAGAAAGACTTGAGTCTGTTTAATTGATCTGGGAATCTTGCAAAAACAATCTAATTCAAAGTATTTCTGTCAGGTCTGCTTCTGATTTAAATCAGAATTTGGAAGTTCAGAGAGATAAAAATAACTTTTTCCCCTCATCTTTTTGAAACAACAAAAAATTTGGCTTGGGTTTAGTTTGAGCAAAGTGTTCAGGGGGCTGGTGTGAATATATGGACAATGTGTCCATGCAGCTTATGAATTCTGGTGGATGATAAGAAGTTGTTATGAAATTCCTGTCTTTTTGAATACCTCTATGTGTATGTTATGGAATGGATGTGCTGCTGGACCTGACCGTATTCCACCTAAGCTCACCGTTGCCTGGAACATTGGCCAGTAACCATTGGCTTGCATCAACTGTTTTTAAAAATCTGGGCATTGGGAAAAGTACCAGCAAAATGGAAAGATGCCATCATAGTGTCTGTACATGGGTAAAGGATCTTGCTCTGAGTGTGGTAACTGCAGGTCGATCACATTGTTATCAGTCCCTGGAAAGGTCTTTGCTCATGTTTTGATTGGTATAATGCAGACTCTCTTTAACAGACTTCGTTATCCACAGCAATGAGATTTGACTGTTGGGTGGTCAACAATGGACTGTGACTTTACCCTCTGGCTTGTGTCTGAGCTGCACCAAGAATTTTACCGCTCATTTCACATGGAATATGTCAACACTACAGCAGCTTTTGATTCGGTTGTCAGGTCAACACTTTGACTTACACTGAAATGAGTTGGTGTTCCAGATGTTTTGCTAAATCTGGTGTGTGATCTTCACACTGGTATCAGTGCAAGAATGTGCGATGATTCTCTGCTTTTGCCATGTTTCTGAGGTGTGCAATAGAGATGCACGCTTGCCCCAGCATTATTCTGTCATGCTAACAACTGGAGATTAGAACTCGGTGCTCCACACAGTGGACCTGATTTTTCAGAGTACTTAGCATCATATAGCACTTAATATGTTCAAAGTACTGCTCTCATTGACTTCAGTTGCAGCTGTGTGTGCTCAGCACTTTGACAAATGAGACCAAAGGTCAAGTCAGGCAGAAAAAGAGGAAAACACGGTTAGTAATCACCTATGAAAAGTCTGGTTTAAGCGACTCACCCAGCATCACACTAGAAACTTTTGGGGAATGCAGGTATAGAATCAGTTTCTCTAGGGCAGCACTCAAATGTCATAATGCTGAGACTGTCCTTTCTTTTTCTTCTGCAATCACCTGCCTCATTCACTATATTAAGGCTTGAAATGATTCGATTTTCGTCAGTGAATGTAGGTAAACAGCAATTTCACAGCACGCACACAAACCGATGAAAAAACTATTTCCATTGAAATGTACAGATAGGCAAAGTAAGAAAAATTGCTGCTTGAGAACTTATTAGAGTTTGATTTAGGGATATTTATTTTGTATATTTTCACATGTGGTGTTGGCCATTTGTGTTTTAATGATTATAAAACTTTAACTTTTTGAATCACAATGTCTACTGTCATCAAATAATTATTGTTTGATTTCCCACCATAATTTCCCATTTCCCCCAACTGTGAACATTTAGATAGATAAAAATAGGGAAAAAAGCTTAAAGCCCATAATTTTGGGCAAAGGTAAACATTTAAGTGATTAAGAATCTAAAAAAGATTAAAAATAAACATCAATATTGTCCATCTAAATTATATATATAAAATCTAATTCTGCCAACTAAACATATGCTTTCCATCTTCTGCAACAAATGAAGCTGTCTCCTACAGATGGCAGCCTCTTTCACTACACAACCCTATTTTAACTTCCAGAGCAGGTCTATCCTCTACACTGAAAGAGGCACAGGTTGTATGAAAGAGAAAATGGTATGTGATCATGTAATTAAAGATTGCATCAAATGAACAAGGAGGGCAACTTAAGGTAGCACAAGCAACTTCCCCTCCAATCTGTCCCTGTCCCAGTCCTGTCATTTCCTCTCCACCACTCCTCATCCCACTCCCATTCTCCTGATTTAACCGTGCCAGTTTATATACCACATGCTTCTCTTCCGAGTCCTAGTCTCATCCCTCTGGACTCCCTGTCCCAGTATCATTTCTCTCAACTGCCAGTCTCTGTTTCTCCACCTCCCTCTTCTAGTCCTAGTTCCCTGTTCTTAGGTCCTCAGCCAATCTGTCTCTCACCATCCTTCAGTCTCCCCAATGCCTATGTTCCCCATCCCCACTCTAAGCCAGTCCCAGTGCACCTCCCTGGGGTCCTCATCCAATCTTGGTCTGACACCCCATCATGCTCTTTGTTCCAGTCTCTTTTCCCAGCCAGTCCCACTTCTCCCATCACATCCTGGCTCCCCATAAAATGTCTCTCTCTTTCCTTCCTGCACCACTGGTTCTTAGTCCCAATCTCTATTTCTAACTAGCGTCAGTCTCCCCCCACCCCTAGCTCCTTGTCCAATCTGGCTCCCCCACAACCACTGGTTCCCAGTCCTCCCCAATTTCCCTTTCTGATTCCCAGTCTCTCCCTCAGCTTCCAGTCCCAGTCTACTCCCCAACCCAGGCTTCTTTCCCCAATCTTCTCCCCCTGTGCTTTCCTCCACGTCCACCTTTTATTCTCTCTGCTTGTGACTTAGGTGGCTTCTTCCTCCATGTTGCCTGGGACAATCAGAGCTTTGAGAGAGCACAGGAGTGGCAGTCTCTCTGCTCTCAGTTCAGGTACCTGGACCCAGACCCACCATGCTCCAGAGCAACCAGGAACTGCAATTCTAGCACAAGTCCTGCCCACTCCCCAGAAACCCCTTGTTGGAGCATGCCCAGCATAGATGAGATTTAAGGAAGTTAATCTACAAAGCTCTAGGAAGTCTCTACTGTGTTTGTGAAAACTGAGATTTTTCAGAGTCTTATAATTTGGCCAGATTTGAGCGGGTTTTCATAGGGATGATGGCAAAAGACACAACTCAAAGGACACCCACTGACAAATTTTCAAGTCCCTGCTCTGTTGTATGCGGATGTTAGAGATTTTCAAGAAAAATTTAGCCAGAAGTTTTAACATGGATGAAACATATTTTCTCTAAAACTTGTTTCCAGAAATGACTATTGGGTAAAATGTTCCAAAAATATTCAGCCTGAGGCAAGCAACCTGCAAATGAAATTTTAGCCCAAGCAGTTAAAATCCTTCAGAATATTTGCAATTGAAAACAGGGTCTTATAATGTGTTGGGCAACCTTAAATATAGGCACTGCTACTTTGCTTACTACTCTTCCCTTTTATGGGTTATCAGTGTGATAACAGTTATCTATTGGATTGAAACTTTTCTACCTTTTCTACCTTTTCTACCACTGCAAAGAGGTGGGAAGCCACAAGGCACAATGAATGTGGACTGTCACCCGGTCCACCTCTCCACAACCACACTCCCATAACTAAATTGGAGGAAAGGGGCAGAAGAAGAAACTTTGCTTACTCTGTAAGGTCTTGAATTTTTCCTCATTCAACGACAAATAGAGAAAAAGGATTCTGTCCCAACTTGAGAACATTAGTGTCAGTGCCTTCTAGATGCAATTTTAAAAATTAGACCTGCTTAATACTTTTCAAATGTTGAAATACTGATGTAAAATAGGGGGTTGAGGGAGGTGGTATGTATTTCCTGTTTTTGTTTTTGTTTTGTTTTGTCAAGCAATAGAACCGATTGAAATTCATCTACAACAAAAGTCAGGAAAACATTTCAAAATAACTTGCCCCTATCCCATTATTTCCCTCACTGCTATTCAACTAGTTCTATAAAAAAATAAATTAAGGATGGGCCAAGAACATTTTTTGGATATCTTGAAGCCACATATTTTTATTTCACTGACAGTGAATTCAATTACACAGTAGTGATGGAATGAATTCAAATGAAACTATTTGTCAGTTACTCTCCTAAACTACTCCCCACTACATAAAAGATCCATGAATGATTCGAAGACAGTTTGAGAGGAGACTTTAAAGTCATTTTTTAAAAGTTGGAACAGTACTACTATAGGTTCAATAATATCTATCTATCTATCTATCTATCTATCTATCTATCTATCTATCTATCTATCTATCTATCT
>NW_020664374.1:9062421-9162027 GCF_002925995.2 Terrapene triunguis | reverse complement strand
TCTATCTATCTATCTATCTATCTATCTATCTATCTATCTATCTATCTTCTTTTCCATTCAGTAGATATCCAAGAGACATCTTGAAAGTGACAAAGGAACAAAACACTGCAGAAAAAGTGAAATGTGGATAAAATCATTTAGACATATACTTTTTCCTTATTTTTGGTCACTCACTGCAACACGAGATTTCTCCAACCACATCCAGAGATGCTATTGGATATCCCCATCAGGGGTACAACCTTCTATATCTTTGCCTTTCAAGTAATGAGATTTGAGGCCTGGAATATAGGTGGGAAGAGATATGAGGGAAATGGGTGAATTGAATATGTGCTACCATTATGTCTTTATTATTTCCCTTATGCAAAATGTATTTTCCTGATACTGTATGCTCCTGTATGTCACCATATTTGCCCATTGCTGTGATATGGCTGTTTCTTTAATATTTTATGAACCTATTCTAGATTTTGGATAGCTCTTTTATGTGCCTGTTGTTTTTTTCTCCCCAGATATTGTATAAACTAAAAAGAAGAGAGAAACATTTCAGCAGAAGACTGATGGTACTATCTGGTGGAATAGCAGTAAAATGGAATTAGATGACCTATAAAAGAGCTTGTTAGGCTAGAAGACATTTTCCTATTCCTATAATGTCTTATTTTCTGATGTGCATGACTAGGTGTTAGTAGTGTTTTAGAATGGTATATAGTAGGCAGGTCTGAGTTGTAGTAAATCCAGATAGCTTTGTATTTAAACTGCTAGGCACAGACTGATGTCTCAATAATTATTTCTAGCTACTCACCTCTGCATCCAGCTAACAGTAGAAAAGCAAGGAAATCCACATCACAATGGTGGTGTTGGTGTTTTTTTAAAAAAATGATCCAAAAAATGTATGCCAAGCTGTACAAACTCTGCCAGAGGACTTAAGGATCACAATTGTAAATTGCCATGTAAACAGTACACATGGGGTTTCCTTGAGAACGTAAGCAGAAGAGTGTTCCCCCAAAGCACCTTCTCTTTGATTTTATCATAGTGATACATCATAGTAACTAATCAATACAGTTTGGAATTTCTACACTTTACAGTTACAACAGTATGGAATTTAAAATCAGAAGCCAGAGTCTCACGGGTGCAAAGCAGTAGCTTTGCAAGCTATGCTACTATATTGGAATATTTTTGTTAGCCCTCACTTCAAATGGAGGCCTTGACTAATTCACAGAGCTATTTTGAAAAAGGCAGGATCATAAATTGCCACATTTAAAATCCACTAATGCGAAACTGACAGTCAGCTATTCTGCTATGAATATCACCTTTTCCTCTGAGTCTGTGACAAAGTATTGTAAGGAGAAAAAGCATTATTGGCTTGATAGCTCTTTCAGTTTGTTCCTTTCATAGAACATAAAATATTTGGTATGAAGCAAGTGTCCTACACAAATATCCCAAATTAGAGACTGGTAAATATTCAAACAGAACAAGGAGGAGAGGGCAATAGAGGTGGAATATCAATATCAGAGTAGGTTTGGGGTCCTATCGTATAATAAATTGGAGCTAATGGAGGAGAGAAAAAGAAGCTCACCTAAAGGTGATTAGTGGAAGATTCATGTGTTAAATTATATACTTGGATAGTAACTTGCAAAACAAGGTTGGAGTCCCAGGATAAGGGTGTTGAAAATCAAATCAAATTGAAGACACTTATCAGCCTGCCTCCCCCATTGAAGTCAGCATGATTCTTTCTATTGGTTGCAATAGAAGCTGGATTGGACTTCAGTTACGTATTGCCGATGATTTCCTTTGTAAAATATTTTCCTTTTAAAAGACTATTCTGAAAAATTTTTTTTTTAAGACATGCATCGCAGACACCTTATGCCAAATCGTGTTTGCAATGCATTCTGGTGCATTACATGTAATCAGATTATGTGCAGCAGCTACATTCATAAGAGTTCTATGTAGCATGATTTATAAACACCTGAGGGTCAGGACACTTGGCTTACTACTGTTTCATGGTTACTAGCCAAATGAGCTGTCACAGATTTATGATCAACCATCAGGCAATTTTCCAGGAGCCATACAATATGTAAAGCACATGATGACAAGACATCTTGCAGTCCATGGTAAAGAATATGAATTAAATCCCACAGAATAATCAGTAAACTGTTCCTTTCCTGCTGCAATCGGCCAGTACAGCTTTCTCTAGGTTTTCTAGTATAGAGCTTCATGTCGCAAAAAAAAAAAAAAAAAAAAAAGAGAGAGAGAGTAATATATTGCATTTTAAGATAACTATTTCACTCTCATGCAGACATGCTTTCTACAGTGCTTAAACATGGTTCTTTTCTGTCCTGTGTAATAGCTGGTATAAAGTAACTGATAGTAGTGGTACATATAATGTGTAAACACTTTTGGTGCCTGTCAAAGCTAGAAGAAATCCTGACGAGTTGCATGAAAGAAACAACTTTCTGAAATATCACAAGAAAAGGGAGCAGTTTTAACACATTCCAATCAACTTCTTAGATCTCTAAGCAACTTACAGAAAGATTGATATGGTTATCAGAAGAAATATATAAGGGAAGATATGGCAGTTCTATTGATCTCTGCTCATTAGGCTCTAATTTCCTTAGATCACTCACTCAGATAACCAAGGCATATGTCTCATCTATAATCCCTTAGCAGCTAGCTACACTCTTGCACCAATAAATTATACCACAGTTAGAGGCACTGCTGAAAAATCCTTCCAAGAAAACATAGCTCTTAATATAACTGTGGACTTTGGAGGGGTCAGAAATAGTAAGTGTCAGAGGAAGGCACAGAAGTGGAGAGCCACTGACTCCCTGTATGGCTTCTTGATCCAAATCTCATTTACCCCTAAATCATTTTGATGAAAACCTTCTAAGGAAACTGTAAGACTGGAAAAAGAACGAGGAGTACTTGTAGCACCTTAGAGACTAACAAATTTATTTGGGCATAAGCTTCCGTGGGTTAAAACCCACTTCATCAGATGCATGGAGTGGAAAATACAGTAGAAAATACATGCATCTGATGAAGTGGGTTTTAGCCCACAAAAGCTTATGCCCAATAAATGTATTAGTCTCTAATGTGCCACCAGTACTCCTCGTTGTTTTTGATGATACAGACTAACACCGCTACCACTCTGAAACCTGTAAGACTGGAGTTTCATACATACATTTTTTCCTTCCATGGGATTTTCCCCAAGAAGGAAATCAGCTTATAAAGACTTATAATGATAAGGAGGAGAAGGAAACAGTAAAAACAGCGACATGAGCACCAAAATTATTTCAGTCCTCACAAAGTTCTGTGCTTAACTTTCTGATCTGGGATGCAGGTGATGTGGATTAAGGTCCCAGCTTTCCAGAGACTTCCTATATGACTTTAGATCAGTCCATTCACTGCTCTGTGCCTAAGTTCCCCATCTCTAAAACAGAAATAATACTTCCCTACCTCACGTGGATGTTATGATGAGATAGCTTCTGCATTAATGATTGTTCGCCGGGACACTTATCCTCATGCTGGTGTTCCTCTGCTAAAAACAAAACAAACAAAAAACCCCAAAATGGTTCTGTTTCCCAAAGTTATCTAACTGTAAGCTCTTAATTCAGCAAAGCACTTAATTTTAAGCATGTGAGTAGTACCCTCAACTTCAGTGGGACTACTCACATGCTTACAGTTAAGGGCATGCTGAAATATTTTGCTAATAAGAATGAAAGATGGGAAATGAACACCCATGGTGTCCATTTGTATTTGTTCCATTATTTTTATGTATAGGCTTCTCTATGGCATTCATCATCACTGTATTAGAGAATGTCATAAATATTAATGTTGCCATTGGGTTTCCCCTCTCCTTGATACCTGAGATACTACAAAAAGTTATCATTCTGATCATATGATGGCTTCTAATGACAGGTAAACAAACCGGCCCGGCCTGCCAGGGGCTTTCCCTACACAAGTGGCGTCCCAAGTTTGGGAAACACTGCACTAAGCATTGAGCCATCACTCTCTTCGGGTTTCCGTTTGTGAGTTTGTGGTTGTTTGGACAATAAATGGAGCCAGAAACAAGTGCTGATTTGGGTGTGGCTGATAATTCCTCAGGCTGGTGGGGAATGTTGCCAGTGTACAGGCACTCAAATGACAAGTCTCACGAGAAACATTTCCAAATTGAAATATTTAGGCTTTCAGCCAAAATTTTTTGGTATTCGAATTTCTGCTGAAAAACTGAACTTTGCTACAGGAATTTCTTTGTTTACCAGCTCTGCCACAGAATAATTTTTTGGAACTTACACAATGTAGTTTAAGTCTGTGATAGGTATTGCTTATTTCTTAGCAAGATTTAATTAGTGTGCAAAACACCCATACATCAGGATGGTAGGATGCTTACAGCAGAGCAGTGGTTCAATCTATTTTAGTTTATTTTTGGCATTTGAGCAAATGGCAAAGATGTAATTCTTTAATGTGCCTTTTTGGATGACAATTTCAGCAACGTGGACACAATATTCTGCAATTTTCTTTTTCAGACATAGAATCAATATCACTGAGTAGGACCACATTTTTCCCTGTATTGATGACTCTAGTCATGGATGAAACTTTTCTCAGGGGTGGTAGTGCACCACAGAAAAATAATTCCACCTCAGAATGTATTATCTTTTTCACCTGAATGCCTTAGGCCCAGGGAGGGAGTAACATGTATCTCCCCTTACCTCATTCATAGCATGCCCACACCTGCCAGTGACTTGCTTGGTCTCCATCCCCTTCCCCTCCATGGACTCTAGACTCATGAAGAGACCTCCATGATGTCTGGATGTGGTGGGGGAATGATGCTGCAGAGATTCAGAGTTTGCTGACCTGATGTGAAATAGTGGCGATCCATGGGAGAGTCTTGTTTCTGTGGGGGATTATCCAGTGTGCTTGGTTCAGAAGCTTCTGCATACTAGCTATGAATTCAGAAGATGGGATATTATCAAGTTATTTGTAATGGGAGTGTATCTTTGTAATTAGTGAGTTTGCTCCCTTTTCATAGACAAAGAATGTCAAAAGTTTGCCCAGTTTTGCAGGGTTGTACATTTCCTCTTCTAATCCACCAATTGAATGAAAAAGTGAAAAAATAAGGCACCAAAGTATGCAAACAAACAATTTCTCCAATTCTGAGTGTTGACATATAAACAATGGTAATATCTTTGTGCTATGAGTATGTATACAATAGATATTTAGTAATCTGTAGCACACATCAGATGTTTTACCTTGCAAGCTGAGCATGAAATACCATTATTTATTTATGCAGTAAGTGTAAAACTTTAATAAACAAAATATTTTGCTGTCCTTCTTGATGATCTTCATTCCTCTTGTTGTTCTGTTTCTGTTTTATGCTATGACAATGATATATTACAAAGTGATAGGTATGAGAACCAGAGGATTACTTCAAGGAGCGCTCTCTAGATGCAGAGATGGATTGGCTGATTCACCCATATTCTCTATGGTTCTGACCCAAATTGCTCCCTGAAAAAAAATCCATATATTTTTCATAAATGTTATTGAAAGTAATAAACAAGTAAGAATAAAATAAAAAATATCACTAAGGCTGAACCATTACAAATTCTATCAGGCTAATTGAGATAAATCACAGTTATCAAAAAGGTCAAAATAACATTAATTAAACAAGCTAACAGCAACGTTGCTTTTATATCATCAATTTAGTCAAAACACATTAACGCAGCAAGTAATTACTTCTCATTCCTAAAACAGGGAGTTCCATGGAGGAGTTGTTCTTTTAGCTATAAACAAACAAAGAACTTTTACTGAGTGATGACCCAATCTTTAGCTGGGTAGATATTTTAGTATAGAAGCCAAACTGGCTCACACCTTAGAAGCCAATTAGTGTTTTTTCTCTTGGAAGTTCACTGTACCTAGTGGCGAATGTATTTCCTTTCATCTCATCCCCTCTACCTCAAACAAAAACAAAACAAAGCAACCAAACAAAAGCCTCCCTCAGCAGAATGTGTAAGCTTTACAAGGTACTTACATTGATAAGAGAAAATTTAGCTTTTTCACTGGACAGTGACAGCTTTGTTTCCACAAAGAATGAGCTAAAGACTAAAAGACATACTCAGTGTAATGATTTTTAAGGTCAGAAGATTTTTTAGGGTTATTTTAAGGAATATTCTTAGGTTCCTTCCTGGATGTCACATATACAAGCATCCAACCACACCACGTTCATACCCTAAAGGTAAATAACTTTTGGAAAGGCTCAATTAAGGTAAAGGGAAAAAGGAACTTACATACGGTAAAAAGGTTTAAACTTCTTCAGCTCTTCAGATGATGTGATATAACAAGCTGTACTGCTGTCATGGAACAGACAGTGTCTTCTGGCACTTACTGGTTCTCACTGGCAAGTGTCTTTGGATTCACAAAGGACAGGTACCATGTGCAGGTGTTGTCTTCTTTTCCTCTTGACTCTATTGGTTTCAGAGACTTGGAAGGTCAGTCTTGTGGTGAATGGTGACCCTGAAGACACATGCTCTGCGCTGTGTGTTCCTTGATCTTATAGGGCAGTGGTCCCCAACGCGGTGCCCGCGGGTGCCATGGCACCCACCAGGGCATCTATGTGCGCCCGCGTACTGGCCGGCGGACGAGCATTCGCTGAAATGCCGCCAACAAGCAGCGTCATCCAGAGGCGTCGCCGCTGAAATGCCGCCGATTTTCGAAAATCGACAGCATTTCGGCGGCAACACCTATTGACGTTGCCACTTCTCGGTGGCATTTCGGCGGATGCTCGTCCACCGGCCACGGTCCGCGGTGGCTCGTCGTCTGGTGCCCTCCAGACGAAAAGGTTGGGGACCATTGTTATAGGGCATGATTCGCCCTTACTCTGCCTTGCAACACCTTCTTTTGGAGCTGCAGGCAAATCAGGGGTCCATGGATGACATGGTCCAATCATATTGTCCTGGATATGAACAACATGATCCAATCATATCTCACTGACCAAATGCTGGCCTGTGATCAGTAATGAAAGTTCCTTTTTGTCTGAAAGCTCCTTAAGATGCTTTTTACTGTAACCGAAGACAAAGGTGGCTTCAAAGAAGACAATACTTGACGCAGTATCTTGGCAGCTACACCAGTTTATATCTCTGGGAAAGATGTCCAGTTTTCACCATACACTATAAGTGTCTCATGTAGATTTAAACAAATTCTCTAAAAATAATTAATTATCCATCTAACCATTCATTTACTCCACTTTCACACACATCCATTCTAGTTCTCAGAATAAATCTACTCAGAATAAATCTAAATATAACTTGTGACAGCTGTCAAACCAGTTCTTTTATCAACAGGAATTGGGGAGCTGGTTGACTAACTGGATGAGAGTTTGCAAGCCTTAAAGGAACTAAGGGCTAGATTCATCAAGAGACATAGGTATTGCAACACATAACTTTTAGGCAACTTGCCTAATTGCCACCCCTATCAGGGAGTTAGGCACCTATCTAAATCTGAGCTACAGAGGGGCACCTATCTCTGCTTGGGATTTTTAGACATGAATCCTTTCCTGGAGGCAGGCACTTAATCTTTCATATATATATACACAAGAAATGTAAAAAAATTCCCCTCGCTGCCTGATGGGAAGCACTGCATTATGGGTCTTTTTCAGTCTCTCCTGTTGAACCTTTCCCACTGTGTTTAAAATAATAAAATACTGTTTGCATCCTTTGCATCCATATCAGGCAGAGGAGGTAATTGAATGCAGCCTGGGTGAGTGCCTTAATCATTGGGCTAAAGCTTCTAAGGTTGTCAGCCTCCTCCAGCTATTCCATTTTGTGTGGGGTAAGGTGTTCTCCAAGAATGCCTGCTGAATGCCCGCAGGTGAGATAGGTGGGACAATGCCTAGTTTGAGGATTCCAATGTGGATTAAGTGTGAGATAGTTGCCTAGGCCTCACATCTGACGCATCTTGCACATGCTTGTTTGCAGAAACTTAGGGAGAAGCTGAGCAGGGTTTTTGAAGACCTCAGTGGCACCCAAATGTTGGGCTTAGGCACCTAAGTCCTTTTGTGGATGTAGCTCTGACTGTCTGGGTGAAAGTTCACCACCAACTGTGATGGAGGCAAGACCTTAATTATGTTAAAGGTTGGGGCCTATACTCCATTTCAAAGTAAAAAGCTGCTTAACAGTTTAAAATATAAATTCTATTTTAAATAAGGTAGTTAAAGATTATATATCTACAGACTATTTCTCTCACATAGGGCAACTTGGCCAGCTAGTACAGTCTGTCTTACAATGTTCATAAAGTTGTACATACTGACATCCTTGCCCTGAATAGTCTTTGTCTGGTAATAAACTCCTTTATCTGATTTTTAATATAACAGAATGTTAAAGCAGGTATATTTTCTATGCTTGTTGGTAAGAGTGAGCAGCAGGTATTTCCGATCTGGTTTAACTATTCTATAGTGAAACATCAAACCTCCAGTGTGATTCTGACAGCAAAATCTAGCACACTGAACACTTTGAATGTTATACTGTTGTCTGGCACTGTATATGGAAAGGTCAGAGTTGTCAGACTTTTGGCAGTGCCATGTGCTACAGTACATTAGGAGTCAGAAGATATTAAGCATTTGTATTTTGTGATACTTCTTTCCAAGGCAGCTACTCAGGGCTAGTCTACACTGGCAATGCAGAAGCGCTGCCATGGCAGCGCTTTAACGTGCCGTGTGGTCATGGCACATGGCTGGGAGAGAGCTCTCCCAGAGCTCTAATAAAACCACCTCAATGAGAGGCATAGCTCCCAGTGCTCGGAGCCGAGCTCCCAGCACTGGGGCACTCTTTACACTGGTGCCTTACAGCACTGCAACTTGCTGCACTCGGGGGGGGAGGGGGGTCTTTCCACACCCCTGAGCGAGAAAGTTGCAGTGCTGTTAATTGCCAGTGTAGACAAGCCCTTACACTCCATAGGCAGGGGAGAAAGTTGTCATGAGAAATTTAAAATGCAAAATTATTCCTTTGATCATTTAAGATTGTAATTAGAGATGTGTCCATGCAGATTTATTTGGATCACTAATCCCAAACCCAAATTCCAACACCCGAAAGTATCTGGGATTTTGAGTTAGCCCATTATATAGATTGGAACCGACAACAAAATTTGGATCTACTTCCAGGTTCCGCATTTAGTCACCTCCAAAGTGTTGAGGACGTTAGAATCTAAGATTTTGATTTGGGCTCCTCTCTAATTCTAATCTCTTTAGGACAAAGGACACATCTCTACCTTCTGAAATGTGGTTTTTGTTTGTTTGTTTGTTTGTTTGTTTGTTTGTTTATAAGGGAATTTGCATTTCAAAGTGTGTGAACACATCTTTTCTTTTAAATGACTTTAGACAACTCAGATTAATAAATTAAATAAGCTGCAAATCTAGTGCATAAAGACTTTTCTCTCTTCTGTTAACATGAGGGCTCACACAAAATATCTTTGAGCAATGTTATAAGAAGGTATTAACAAGAAACTGAGACCTATGTCTGTCTGCCTACCAAAGTTGCTTTGCTGTCAGCATTACTGTAGGGAGTTTGTTTTCACAGCCTGACAGTACTGCACTGAACTTTCAATGTGTGACATGAGATTTAGGGAGCTGAGATCTGCAACAAATCTTTTTTTTTTTTTATCACTATTAGATTCTTTAAATAGTTTGGAGTTGAATTCAGGAGCAGCAGCATTAGCAGCACAGAAGTCAGCAAACAGAGGAGTTTGAGTGGAGAGCTGTTGGAGAAGAAGAGAGTTTGCAGAAGGTGGCAGGAGGCAGTGTGTTGTGAGAGAAGCAGAGCTTTTCATCACAGCAGAGCCCTGATTAGGGGTGGGGCTTCCTGGACTAGGGGGCCTATAAATGCAGTCAGCTGGACAGCCAGATGCACAGGAGCTAGCAAACAGAACTGAAAACAGGGGAGCTTGAGCATATATTTTAAATTGACTGGATAGTCCTGATGTTCAGACCTGATTAAATCCATTGATTCCATACGTTGATACCTGTTAGTAAATATTAACCCTTTTTTGTCCTTTCCAGTCTGTATCTTTGATTAATTTATATTATTAACTATTCTTTAGGATCTTTGTGATATTAACAAAGAGTATGTTGATTTCTAAGGCCCAGAATACTGGTCCTTGACCTATAAGTAACCCTGTTCAGGAATTTTATACATTAGGTTATTTCTAAAAATCCTTGGCAACTCCATGTCTATAGAACTGCAGATATTCATGAAAACCTTCCCTATATACATAAGCATTAATAAACCTGGGAGATTGATAAGGGATTAATTATATGGCAGATGTTTCTTATTGGTGAATCAATAGAGAAGCATGATTATGGGGGAAGAAGGACCCACTGAGAGATATTATCTTGAAGAATTGGTCTTCTCAGCAGTAAACGATTATGTCTTCACTCATCAATCAGGTAAACTGAGAGTGTAGGTATATTAAAGGAAATGACATCAGAACACATTGCTTTAGGAGGGTATTTTTGGCAAAGTGTCTTTGTCTAAAAACCCGATATAATGACAGAAGTTTTGGAAGTTGGTTGGGGAATGAAACTTCTCATCCCACCAGTTACAGTGAAAAAGGGACACAGAGTCAGCTCTTTACCTTACATCAAGGTATGTATGTATTCTTTTTGTATTCTGTATTAATCTCTGATGATCTTTGATTAAATAATTCCAACTGAGCCTGTTATTTGACAATCTGAAATTGTTGTTAACTTTGCACATGCAACACAAAGCAGAGTGGGTTCCTATCATTGATGTGTCAATGTGAGTTTCATGACAATAATACAATTAGATGATAAAATGAACTAATTGGCTACAATTGGGAGTTTGTAAGGGGAGTTTGTGGGAGGGAGTGTGTGGTGCTTTGCTTTGGTTGTGTGGGTGTAATTTTTTTTCTTGATGGGAGCTTAGGCAGGAAGGCAATGACAGCAGGAGAGGCAGCAGGGGTAGTGACCCAAGGAATGGAAGAAACCATGAAGATGCCTGGATGTGGAAGTGCAGGATGTATGTTATCCTGGAGTGGGTACTTGAAAAGTGCTTCATTTGTATGAAATATCGCCTGAGAGATCTGATAGAAAAGAAGATCTTAAGTTTGGAGATGCAGGTAAAAATTGTGGTTGAATTTCCAAGGGGATTTGATGATGATCAAGGGAAGGAAAGAGAAGGCTGAAGGGAAAACTCAAGACTTGCAGATGCAAGCTGGACTGGAGAACTGTGAGGGGAAGCTGCTGGATGAGGAAAGTGGCCAGAGGAAGCATGTGACTATGAGAACCAGGCAGAGGAAAAGACTGGCTGGTGAAGGAGAAATAAAGCTGAGGATTAGGTCTGCTGAGCTGTAAAATGAAAGGCAGTGGCAGGTAGTAACAGATGGTGGGAAAGCAAGGAAGAAGAGAAGAGCAGCTGGTCCTACAAAAAGAGGAGAAAAGGAAAGGAGTCAATGGAATTAGAGAAAGTTCAGAGCCCCAAGAGGACAGATGACTCTCAGAAGATTGCTAGAGAGAACAAAAGAAAAGATGACTTGAAGCCAGGAAAAAAAAAAAACAGAAGGAGGAAGGCTGGAGAATTGCACTAACACCAGGAAGAGGCTGGTCTACATGATTGGAAACTCCCCACTAAGAAGAATGGACAGGCCTATCACCAGAGCTGATCAGGAGAATAGAAAGGCATGTTGTCTGCTGGGAGCTAAGATACAGTATGTGGACTTGAGTCTGAAGAGGATCCTAATGGAAGCAGGAAAGAATCCACTGATTGTCCTTCATTTGGGAACAAATGATACTACTAGATTCTTTCTGAAACACATCAAGGGACACTATACCCGGCTGGGGAAGATGCTTAAAGAAATGGAGGCTCAGGTGATCTTCAGTGGGATTCTACCTGTCCCTAGAGGAGGAGAAAGAAGACAAGGAAAGATTATGAAGATCAACAGCTGGCACAGACAATGGTGCTATCAGGATGGCTTTGGGATGTTTGACCACTTGGAGGCATTCATGGACAGAGGACTGTTCTCATGAGATGGACTCCACCTGAATAGGGAGGGAAATAGACTTCTGGGGTGGAGGCTGGTGAAACTGATTAAAAGAGTTTAAATTTGGAATTCAGGAGAAATAGTTGGGAGATGCTTGTGTAATCTCCACACCTGATTCTAATATTGGGAGGGAGAAAAATCAAGTATGAGAGGATACAGCAATGGAGAAAGGAAAAAAAGGGGTAGAAGAATGTACAATAAGATGAAAGATAGTGCCAATACCAATGACACTAACAGTCAGGGAGGCAATAATGGCTGTAGAATGACTGTACCTAATCCGGCAAGGAATCTGGATGAAGCCAAGCAGAAATAATTAAGATGTCTGTACACCAAATGCATGGAGCCTGGGTAACAAAATGGAGGCACTAGAACTACTGGTACAGGAAGTGAAATTAGATATTATAGTGATGACAAAAACATGGTGGAATAGTAGTGATAACTGCAGCACAGGTATTGAAAGGCATGTTCTGTTCAGGAAAGACAGAAATAAAGGAAAAGGTGGTGGAATAGCATTGTATATTAATGGTGAAGTAGACTGTAAAGAAATTAGAAGTGATGGAATGGATAAAACAGGATCTGTTTGGGCCACAACCACATTGGAGAAGAAAGCTAACAGAGGTTGCACTGGGATAGTGCTTGTGGTGTGCTACAGACCACCAGGATCCAATTTGGATATGGATAGAGACCTCTTTAATATTTTAATGACATAAATACTACTTGGAATTGTGTGATCATGGGAGACTTTAATTTCCCAGATATAGATTGGAGGACAAATACGACTAATAATGGTAGGACCCAGATATTCCTGGGTGTTAGCTGACAGATTTCTTCACCAAATTGTCACCAAATCAACAAGAGATGATGTCATTTTAGATTTAGTATTGATAAGTAACAAGGGCCTCATAGAAGAGCTGGCTGTAGAGGACAACCTTGGTTTGAGTGGTCATGAGCTAATTCAGTTTAAAGTAAATGAAAGAATAAGCAAAAATAGGTCTGCAACTAGAGTCCTTGATTTCAAAAGGTCAAACATAAAAAAATTAAGGGTGGTAGTTAGGGAAGTGGATGGGACTGAAGAAGTCAAGGATCTGAATATGGAGGAGGCGTGGAATTACTTTCAGAAAAAGTTGCACAAACTATCTGAAACCTGCATCCCAAGCAAGAGGAAAATATTTGCAGGGAAGGGATGCAGACCAAACTTTTATATAAAAACAACGAGGAGTCTGGTGGCACCTTAAAGACTAACAGATTTATTTGGGCATAAGCTTTCGTGGGTAAAAAACCCACTTCTTCAGATGCATGGAGTCCATGGTTTTTTACCCATGAAAGCTTATGCCCAAATAAATCTGTTAGTCTTTAAGGTGCCACCGGACACCTCGTTGTTTTTGTGGATACAGACTAACACAGCTACCACTCCAAAACTTTTATATAGGGGCATTATGATATTTATTGTCTTAATAACCTTTTCTAATGGTTCCTAACATTCTGTTAGATTTTGGCTGCTGCTGCATACTGAGCAGATATTTTCATGACTCCAAGATCCCTTTCTTTCCTCTTCTTTTTGTGTTTCTGGTTGGAATTATGTTTTCCAGTGTGCATTACTTTGAATTTATCAATATTGAATTTCATATGCCATTTTGTTGCCCAGTCACCCAGTTTTGTGAGATCCTTTTGTAACTCTTCTCCCTTCCTGGTGTTTATGCCTCTGGTGTATTTATAGAAAACAATCATATCTGAGGGGAGATATGATTGAATTCATCTTTCTTAAACATGTGAGACCAGAATTGCATGCAGTATTCCAGATGAGGTCTCACCAGTGCCTTGTATAGTGGTAATAACACTTATATCTACTGGAAATCCCTTGCCTGATGAATTCTAGGATTTCATTAACCTTTTTCACAGCCAAATCACATCTTACCCATATCTTTTTTTAAGATTAATACTTTGTGCTTCTTTAGTTTTGGGCTGTAAAACAGGATCTACAGACATGCATTCATTCTTGTAACACTTTTCTAAACTCTTTTTATTTTTCAACATCCTTTGTAAAATGTGGACACCCAGATCGAATGCAGTATTTCAGTAATGGCTTCACTAGTGCCATCTGCACTTCCTTGTAATAAATATTATCCTGTTTATCCAACCCAACATGGCATTTGCTTTTAGCCACCTCATTGCGTTGAAAGCTCATGTTCAGTTAGTTATCCACCATGACCATTAAGTCCTGTTCTGGTGAAATATAGTTTTCCAAAATATAGTCCCTTATCCTCAAAGTACTATCTGCATTCTTGTTTCTTACATATATGCATCTAGCACTATTAAAAAAAATAATTGTTCAAATGATCCCACCTTACTATCCAATCCAGATTGTTCTCTAGCACTAACCTGTCCTCACCATTGTTTTCTACCCTACAAATCAGTGTGTCATCTGCAAATTTTACCAGCAATGATTTTATCAATGAACTAGGAGAAAATATAAAGATATTGAATAGCATTGGTCCTAGAACAGATCCCTGTGAAACCCTACTAGAAATAACTCCATTGAATGATTCTCCATTTACAGTTACTTTGAGATATCAGTTAACCAGTTCTTAATCCGTTTAATATGTGCATTGATTTTGAATAGTGTTTATTTTTTAAATCAGAATGTCATTCACCATTAAGTAAAATACCGAACAGAAGCTGACTTGTAATCTCATTAAAAGAAATGAAATATGCTTGACAAGACCTATACTCCATAAAATAATGCAATTTACATTACTTATGATGCCATTGTTTAATTCTTTATGGATTGCAGCCTTTCCATGATTTCACCCAGGATTTAATAATATTTAATATAATTTTTTTTTAAATTCTTTACGGATTGCAGCCTTTCCATGATTTCACCCAGGATCCATGGTAGGTATCCTGTTTATCCATTTAAAATACTGAAATAGCACTTGCTTTTCTCCTGTTCTCTGGAACATCCCCTATATTTCAAGATTTGTTAAATTTGAACAGTCAACATCAGTGGCTCAGAGTGTCCCTTAGACAATTCTTTGAAAACTCTTGGGTGCAAGTGATCCAGGTCTGCATATTTAAAAATGTTAACTTTAACAGTGGCCCTTTAACACACTGCATAATCACTGTTTGAATAAAAAATATTTCATTATTACTATAAGCCTTCAATTTCTTTCCAAAGAAAGAAGTATTTCTTGAACACTTATGCATTTTCTACACTGTTATTGACATTTTTACCATCGTTGTCTAGTAATGGTTCTGTACAATTTCTAGGTTTTCTTTTGTTCTTGTATATTAAAGTCCTTCTTATTATCAGTTTAAGTGGCATTGAAATGTAAAGATGGTAGACTCAAGAACTCCATCAATTCCTCAGTGTCTGTATTCAGCATTTTTTCCACTAGCATATATCCAGTCTTGCAGCCCTTAGGCATAAACCCAAGAGGTTATAGAAGTACCACCACCAACTTACAATGTTGCAAGTCAATGCAGAGGCATATCCACCAGGATGGAATTGAAAGTATTTATGTTACTGTTGTAAATATGGCTACATAGAGGGTAGTGCAGACACTGAATAATCTATACTCTTTTGCAGATACTGTTCCTCAACATTGTTCAACAAAAATAATTCAGAGAAAAGTGCCCTCTTTTGCACACATCAAAATTTTTCACCATATATTGTTTTTCAGTGTATCTGACAGGTATGGGACACTCATTTTTAGAATTTTTATTTGAATCATAAAGGATATGTGTATACAACCCCAAAAGTTTAGAGAACTGTTTTAAGACTGGGCAATGTTGATGGAAGAGAATTTTTTTAAGATCAGAAACAAATTATAACTCTCAAGTATGTGATTTGTTTGGTTAAGTAAAGGAGTGTGATTAGGAATTTGGATGATAGCCTAAATTTTGATTTTTGTGTGTTTATTTTGTAGCCTGCAAAACTGCCAAAGACTGCGACCAGTTCTAACAGGCTAGAAATGGATCCTGGTAGATGGGTGAAAGTCAGTAAGATGTCATTTGCATACACTAAAGTCTTATATTCAGAGATTCCTAATTTTATATCAGAGATGCATGGAGGAGCTCTAATTTCATTGCTAATGATTCCAGTACAACACTGGTTGGAATAAGAGAAGAGAAGGACAGTTTTGCTTAGTATTGTTCCTAAATGCGGATTATATTGTTAGCTGTAATAGAGATAATTGATTATTATCGATTAGATTACTGAAATCCATTTGTGTAATTTTTCCAAATTAAAACTTCTCTAGTATTGCAATTATGGATAGACATTTGTTTCCAATGAATGCCTTGTGGATTGCAGGTGAACATTTTATCAGAGTACGTGCGTCTATATATAAATGTCAAAGATTACCAAAAGAAAATCTTCCACTTTTGAAGTCAGTCTGATCAGGGTGTATCAGTTTTATATCAATATTGAGGAAGCATAGGGCGTTAGTTTAAACAAGGCAGACCATCTCTATCTTTCATAGCTATGACAGTAATTAGACTAATTTTCATATCCCATGAGAAGCTACCAGTTTTCAATTTCCCTTGAATCACAGGCTGGAATATAGGGTTTTGCAGATATTGAAATACTTTGTAGAACTCTGAGGGAAACCAGTTCAGATCTGGAGATTTGCCAGACAGCATAGATTTAATAATAGTTTGAATTTCCTCTTCTGAGGTACAACGTAAGAGCCAGATTCTGATCCCCTTGATTATGTTGACTCATATCTTATTTCATAGATATATCATTCAAGTCAATGAGACTATGGGTGGAGTATAGTGCTATCAATTGTAAAAGAATCAGGATCTGACCCTAAATTAATCATTCAAATTTGTTCTTTTAGGGTCTGATGTAACTAAGAACAAATTTTTAACCCACAAAGTCTTCACTGTAAATCCAGGACCTAAAGTTATCACAATATAAAGGCCTAGTATCCTGATTTTATCACAACCTTGAAATCATGGTGCATTTGTCTGTTAGAGAGATGGTTTGGGGTGGTTAATAGCCAAGTTTACTCTTCTTGCTGGAAGAGGAATTGACATCACGGTTTTGATTCATTGAGGAGCACTGCTCTAAGGAGTTACAAAATAGCATTTTAGCAAAAGATACAGTGGTACTTACAGGAGCTGCAATGAAACTATGCATCCTTTCAATCCATTAATCAAAATGTTTACAGTTCCCGTTTTAAGGTAGCTGAAAAAATAATAAATATTGAGCAAAGAAAATTAATCTGTTTCTGCAGCTTTCCTCTGCACCAGTCTGGGACTGTTGGATAACCTTCCCTGTCAGGAGAGGCAAAGAGACAAAAGTGAAGAGCACATATTGCATATGCTACTTTCTCATCCAGTTTTTTCTTTTCCTGAGTGGTGAATTACAGTATAGAGTATAGAAAAATGTGACCATGTAAAATAATGGCTGCTAGCACACTGGATCCTTGAACCGCCCCCTCCCGCCCCCAAAAAGTGAGTCAAAAATTCAAATGTTGGAATCAGATGACAGAGATGTCTAACTAAAGAGGCAACCCTGTTCTTGCTGCCTGCTGTTTTGAAAAACAGTCACTCTCCCAAACTATTCTGTGTATATTTATATCAGAGATAACAGATGGCTCGCAAAATTTCCCAAGCCAAATGCTCTGGGTCCAAGATATTCTAAAGTTGGAAAAAGAGTGAGAGAGCTAATCTTTAGAAAGATAATGTGATAGAGTTACATTCTCTATGTAACAAAGATGTAACAAATTCCAGAAAATACTAGAAAACAGAGTGATGTAATCAAAACCAGAAACTGCTGCAACAACCTCAGGATACTGGATCTTATAGAAAGTTCTGAAGAGCATGCTTAGCATATTGGAAGTTCAGGCCTTCATTTGCTGAAAGCTAGACTCCCAAGCTTTAGTGTGTGAATTTGACAGGGGCTCTGAAGAAGAGCGAGCTGGTTTATAACCTTTTCCTATCAATAATGGCAGCTGTTCCAGTCTTCTTACATTCAAGACTTTAAGATACCCACAAATGTCTGGTCGCAGATGCTTACAGACCGCTAAACTGAAATGGGACAGACATCATTTTTAGAACAGGACTGGAGAAGGTTTTAATTTGTAAAAAAATCAACAGCTTGCTAAAAAAAAATTATCAAATGTTCAGATTAAAAAAAAATGCCTGTGGGCTGAAAAACAAATGAACAAGAATTCAGGAGACATTTCAGCCCAAAGAATAATTTTTTTCAGAAAGCTATAAGCATCTGAAAATAGTATTTTATAATAAAATTGCTTTCTCACCCATAACTACAAGGTTGTTAGCTCAAAAATAAATTCCATTATTGTAGGAAAATATGCACTAGCATAATACAGTTCACAAGTTCAAAAATGTAGTTTCTTGTCATACATCTCAAGACTTTCCAGCCCTGACCTTGTATTTGGTGTACTATAGAGCATCTTTGAAGAGCATAGAGCATGTTCACAGTGTTACTGAGGAGGTCTTGGTTAAAAACATTGAAACACATGATAAACTGTTATTTTATAAACCATGTTTCATGCATATTAGAATTCTTTTGCACTTTATATCTTTGCATACCTTGGGCACAAAACTCTGGTTTGCAATAATTCTGGTATTCCAATAAACTTTGCAATAATTCCTAGTATCCCTCAAGTAATTGTTTTACACATTCTCTCTCGGTGCTTTTATTTTGGTATTTGTAGAATTTTAAAATTAAAATTCTGCAACATTCCAGGAGAAGTTACTAGAAGAGTCCTGAGTTCTGAATCAGATTATTTTTGTCAGGTAAAATGGAATCTGCAAAAATGAAATGTACATCAAATGCAATTGTATATGCTAAATTACCAATACCATTTGTCTTACTTCATTATTTATTCTTAGAATTATGATAGTACCAAAAGAACCCAAGCAAGATAAAGGCCCCATTGAGCTAGACACTGCACAAATACATACTAAAGGCATGTTTAAAGGGTGAGTTAGTTCATGGCAAGCCATCGTGTGAATCCACAGTAAGCAGCCTTGCTGCAAATTAATATTGCCATTTACTCAAACCCTAAGACACACACCTGATTCATAGATTCATAGATTCTAGGACTGGAAGGGACCTCGAGAGGTCATCGAGTCCAGTCCCCTGCCCGCATGGCAGGACCAAATACTGTCTAGACCATCCCTGATAGACATTTATCTAACCTACTCTTAAATATCTCCAGAGATGGAGATTCCACAACCTCCCTAGGCAATTTATTCCAGTGTTTAACCACCCTGACAGTTAGGAACTTTTTCCTAATGTCCAACCTAGACCTCCCTTGCTGCAGTTTAAGCCCATTGCTTCTTGTTCTATCCTCAGAGGCTAAAGTGAACAAGTTTTCTCCCTCCTCCTTATGACACCCTTTTAGATACCTGAAAACTGCTATCATGTCCCTGAAGAGTTTGTAGTTTAAACTCCCAAGGTGTGGGGAAAGGAAGTATCATTATCCCCATTTTTCAGATGGGGAAGTGAAACAAAGATTAAGCAATTTGCTAAAGTGTGTAGCAAGGTGGCTCTTGAACCTGCCTTTTCTGAGTCCCAGTTTAGTGTTTTAGCCACACGACTGAATGCTCTCCAGTGTGCAAGGAACATCTAATCTGCTACTTTCTCTACATCTTGCTAGTTTGCAGACCTACTGCTACTAACTGTGGAGGTGAGTCAGGTTGGGAGGGTTCCCATCAGGATGGAAGCAAAGGAATTCAAGGTTCATTGCACCTTAATTCTGAGCAGCTAGAATCTCTCCTTTGTCCCTGGTACCATGATCCTAGCTAACCCCCCAAAACTTTTAATAAACATGCCAGTTTCTAGACACCATCTTTCTGGAAATTACCCAGACTCCTAAGGGATAAATGGATTATAAAGGCATTCCTCATTTCTACATTAAATCCTCAGCAGAAGCTGTTGTAAAATTTGGATATCAGAAAGTGGCCCAGTTTCTCAGCTGATATAAATCTGCATAATTCCTTACAGTCTTCCAGTGGCAGTATATGTAATTGCTAGGCACCAAATTGTATGTACTGTTTACCTGCATCATTTTGATAGTATATACATTACCGAAGTCCATAGTAAAAAAGGATAAATGCATTCCTGGTATTAAATTAATAAGTAAAAAAATTAGTGTATGTACATATATACAAAATTTTGATCATCAGTTTTATTTTCTTTGCCACTAGAATCAGAAATGCCAAAGCTTGACCAAACCTAAGTGTCTGGAATCCTACTGATGCATAAGAAGGTGTATCCCCCAAGGTCTCCCTCTTATCACCCTTTTCTGCAATGTATTTTAATAAATGGGTTTAGAACTCCTACACTTCCAATATTATCACTGGTGCTGTTTACCTCTTCACCTGCCATGGCTCCTCCCAGCTAGGATATATCTGCAGACTTTCATCCACAAGAGCTATCACCCATTGTGACACCCAGCTGTCATTCCATTGTGATTTGCTCTTCCACTTTCCTTTGATTCCACTCTGGCTTGCCTCTCTCCAGCTAGCTGGCTAGCCTCTCTTGCATCCTTTGTGCTAAAACCCACTCTTGCCTTTTATGTCAGTCTCACTGATATGTCTGTCTGCTTACATGGTAGTCAGCATTTAGACCAACTTCTGTCACCCTCAGTGACATCTTTCAAAGATGATTACATGCCTTGCTGTTCATAAACCTGCAAACATGTCCATGCTGTTCTCATATTAGCACTAGCCAATAAAGAAAAGTTGAAACACTTGTATTATAGAAATAAAACTATCATCCAGTGGCTTCCCAGTTGTGATGATTCTTGGGGTAGTGTAGTCTTTATTTAGTTTGAGTTGATATATTAATCAATAGTCCTCTGTGTCCCTTGTGAGTGAGTCTATCTCGCATGCTGCTACAGTTTTAAAATCAGCAGTTTGGGAATTACCTGAGGGATGTCCTCAGGTCTGGAGACTCAAGGAGCATGTGAAAAACAAATACAGTAACCACAAGCACATCTACACTTGAATAACTGTGCTTTTATTACACATTTAATTAAGCAGATAATCAATGTCACAATAATGAATACATAAATGAAACCCAAGAGAGCCTGTGAAATACTCAGAAATGTACTCATACTCACATCCCCAAAGATATCATGGAGTTGGGTGGATCTCTCAACGGGTGGTCATTGGTGGAGGATCTCCTGTTGGGAGTCTTCCCTTCTTATCCATACAAGGGAACCCTTTTTATCCGGTGTTATAATCATACCCAACACCTTATATATATGCATGAGGTGTCCAACCCCCTTTACCTTATCTATACTTACACACCTCATAAACTTTGGGGTGCCCGCCTTTCATAGCTTATCCTCTTAGTTCCCCCTTTTCTCATTATGCATCTATGTAAACAAGTCCCCATGGTAACCTGTAGTTACTGCAGAAATTCTCATGATGTTACAATTGTACATTGTGGCACACTTTCCAGAACATCACCCATTGACACATTCTTTACAGTAATCTTGTAATTTTCCTGGTATGTTATTCCTGAGTCACCTACTTATGTCAACCCTCCTTGGCCTGAGGCCTAATATTGCTAAGCTGAAATCTTACAGGCATTAACCTGCAGACCTTGCATTATTTATATACCTAATACATACTCAGTGAGGAATCCTTGTGGCACCTTAAAGACTAACAAATTTATTTGGGCAATTCAATCATGGTGGATGTGGCCCATTCCCAACAGTTGACAAGAAGTGTGAGTATCAACAGAGGGAAAATTATTTTTTGTAGTGACCCAGCCACTCCCAGTCTTTATTCAGGCTTAATTTGATGGTGTTAAGTTTGCAAATTAATTCCAGTTCTGCAGTTTCTCATTGAGGTCTGTTTTTGAAGTTTTTTTGTTGAAGAATGGCCACTTTTAAGTCTGTTATTGAGTGTCCAGGGAGCATTGAAGTGCTCTCCTATTGGTTTTGAATGTTACAATTCTTGATGTCTGATTTGTGTCCATTTATTCTTTTGCATAGAGACTGTCCGGTTTATCCAATGTACATGGCAGAGGGGCATTGCTGGCACATGATGACATATATCACATGTGCCAGCAATTAAATAAAAACAACTGGCTACAATAGCCAGGATTGTGAGTCACTTTGTTACCCTCACTTCCCCCAAATGAGTGACACTTGCTTGTGCTTAATTGGGTATCAGCTTCCTGACACCATCATCCTGTTAGCCCCCCAAGAGCTCTCCTCTGAGCTATGCCAGCCCTTACTTTGCCCTGTAGATTGACAATGAGTGCATAATAGTGAAAATAATCATAAGTTTATTATCAAAGATTCAAGAGACAGATGAATAAACATCCTTTGTCTGCCAGGAAACCTGTTTCTCCACCTCTGCTGTGCTACAGCATCTAAGAACATAGTTTCAGTATACATACATAACTCCTTACATAGTGTCTGTACATACATTGTACAACAATAACAATGACCAGTGTGACCCTGGCTTTCACTTAGGACCTCACATGACATTTTTTAGTGAACTAGAATGTACAGACGAGAATCAGATATTCCTGTAACACTTTTGACAGTTGGAATTAAGGGGATTCTTGGGTCATACTAATGCAGGATGAGTCCAAAGAGCTAGCAACTGGCAAATGGAAGGCCCCAAATGAAATCTCAGCACTATTTTTCCATTATGATATTGAGCCACCAGGATGGGATTTCCCAGCAATCCTCTCCACTTATTCACTTCTTGAGCCCACATCAAAGCCAATTGCCTTCTCCCCCAAATAGTGATCTGAAAGAACTGTCATTTTACCCATTTTGGGGGGCAATGGGTAAAACAATATCAATTTTTAATATTATTAGGCCAAAGAAATATGTTGTGGGCATTTCAATCTACATTTGTTTCATGGTTTAATTCTTTTCCCTCACCAAATTTTGTTTGTTTTGTTTTGCTTACATCTTCTCTCTTAAGTGCTTTTTCTCCCTAGAGTGTCTCTCTCTGTAGCACTGCAATTATGATAGAGATTATTATAATGTCAAAAAAGAAAAATATATATGTGGTGTAACAAGTCCCAGAAAGCATATTGAAAGAGAAAGTATAATCAATTAAGTATAGATAGATAGACAGACAGACAGACGATATAGGGATTTAAAACCAGCATAATAAAATGACACAAAAGACAGTAGCTGATTTGATTGAACACTTTTTCCTCAGCCCAGGAAACTACAGCAAAGTGGAATTTAAATTTTAAGTGGTTAAATTCTGTTTTTAGGCTGAAGGTAATAAACATTAATTGAAAATATAAAACCTAGCAATCATAAATTAAAATTTAATCTCTTTTTGCACACTAACAGTTTATATTAATTCTTCTTGCCTCCTTTAGAATAGGGTTAGCCAGTAATGTTTTGAAGCTTCAAGTTATTTAGTAGTTTGTGCAGTTGTTAAATTACTCATTTTTTCCTTCCGATATACATCCAAACTAATTAGCCTCATGGAAGCTGAGGTGGATGTTTTTCTGCTTATCTGAATACTTTTCAGATCATATACCCACACACACAACGCTTCATGTAGAGGTGCCTGGCTTAGTTAAGAACATAAGAATGTAAGAATAGCCATACTTGGTCAGACCAATGGTCTATCTAGCCCAGTATCCTGTTTTACAACAGTGGCCTATGCCAGGTGCTTCAGAGGGAATGAACAGAAAAGGTAATCATCAAGTGATCCATTTTATGATGTTATTTTAAAACAATTCTAGAATCTGGCCAGAAGGACAGGTATAATGTTCAATGACGTCCTGGACAGAAAAGAAAGAAAGAAAGGAAAGAAAGAAAGAAAGAAAGGAAAGAAAGAAAGAAAGAAATCTGGTGCTTCCCATTTTGTTGCTAAACTAGGAGTTAGAAGAGGTTTTAAACTAAATCAGAGGTGAGGCCTGTTTGAATAAAACAATAAATGAAATAAGTAGTGTGATTACCATTAACTGTAAAAAAGAACAATAAGTCAGTAGTGTCCATGCATAACAAAATAGGGAATGTCAATCAAACATTTAGCAATAACTCGAGAATTTGCGTATTAAAGGAAACTGCCCCTTTGAGAAGGCAAAACTCACATGAGCAGATGTGGCAAGGCTATTTGTGCAGGGGTCTTTCATTCTGAAATGCTGTTATTGCTTACTTGGATTGTAAGATTTGTGTCTGAGGTCATCTTATTGTTATCTTTGTGTACTGCGCATGGCACAAAGGGGCCTAGGTCATGACTGAATGCATACACACCTACATCAGGCACAGACAGGATCTAGGGGTAAAGATCTAGGGACTTTGCGGGGGGAGGAGGACTGTAAAGAAAATAACTCATGGTGCAATAGTACTTATCCTATGGAATTCCCTAACTGGCCTGGTAGTGCAAAGGGCACCAAAGCAGTGGTGCAAAGGGTGCTGGATGGGAGGAGGGACAGTGGCAAAGATTTGGCCTTGTATGTCAGAATAAGTTAGAAATCCAAATTCTCCCTAAAAATATATATTTGCCAATCACTAAAATTAGATTTAAATTCCCTGTTATGGAAAACTACCATATCTCATCCACATGCCAGTGATCAATTCACTGGTGTCTCGCTGTCTCAGATGCATCAGAAACACAAAGCTGGGGACACTTTCTATAACGCTGTGTCTAGTTAGAAGTTCTGTAACGATGGCTACTCCCAACTGTTAAACATATATCACACAGAATCACATGGAGAACAGCAGCATCACGTAAGGAGCTATTCTGACTCTGCTGCTTTGTGAGTTCTGAATCTAATTACTGTGGCTCAGTTAATTTCCACGCCCAGAAGGACGGTGTCTCACTTGCTCAGTGACAGCCAAGGAGACAGGGATGGGGAAGCAAGTCTCAGGGCTCTGGAATAATTACAATGTAACACCATTGAAGCCAATGGAATGAATCACTTATGTAAAGTTAAGCACATATTCCTCTACCCCGATATAACGCGACCCAATATAACACAAATTCGGATATAACGCGGTAAAGCAGCGGGGCGCCCCGGGCCCTTTAAAGCGCCGCCCGAGCCCCGCTGCTTTACCGCGTTATATCCGAATTCGTGTGGAGCCCCGGGCCCTTTAAATCCCCGCCCGGGGCTCCAGCAGCTGGGCTCGGGTGGGAATTTAAAGGGCCAGAGGCTCCGGCCACTGTGGGGAGCCCCGGGCCCTTTAAAGCGCCGCCTGAGCCCCGCTGCCGGAGCTACGACGGCGATTTAAAGGGCCCGCGTTATATCAGGGTAGAGGTGTATATAAGTGTTTGTAGGATCAAGGATCTGGAGAGATTTTTGAGGCAATGCCACTAAAAAGGTCTAGAAAATATTAGCTAATATCAACAACTAAGCCAGAGGCATAGAAGAAATATTATTATAGTTTTCCATTCTGTATTGTATGTGTGTATTACAACCACATTCCACCATCTCCTGAAAACTATCTCCTTAAATATCACCTTTTTTAAAAAGTAGCACCTGTAATATTTACAACACAAACTTTTCTGTAAACTCTGGTAATGAGATTCTGTAACAGAAGAGATGAGGGATAAAGTCTAATTGCTTTTCCGACTCCAGAGATTCTAAGTGAAGTTTTAACATCTGGCACCATTCCATATCCTCAAAGAGCTACTGGATTTCAGGGAAGAGTCACTACTGTGATTTTGCAAGCATGGGGCACCCTTTTGACATTCAGTTTATTTTAATGACTTTTTGTATCTCTTAACATTTGATACATTTTAACATTATGTACTGTAGATAAATTCCTGTCCTGCCCCTCAATAACAGCAGTAGTCTAGATAAATATGTTTTTGTTGCTTACTGTGAATGTAAAATACACAAATAAACTGCATGACAAAAAGATTTATGATTACAAAATAATCTGTAATAATAATAATAAATAATAATTAATAATAATATTGCCTCTCCCAAGAGAATGTGCTATTACTGCATATAAGTGGTCTGTAACAGTAGCTATTCATTCTTATAACAGTCTTAGACATCCAGTGGCTGGTTAGGTTAATCTTGGCAAATATTCCTTTTGGATACTTTGAAAAATATATTATGTATTTTCTTTCTTTCTTTCTTTCTTTCTTTCTTTCTAGAGTCATTCCTCTGTGTCCAGGAGGTCATCAAACATCGTACCTGGCCTTCTGGCCAGATTCTAGAATTGTTTTAAAATAACATAATAAAATGTGAATGTATATAAATTGTTACTTTCTCTACAGTTATGAGCTAATTTTACTTTGATTTCTGTGGGGCTGTTTACATTACTATTCTCAGTTATATCATGTTTTTTTCTGGTCTAAATGTACTGTTCTTAAATTAATCTGTGTTCTAATCTGTTCAGAAAATTAACCTGGATAAGAATCAATTTTCACAGAGCAATGTTAAAACAAGAGGTTCTTTCTTAGGACCAGGTGTTACTTGGCAGCAAACTAGAGGAATTCTCTGTAGCCCTAGCATTTCTGAATTATGGATCTAGGTCTTATTGAGTACACAAGTTTAATTTATTTTAAGATATATTACATTTTCAAAACAAATTTTCATCAGTTTTGTTTTTTCCAATATGAGGCTTTTCTTAGTGACTGACGTGAGGTATGCTTTGAGAAATTCTGTGATATAGCATGGACTCCTTCAGTTTTAAAGATTCTCGCTTCTGAATTCAATTGTTTTGTGACTTGATCAAAATGTCACTTTGCTGTAAATAAATAAACAAACAGACTGCATAATTGCCCCAGAAGAACATACCGAGGGGATTGTTTCATCTATCTTGTGCTGAGTAGTAACATTAGAGGACTCCATGATTCTAAAATTAAACTGGCTGTTTCCTAAGAGAGCTATTTATAGAAGTGCTGAAAGAGCAGCTAACATTCTAGGCATGTGCACACAGACTAGCTTCCTGGTGCCTCCTCCAAACTCTTCTCTCTCACAATCTGTACTCCTCCCTTCAAGTGCCATGCAGGTTGTGATGTCTTTCCTTTTAACAGTTTTTGCTGTTGTATCTTTTGTGCAAGCATTTGCTGACTTGCTGGGGCCAGATGTTACTAGTACATAGCCCACCCTAGGGACATGGGTCCAGATTTTTAAAGGTATTTAGATGTCATTGCATTCAACACTGCAACACCTAACTGACTTAGGAGCCTAAATCATATTTGCAAAAGTAATTTAGGCACTTAAGGAGTCTAAATCCCATTGACTGTAAATGGGATAATGGCTTCTAACTGTCTACATCCCTTTTGAAAATGAGATTTAGGTTCCTAAATCATTTAGGCATTGCAATGCTGAGCACAGCAATGCGTAAATACCTTTAAAAATATGGGCCATTGCCTTTACCACCAGCTCATTGCAACCTTTTTGGGCTTATCGTCCTTCAAGTGTGCTGGTCTTCTTTTTGTTGTTATCACTGTTGGTGAGGGACTTGTTTTCACTCTGTTGCTGCCTTCATTCAGTTGGGTGGCATCCTGTTCGTCCCCTGCATTGTTTGTATATCTTGTTTCTGACTCATGTCAGATCAGCTGATGGCTGAGGCTCTTTCTAAATCTTGGCCTTAGCTCTGTCTGAGCAGATGTGCCAGTTTTCTGCCTCTACTCTGCAGTTATCTTCAGTTTTGACTCCACCACTGTACTAGTCTGTAGCTACTTCGTGTGCATGTACCCCACTCCAGCTTGGACTGTTGCCTTTTGCTATTTCATTGTGGGTCTGTGTAATAGTTGGACCCATGCCTGCTCACTTGTATGTAGTGGCTTCAGGTCCTTGGCTCCTTTGTTAAAGCAGACTGCCTGCTTAGATTGGTGTTCTCTGAACTGTTTCTGTGTCCTGTTTCTCATTTCTCTGCTGGGTTGCTGCAGACTACCCTCATGGGAAACAGAGTTTTGGTTTTCTGACTGTGACAGTCTGTACACTTATGTTCACCCTTTTTACACAACTATGATAAATTTTGTACAAAGTATGCTGAACATTATTGTCCTGGTAAAATATGTGTGTCAACATTGTATGTAAAGTGAGAAAATTCTACTGTTTGACTTTAATGAGACATGCTCCAAGCAGGTACAAACCAGTTCCTCAGAGACAAAAGACACACTGCTGCCTCAGCCTGGTATAAAAAAAATCAAATGGACTATCACCTTATTAAGCAGCCATTCTTTGGCAGGAAGAAGGGTGAGTGAGAAATTTTCATCTTGGCAATGGAACACCTGGAGGTTCCCATGTAAACAGACTGGCTGTCATCTAAACCCCAGCTGGAGATGATTCTCAAAGAGGAGGAAAAGATATAAAACTTAGTAACAGAGACCCTAAATCACCTTTCTCTCCTCAGCTCTACTCATGGCACCAACGTTTGAAAGCCAAAGGAAGAATCATTGAATTAGGGAAGGGTCCTTGCTGAAGGAATTCAGCCAGACTACTGTAAGCATGTGGTAAGAAAAATCGTTTTGCTTTAAATTCACTTAGCTTGTTAAGTTAGGTATTAGTTTGTGTTTTACCTTTTATTTCTTTGTAACCAATTCTGACTTTTATGCGTTATTACCTGTAATCACTTAACATCTATCTTTCTGTAGTTAATAAGCTTGTTTTATTGTTTTACTAAACTGGGTTGTGTTTGGATTGAAGGGTTTCGGAACCTCCATTTGAGATAACAGTGTTTGTACATATTATTTTCTATTAATGAAATTATGGACTTTCTATAAGATTGTATTGTCCAGGACGCTACTGGGCAGTACAAGACGCACATTTCTGGGAACAAATCTGGGACTGAGAATTTGCTGGTGTCACTCTGCTATATAAATCAATGAGCTAGAGCACTCATATCATTTTGCATGGTAGAGGCTGTGTGTGAACAGGCCAAGAGTGGTTGTTCTCACACCAAAGCAGTGTAAAAGGCCCCCAGGTTGGAGAGCTGAGAGGGCACAGCTGTTCAACCATCCAGATTGTACTATGGATAATGTCACACTGACTCATCAGTCCCTGTGTTGGGCTAGTACCTAGTCCCTGGAAGGATGTATTATGATGGCTCAGCATTGCCAGGTAGGGATCCCTTCTTGTCTATTTTGTCTAGGTCATCAGTCTCTTGGCTATCTTTACTGCTGATTCTGCCTTCCCATTGTTTTGGGGGAAAACATCAGGTATTCAAGTTAGCATTTGGCACTGATTTTTTTGAATTCTGTTGCAGTGTATTGTGGCCCAGTGTCCAAGCATAGAATGCCTTGCAAAACGTGCCTTCAATTGCACACCTCGTGCAGTTCCATGCACACTCTCAGTTGGGCATTCATGCCTGGCCAGTAGATACACACCCAGACATAGGCACTGACTTCCCTTCTTTCCTATGGGTGCTCGACCCCCCTCTGCTCCCGGCCCTGCCTCACTCCACCCCTTCCATGAGACTCCTCCCCTGCCCTGCCTCTTCCCACCCCTGACCCACCCCCATTCCAACCCCTTCCCCAAAGGCCCCACCCCAACTCCACCTCCTCCCTGCCCCCATTCCAACTCCTTCCCCAAATCCCCGCCCCAGCCCCGCCTCCTCCCCCGAGCGCACCACATTCCCGCTCTTCCTCCTCCCTCCCGGAGTGTGCTAATGCTGCCAAACAGCTGTTTGGTGGCAGCCAGGCGGTAAGCGCTGGGAGGTAGGCGGAGGAGCAGGAACGCAGCATGCTCAGGGGAGGAAGAGGTGGGGTGGGGGGCGAGGGGAGCTTGGCTGCCAGTGGCTGCAGAGCACCCACTAATTTTTCCCCATGGGTGCTCCAGCCCTGGAGCACCCACGGAGTTGGCGCCTATGCACCCAGGCATGTCTCTATCCCCAGGTGTGAAGCATGAATCTGTCTCATGTCAACTTTTAAATCTGATGGGATTACAGCTAGGTCTGTTTTAAATAAAACCACATCTTGCTCACACAGCACATCCCTTACCTGGTAGTAGGGGTAACCTTCTGTGACACTTGGTCCTTATGATATGGCTAACTCTGGAGTTGCAACAGATTTACTTCCTGTATAACCCCACCTGTTTGGTACTTTGTTAAATTGCTTTGAGCCTCCCATCTAAGATGTGATGATATTTTAGCCTCCTGGGCAGTACCTAACAGTGATGCAGTCTCAATATGTATTTTAGTCATTTAGGTGCACTCAGCAGAGGTTTCTTTATGATGCTTTCTAATGGCTTGTGATCAAATTACACATCCATCTTGTGCCCAGCAGTGAACCGATGGAATCATTCCATTCCAAATAGCACAGCCAGGAGCTCCTTTTCTATCTGAGCATGTCTGATGTATTATATGTTGGGTAATAAGATGAGAGGACTCCATGTTTCTAAAATTAAACGCTTCCTTCCTGCAACATGTTCTCCTCCCTCCAAGTTCGATGCAGGTTGCTACCGAGTTCATTCACATTCAGATCTCATCCTTCTTGTATAGGAGGTCAGCTGCTTTTGCACACCATCTTCAACGTTTCTGAGGCCTGTGTGTGGCTTTTCATAGGGTTAAGATCCACATATGGTAAGAGGATGTGGATTGGGCTGGCTGGGGGCAGAAGTGGACACCCATGTACTATGATACATAAGAGTACCTTGATGGGTGATGGATGGATAGATACTGGAGAGGCTGGTGGACACACATTTTCTCCTTTGGCACAGCAGAGATTAACCTGAGGGTTGAGGATTTCTGGGGCTCCTTCAGCCCTGGAGGCAAGCCCCACAGCCATTTCCTGGGGAGGGCAACCCCCCCCCTTGACAGAACAATTGGGGAGAAACTCTCTGAGGGGATCTTCACAGAGGTTTTATCCACTTTAATCCCCTCCCATGGGTTTTAGCACAGAAAGGGCCAAGCTGGCCCATATATACTTGTTGACATGCTAAACAGTGAACAAAAAATTAAAATACTGTGCCACTTGCTGAAAAATAATACAGATCTGTGTAAAATCTGCATATATATTGAGGAATTGGTTAGTTCCTTGTTGATTGTACATAGGCGCCGATTTCCCCTCTGTCTGGTGGGTGCTTGACCCCGCCCCGCCCCTGGCCCCACCCCGCCCTGCCTCTTCCCTCCCCTGCACCGCCCTCTCCCCACCCCATTCCACTCCTTCCCCAAAGTCCCCACCCCACCCCGCCTTTTCTCAACCCAGCTCCGCCCCTTCCCACCCCCTTCTACTCCCTTCCCCCAAGTTCCGCCCCTACCCTGCCTCTTCTCCTCCTCCTCCCCTGAGCATGCCGCGTCCCTGCTCCTCCCCCTCCCTCCAGGAAAGTCCTAAGCACTGCCAAACAGCTATTAGGTGGCAGGGGGGCGGGAAGTGCTGGGAGGGAGGGGGAGAAGCGGGGACACGGTGCACTCGAGGGTAGGGGAGAAGAAGGAGGCAAGGAGGGGGCAGCTTGGCTGTCGGTCGATATGGAGCACCCGCTAATTTTTCCCCATGGGTGCTCCAGCCCTGAGTTTCCAGTCCTGGGTCAGATTTTTCAGAAGCGTTCAGAACTCAATGGGAGTCTGGCCACTTCCTATTTCTCTTTTGAAAATCTGGCCCATTCTGGAACAAATTCTGCCCTCATTCCCACCCATGTGACACCAGAATATTTTTCCATTCTATTGTTCCTTAGCCCAATCCTAAAAACTCTTACTCACATTGGTTTCAATGAGGATACTTGGTTGAGTAAGCACTACTTGAGTTAGGATCATTCCCTCTGTATGCCTCTGACTTAATCTGAACCCCCTGATTTCAGATTCTTACACTGATATCCTAACTCCATGAAAGTAAAATGTTTGGCAGGATGTACAGTTATACTGGGGGGACGTGTCACTGAGGGAACTTGCTGGGAACGGGATCATTGACTGCCCTGATTCTGATACCCAGGCTTGCCCTCCTCCCACCCCAGATAAGACTGAGTCTGGCCTGGCCAAGGTCAGGAGGAAGAAGGGCCCAGACAGGGGTGAGCCCCATCCGAGAGAGCAATCGGTTCCATCAAACAGAGTTGCTGTGCAATGCAGCCAACATGCTGCTGTGGCCACGCCCACTCCCACAGGGAGAATCAGGGGCATCAGGGGGCAGTTGGGGTGTCAGGGATAGGACTGAAGTGTGTGTCAGGGTGGATGCTCTGAATGGAGAGTGAGGGGAGTTTCTGAGACACTGGCTTGGCCCTCACAGTGCCTGCACCAGGGACAGAAGAAGTTGAGAGTGGCACGTTTAGTGACATGAGTAGTATATGGAAGTTTGCTGGGAGGCCTCACATGCACACAATATACAGGGAATGTTGGTGAGAAGTAAGGGGGAGACACCCCACAACTTCTCCTGCCACCACTAGAAAAGACAAAAGTAAGGCAGCCTATACAAATAGTAAGGAGGCCTACCCCATTCTAATACCCCCTCTTCCCATAATTGGAGCACAGCTTGCTGCTCAGTAAAGTATCTTTGCAATTAGCTCCTTACGTGCTCAAATCTCTAAAGAATTCAATTTAAAAACCCTTAGACAATTTCTACACTATAGAAATTGTATTTATAATCCCTGAAATATTAATGTCTGAGGACTTGCAGAGCACACACACATTTTTATAATTTTTTTGGACACACAAACCCTATCATGTTCACAACTTGAGTGTCTATGAAAAGCAGACCAGTAGAATGAGACTCCCTCCTGCAGGCAATTATCCAAACTGGATTCTTGACATAAGGACGTTTTTTCACTCTATGGCAAATTTTTAGAAATGGAAAAATGTGTAGTGATATAGTCAACAAAACATGGAGTAGCCAGTAGGGCCTTGCAAAGAAATGTATAATATGGATATGGACCATCTAAGGATATTGCAGATACCAAAAATATACTGAAGAGAGAACACTTGGTTTCTTTTATTGCTGCTTTTCCCCATCGCATCAAACACAGTGATTTATATTCTCTCTACTGATGAATTACTGTAATTTTAAGGATATATTCAAACTCATGTCTTTATATGCTAACAGCACATTTTATTGCTCCATACCAGCAAGTTTTCAAGTATTACAAAATGTCACATCCGAATTCTGAGGAACAATTTGATGCTGAACAAGCAGTCACATAACTGACTTTTTGAAAAAACTGCATTTGTTAAGTTTCTAGATGGTTTTTGGAGAAACTAAGGTTATTTAAAACTAGGATATACAAACATTAGTATGTGGCTAGGAGGCTGACTTAAATTCACCACCGAGGATGCAGTTGAAGACAAATGGCACATGGAAATCTTTAAGCCTTTGATCAGTGGGGAAATAAGTGTTTGTGAAGAGGAAAACAACCTGAAACTTATATAAAGGTGTGACTGGAGTCCCAGGGGAGCCAACTGAGGTCACTAAATTGGGGTGAACTGTAAAGAATGGGGCAGACAATCCCCAAAGCTGGTGGATATTCCAATACTTAGATTTACCAAGCCCGCACAAAACATCTTCTATAATACCTCACTGGTTACCCAGAAGCCAACAACACAGTTCCCTTAAAGTAACCCAGCCTCAGGCTTCCACCCAGATACCCAAGTCAAATATGATGAGGATTACTGAAAATCTTATTCATCATATAAAAAAAGTTCTACCAATCCCAAAGGATTACCTCCCAGATAAATGAATATTCCAGGTCTTATCCAAATGCACACTTACAGCCAATTCTTATTAACTAAACTAAAATTTATTTAAAAAGAGAGAATTGGTTAAAAGATCAGTAGACATACAGACATAAGTACAATCTTGAGATTCAGATTCATAGCAGAGATGGTGAGCTTTTTAGATGCAGAGTTCTTTCAGAAGTAGTTTACAGGTTATAGTCCAATGTTTATATTCAGGGCGGTCCAGTCAGGACTGGGATCTCAGTCCTTATGGCTTAGGCTTCCCCGGCATATGAAGCCTCAAGAAGATCTGAGATCACAGTTTCAGGCCCTCTTGTGACAGCTCAGAGTTCTTAGGCGAACAATAGGTACTCATGGGGACTTTGAAGTGGACCCATTTCCTAAGCATCATGGGTAATTATCCACACAGTTTAACATAAGACAATTGCCTGTTTTTCCACAATTCACAGATGATTTGCTATACATTTCAAAGAGAGATGAATACAGCGATATCCTATGTTCACAGTTCATTTAAATGTACTGATGTCCTTTTGATCTCTGAATTAACAAAATACAGCATAGACAGGGAACGTTTGATTACATTGTTGACCTATACCAATATATATGTAAATACACAAAACACAAACATTATCTACCCATATGTCTTTACGGTTGAATTTGAGTCATTTATCCTGCAGGATGCTTAACCGTTTCTGGTCACGCGTCACAAAAGGACTAGCACCTCAGCTGGTGTAAATTGGCACCATCCCATTACCTTCAGTGGATCTATATTGATTTACACTAACTGACAATCTTGCCCAAAGAGTTTAAAGTAATGTATGATCTCTACTAGGAATACAATAACAGATTTGGTTTTCTAATTTTTTAAATTAGGTATTAGCCAAACTCATTGGTGTATATAAGATATCCTTATGTCTTGTCTCAGTAACTCTTGTGAAATGTAATTTATTACAGTATTTGCAACATCATGTGCTAGTATTAATTGGACATAAAAGTTTTCATTTCCATTATAAACCACTATTTTCAGTCTCTGATAATTTTCTCAAAAATTCTCTTTTGGCTGAAGTTAGATATGCTTGATTTTAGTCTGAGAGATGCTGTGTGACAGGTGCTCAGGTATATAATTTTCAGCTTTGGAATTTTACCACTCCTTCAACATTATGAAGTTTTGCCATGAATCCATACAAAGCAGCTTCCATAAGAAATTTCTATATAGGTTCAGCAGTTTTGTAACAAGATACCATAAATTGTAGATATTGTATTTATAAATATGTGTGTTCTATTCTTTTAAGACAAAGTATAAAATATTTTTATTCTTTAGCTATTTTGCAAATCGATACATTGTGACATGTATTATTTCCTAAAATACAGAAAAAAAATCTTACTGTAACTTTTATATAGGGTTGCTATGTGAATGTCCTGTAGATATCTCAGCAAGCTGTGCTGTAACATAATATGTGTATAGCCTCCTAGCTGTAAATTGGAGCATCATTATGTTATTAATTCTCTTGGAACAACTATTTTCATGTTTTGTTTGGAAAGAGCTTTAGTTTTGCAACTGACGTGTAGGTACTTTAGTACTGTCAGGCTGTAGTAGAACGTCTGGATTATAAACAGAAGTGGCCTTCATTTATTAAGGTAGAAATTCAGTGCAGGAATTCCAGCAGTAGTATTAAAAAGGGCAGTTGCAGTGGATGTGGACAGAACTAACAATGATGCTAGCCAGCTGGTTATTTGGGAAGCACTATTGGAATGGAAGGGTCTCTTTGACCATTAGGCCACATTTTGACACGCTCTGGAGTATTAGTCCATGTAGACTTCCACCATGGAAAGTCAAATGGATCTATGGTGGCCCAGTAGACAAGTGGGGTTCTGTATTTAGAACATTGGACCAAATTGTCACTGACACAAAAGCCCTTCTCCATCATTGCCAATGTTAGCAATATTTGGAGGCCTAATGCAGACAGCCTACTGGTTTCATCACCGTATTATCTTCCTGGGAGAAGTCTAACTGACACATTGCTGAAAACACTGTTGTAAGCCAACCGGCTGTTTACACTAGGGCACGCAGTGATGCTATCTTTACTAGGTTAGCAACAATGCCCTTTTAAGGCCACTCTGGCAGTGTAATTGATGTGGAAGTAAATTACATGTACACCTACTTTAAGGTCGATTTATACGACAGAGTTTGTGGAAAGGGACTAGTGTAAATGAGAATCTGGTGCTTACATCTGCTAAACTGAAAGCTCTTTTTGTTTTCCTAGTTGCTAGTGGTGTCTTCTGTTAAAGTTTACTCAAAGAGGCATGCATGGTAGTTGGACGTCTAACTGCCATTGAAAGTACCCGGTAATTGGGAATTAGGTACCTAGTTGCCACTTTTTACTTTGACAATTTCCCCATAAGCTCTCAAATGGAAGAGCTATCATCATTGTCTTCCCTTTGCTTAATGCTCCTCAAATGTGGAAGCAATGATGATTTTAGTAGCATTGTGTCTGAAGTTGCTTTGTGTATATATAGTTAGTTCGCAAGGTTAGCAGCACTATGAATAATCGCAATCCTATATAAGGATAGTAATGGGAAAGCATCAGAAGTGTAATCACTTACAATTTTAGAGGGTAGATAAAAATCCCCTAGGATGATGAATTCCATGTATTGCTGCTGGAGAGTAGGCTGACCATCTGAAAAAAAGTGAGCTGCAGAACCATGAAAAGAATTGTTCTTTACCCCGTCTTCTGTAATTTGATGCAGTTTCTGCAACAAACTCACTTTTTTTTTTTGTAAAAACACAGCAGGAATAACTGTAGTTAACACTAAAATTAAATAGCCCTATCTGCCATCTAAATAATTTGTGCCAAATTTTGAAGTCAATGGCAGCTTTGCTGAATTAGAAACCTTATTATTTTCCCCATTATTAGCTAATAATAAAAAAGGTGATCACCAATGCTGTTAAAGAGCCTTGGGTGAATTTTAGACAGAAGTCATACAGTGAAGGTGACATGTTCACTGGTGTGTTTGCTTATGTCCAGGACTTGAGATGGCTAACAGAAATATTAGTGCCTAACCTCTGGTCCTCATTGTGAAAAAGCAGCTGCTAAATATAACCTGCCTCATTTACAGGGATAGCACAACTCAAGGCTTTCCTAATTTATAGATTACTTATATACTGTCAATGTGACTGCACTCAAGTTAAAGGTAATCAGTTTTAATGACTGATTGGAAGTTAATCCAGGCAATCATACAGAAAGAGGCCTAATATTATTTTATTGGCAGAGCTTCAGCTATCTTCTTCATAACCTCCCATTGCTTGTGTACATTTCTGATGATCAGGTGGGCTGATGTGCTTTATCTACTGTCTGATAGTGATCTCAAGGGGATGCCTTACATTGACCAGTGTGCTTCATCCCAAAACTGAAAGAAGGCAATGGATGACAATAATAGATGCTTATAAAGTGGATCAGAAAAGATGCTGATATAGGTGGATGTTTAGGATCTAAATGCATATGCCAGCAAAAGAGGAAAGATCACCTGAGGATAATTCAAGGATTACTTATTCAAGTTTTAATGCAATGAGCATGGAAGGGCCATAATTAGTTAAGGACAGTCTTGCATAGTCTGTGCATGAGGTAATATCTTTTATTGGACAGTTGGTGAGAGAGGCAAGCTTCTGAGTTTCCACAGAGCTCTTCCTTGGGTCACTTCTTCAGCTTCTGTGCAAGCTCAAAAGCTTGTCTCTCTCACCAACAGAAGTTGGTCCAATAAAAGATATTACCTCCGCCACCTTGTCTCTCTAATATCCTTGAACCAACACAGTTACAACAACACTGTGTGGGCCTGGTCTACACTACAAAGTTAGGTCGATATTAGCCATCTTGCGTCAATCTAGTTGTGCATGTGTCTACACTTAAATTTGTCTCCCACCGATATAAGTGCCCTGTTACGCAGACATAGTAACACCACCTCCCCAACTGGCAAAGAGCCATGGTCAATGTGCTGAGGTCGATGCAGCATGAGTGTAGACACTGCGTTACCTATGTTGAGCATAACAGTCCTCCAGAGGCTGTCTCACAGTGTCTGACACTGACCACTCTGGTCACAGTTGTGAACTCCACAGCCCAGGTGGCCATATACCAGAAGGACACTTTATCCATGAAGCCCCACAAGTTTTTGAAATGCAATTTCTGATTGCTTGTTGACCATACCTAGTAGCTCTCCAGTGTTGTGCGCAGCTGCCGAACCAACCATGCCAGCTGCACACTCCAGACACTCCCTGGCTAGGAGAAGACAGGAGATATTGGATCTCCTGGGCCTGTGGGGAGAAAAGGCTGTGCAGGCACAGCTCTGAACAAGCCATAGAAATATCAACATCTTTGAGCACATTACATGGGGGATGCAGGACCAGCAGCAGTGCTGCATGAAAGCCAAGGATATGCGGCAGGCACACGAGAAGGCCAGGGAGGCCAACAGTCAGTCCAGTGCTGAGCTACAGACCTGCTGCTTTTCAATGAGCTGTATGCCATTCTTTGCAGAGATCCCACCACAACTGTGGGAAACCTCTGAGGAGTGTGAGTCACAGGCCCCTGGTGTGAACAGCAGGGTGGAGGAGGAGGATGGGGGACATACGACCTGGGGGGGTCCAACTATGCCATAAGGCAGGACATGTTTGAGACTCCACAACAGTCCAATCAGTCCTGTCAGTTGAGCACGGACGAGCCCGATGCACTGGAAGAATCTTCGGGTAAATGTGTAAATTTATGTCGCATTGCAGTGATGGTGCCCCCAACTTAACAGTACACAGCTATCGACTTTGAATTAATTTACTCCTGTATAAGAGGTAGTGGTACAACAAAGAGAGGTAGAGTTGTTATTGCCCTGTACAGTTAGATGGGGAGAACAGAGGCATGCAGAACAGTTTGTTTATGTGCATAGGGATGTCCCTTGAATCCTCATGAGAGATCTCAATGAAACTTTCATAAAGGTACTCCACAATTTTCTCCCAAACACTTCTAGGGATGACAGCCTTATTTCTTCCTCCATGGTAGAACACTTTCCCACACCACTGAATGATAACTTCAGCAGGCACCATTGCAATATACAGGCTAGCAGCATAAGGGCCAAAACAGCTTTGAAATGTCAACAGCAGCAGTGCTCTTTCTGCCTTTGTTACCTGCAAGAGTGAGATATCAGCTAAAATCACCACTGCCTGTGGAAAATGGTGCCAGTATTCAGTGCCTTTGTACTATACTCATAGTTTCATGCAAACAAGCAATTCCTTCCTCATTTTCCTCACCCCGTTGGCACATACTCACATTAGCTGGTGCTCTGAGTGGCGTCATGCACAAGCAGTCCCATGCAGAAGTGTCACTAATTATGTCTTGTTTAAAACTTTAGAGAAGCAAGATAAGGGAGTGCTGAATCTGAAGTTTCACTTTCCTTTGTGACTATACTGATAATGTTACCTCTGTGTGTTTTATTTGCAGATGCTGCCATTGTGGCCTTAATGGGTTCCCCCTCCACATTGGCAGAATGCCTGCGCCAGATAAGGAGGACAAAGAAGAGGATATAGGATGACATGTTCATTGAGATCCTGCAAGCCAGTGCTTCATCAGACCGTTAGCACAGGGCCTGGAGGGTGAACATCTGGACAGCCTGGAGAAGGAAAGAGTGGAGAGGACAAATGCCCAGGAGTCCCAACAGCAAAAGGAGAGGGAGATGCACCAGGACATAATGGGGCTTTTCTGGCTGCAACACAGATGCTACAGTTTCTTGTGGACCTATAGGCTACAGGATCCTGGGCCTGACTCCCTCTGCAGTCCATGGAGAACTCCATTGTAGCACCTCTCTACAACCCCCATCAACTTTCCATGTGGCAACAGGTGCCACTGCCCTACTCCTACCACTCCACCCTGCGGGACATGAAAGACGTGGTTGCTGTATGTGCAGCTAAAATGCACATGGAAGTTCTTTCCCCTTCATAAGTTCTGTTATATTAATTTATTACATTTTTAATTGATTTGCTATAAAATTGTGCAACATATGCTGCAGAGTGCCTACCAGTTCTGAAAGCAACAAATTATTTGTTACTTTACAGTGTGACACAATTCAGAGGATCTGTGAAAAATACTATGAAATAATCATAAATGTACAGCAAGCACCACAAAATTAATACCTGCATTGATAATGTTGTATTCATAAATGTACACCAAGTGACACACAATTTCCTAACAGGCCCCAAAACAGGAGGGCCACGTACAGCACAGTATACCACAATGCATCACTGTGGCTCAGTGTTAATGTGTTCCTTCAAAGCCTCCCTGGGCCGTATAGCTCCACGTTGAGCTCTTCTAATAGCCCTTGTTCAAACTCAGCAGACAGATGCTCCACCTCTGCCCTCCACCCTGGTGGCAACTTTTCCCCGTTTGCTTCACAGATATTATGCAAGACACAACAGGCAGCCATAACCATTGGGATAGTCTTCTCCCTGAAATCCAATCTTGGAAGTAAACAATGCCAACATTTGTTCAATCTACCAAAAGCACATTCAACTCTCACTCTGCACCTGCTGAGCCGATAGCTGAATCTTTCCTTGGTGCTTTCAAGGTGGCTGGTTGATGGCTTCATGAGCCAGGGTAGCAAGGGATAGACAGGGTCCCCAAGGATCACTACTTGCATTTTAACATTCCCCAGGGTAATCAGCCAGTTGGGAAAGAAAGTCCTTCCTGGGTAAAGAAAGTCCCTGTTTGTAGCTTTCTGAAATGTTCCATGTTCTTAAAGCGAGCATCATTCACCTTCCCTGACCTGCCCACATGATGTCAGTGAAACATCCTTGGTGATCCTCCAAAGCTTGCATAACTATAGAAAAGTAGCCCTTTTTGTTAATGTACTCTGCTGCAAGATCCAGTGCCAAAATAGGGATATGCATGTCGCCTATTGCTCCCGTTGCTGCGAATCCATCCACTATATCCTACAAGAGTCACATCCTGTGTAGCAGGAGATGATTAAAGGACCTGGACACTTGCATGACAACTGCCCCTTCAGTGTGTTTTTCAACTCCAGAATGATTTCCTACTGAATGGTAGCAATCTGGCATTGCAAGTTTCCACAGTGTGAGCCACTTGCTTCTTCACTGTCAGAGTAGCTCTCATTTTGGTGTCCCTGTGCTGGAAGATTGGGGAAAGCTCAGCACACAGATCCAGGAATGTGGCCTTGTGCACCCAAAGTGCTGCAGCCATTGCTCATCATCCCAAGCCTGAATTATGATATGATCCTACCAACCAGCCTTGTTTCTCAGTCCCAAAACTAGCACTCCACCATTTGCAGCTTCTCCATGAATGCCAACAACAACCTTGAATTATATCTTGCTATGTCCCACAGCAATCTGTCCTCCAAGGAATCATCATGTTCCCTGCTCATGTGGTTCTTCTTACAGCTCTGCAAATACCAGAGGATCATGCGTCCTTTGCTTGCAACTCTTATAACAATAGGGCACAGCTGTGCAGGCTCCATGCTTCTATCAGAGTTGGTGAATTGCAAGAAGGGTTTGTGGGATTTTGAAAAAAGGGGTGGAAATTATGGGATATAGATGATATTATGGGATGGAGAAGACAGTTGCACGCTGGGAACTTGACCCCTTTTTCCCAGTCACCCCTGCACAACTCATTTCAGTCTCATCATGCATTTCCAAAGGCAAAGAGCTGAATGCTGGTGATTTGCACACTAGAATATCTACCTATGGTGCACTGCATTGTGCATCAATACAAGCTCTCCTGGTGAGTATGTGCATCGCGGACACAAGCCAAGTTTGCATGCTCACAAGCGCTATACTAACTACAGCGGCTTTATGCTGATGTAACTTATGTCAACCAAAGTTTGTAGTGTAGACATAGCCATAATCTATGCATAACTCTTATATCATGCATGTAAGATTCTTGCAGAGTGACATGTTCTCAGAGGGAGTGAGGTACTGAAACCAAGGCACAAACCAGCTGTAGAAAATGGTAAAACCAAAGAAATAAACTTTTTATTGGACTATCTTTAGAACCAGGCAAAGGTGCCAAATTGCCTGTTAGCAAGCAGAGGTCTGATACCCTGCAAGAAGGTTTATTCTCCTCAAACTCATTCTCTGGTAATCCAAGGAGACATTCAGGAGATTCAGAGTGAGGGTATGACAGTGAGAAAGAAATTTGCTGTTTGTTGTCACCTGGTTTCTGTGAATTGGAGGAACAGTAGACAGTTATATCATCCAGATAAAATGAAAAGCCAGGAAGCCTCAACAAACAGATAATTTCTAGTGGAAAAATACCAATTGTATCATGAAAAAAAATGTGTTTTTGTCATTTTCACCAAAATTTCCTGTGAAAAGTTTTCAGTTTTTCAACCAACAAAAAAATCAAATCAAACTGCAAAAAGCCAAAATATTTTCAGAAATAATTCTCAGTAAAAAATTAATAGTTCATATGTTCAGTTTTCAATTAAAAATCAGTTTTCATTTTATGGCTTTTCATTAAAAACAAAGTTTTGTTAACAATTAAATATTTTTTACAAAATAACATTTTTCATTTCAATTACTTTTCAACAAAAAATATCATTAAACAAATTTCAACCATCGCTAATTTATTTGTAAAAATGAATGAGGATGGAACTGAATCTGAAAGGCATGAATTTGTAGTGAACCTCCATCATTAGTATGAATAGGAAAACAACAACAACAAAACATGAGATCTCAGTTGGGAGAGCTAAAGTGTATTTGGAAATAAAACTAATATAGGTCTAATTTGCTGAAGGCAAAGGAGCCATAAGCGTGTGTTGTAATCGCATCAGCTCTACACAATGGCTATTTGTCAGTGATAATGGTGTAAATAACAGTCCTGATGTTTGCTGTAAATATCTAACTTTTTGTAGGCTACAATCAGATTATATATCCATGATGAAGCAATGATTGGTTCATTAATGTCCATTACTGGCAAAAACTTGATCCCATAAAGTCAGAGAATGTGATGTATGAATCATATGACTAGAGTGACTCAGAAATCAGCCAGTGGTGGGTGGTGTAACTTGATTATTAGATCCACATTTTCAAAAAAGGGACAAAACCAATTATGGTAATGGGGAGAGACTTGCTGAATTACTATCCCTTGACAGTCTGCCAGCCAGAAATGAAGAGAGTGGAGTAAGTCGATGCCAAGAAAATTGGCTCTTTCTTCAGTAAGAAAATGAGGGAGCAGGTACCTGAGAGACCATAGAAAAGTGGAGGTCACCCAACATTTTTATTGGAGATTCAGCCAACTGTGATTCTCCAGTGTTGGGAGAAAAAATATGATGTGTTCAAATTCAGAACACTGACCTTTGCTTCCAGGTCCAGTAAAAAGATTACAAATGCTGTCAAAAAAAGTATGAAAGAAGTTGAAGGATGTACACGTAATGGTGAATAAATAGATAATGTATGGAATGAAAAATCTTAAATTTGGCTTAGCCTAAAGCTGTAAAGTATGGAGTGAAGTATTATTATAATTTCCACAGCATTTTGCCAATGCAAAACGACTGTAAAAACTAAAGTGAAAAAGCAGTTGAGCTGTTAAGATGTTCTGGATCTCACCTCAAATTGTTCTCCCATTGGAAGGTATATATGGTGCCAGTGTAATCTGAACATCTTGAAATCCATTGAAATCAAGGCTTTGGGTCAGGCCTATGGTAAACTTCACTGTTATGCGCAAGTGTTTCTTGTTTTACAAAACTTTCATGAGGAAACATGAGCCAGATTCCTGGGTTGCACCAGAGCTCTGCATGGCACAGTTGAGGAGAGGAGTGGGCTCTGATCCCTGGGGCTACTGAGGCCTGTGTCATCCCATAGCATGATTTAGAGCAGCCTCAGAGCTTCTTTAAGTTCTGTTGGCTTGTAAGGTCCTTCTAAGGGTTGTTACATATGCTGGAAGTTCCAAGAGCCCAACACACCTCTGTCCATGCCCTTCCCAACCCAGCACAAGCTCTGGCCATGTCCTTCCCAACCCACTCCACCCCACCACCCTGACAGATGCTTTGCATAGCTTGGCTCTAAAAGGGGATAGTATAGAATCATGATCCAGCTCATAGTAGAATTTAGTGAGATTGGGTAAAGTAGGTGAGGTAGGAAACTCAGTTATACATTCCTGAAATCTTCCTGTTTATGACTTAGTGTAATTTAAGAAAAGATATATAAATGTGCTAAAGACTCTCTTTGTTCTTTGAGTGATTTCTCATGCACATGTGGGATAGAATTGGTTCAAAATAAGAAATGCAAATGTGTATTCCTGATACATTTATGAATATTAAATATCATCTATGAAAGAATGTGTCTGGCTTCAAAAGATATATCTACTAATTTAAATGATAGGCCAAAATTTCCTCCCAGTTGTACCAGTTAAATAGGGTAGCTCTAGTACAAGTGAGTGTGAAATCTGGCCCTTTACTGTTTGCTCTGGCATTATAGTATAGTTTTATTAGCATGAAGGTATGGTGTATAAGCATTTATATGTCTTATAGATTTATTGGAGCTTTCAATATAAGTAAGTTGGGGAAAATGGAATTTTGAGTATATTCTGAGGATAATTTTCTGATCAGATATGTACAAAAACTTACTGCTGGATAAAAATACCAGGATACTTAAAAAAATCATAGTTACAATGGTATAATGACATTAGCACTCAAATCAAACAATTACTTTTGTAACAGAGGGAGTAACTACCATTGACAGTGAAGTGATTTAGGCAGTGGGAAAACAGACTCTCTTCCTTCTGAAAAACAGAACCGCAAGTTTCTGTTGAACTTGTTTGAGTAATACCTGATCCATCCCACAAAGCTAGGTTGACATAAGTCACCTTGTGTCAACCTACTGGTACAATTTTTCTCCTGCCAACGTAAGCGACCCATCATGGCAATACAATAAAAACAGCTCCCTGAACGGCGTTGAGCCATGGTCAACCTACCAAAGTAGATGCAGTACAAATGTAGACACTGAGTGACCTGTGATATCCATAATTGTCCCACAATGCCTGACAGTGACTGCTCTGATCACATTTGTGAATTCCACTGCCCAGGAGTCATAGAGAATAGAAACCCTCTTCTTCTCCCTCCCCATTAAAACACCCTGCATAATTCTTTGAAATGCCTTTTCCTGATGCCCAGATTGGTGAGCACACCTAGCAGCTCTCTCTTGCTGTGTGCATCTGCCAAGCCAACCATGCCAGCTCCATGCTCTAGATGCATTCCTGCCTGGAGTAGACAGGAGGTACTGGATCTCCTGGGCCTGTGGGAAGAAGAGGCTGTGCAGGCACTGCTATGGACCAGCTGTAGAAACATGGACATCTACAAAAAGATTGCATGCAGGATGCAGGCAAAGGGGTATGACAGGGATCAGCAGCAATGCTGTGGGAAAGAGAAGGAGTATTAAAATAGTGTTTATATACCTTCTATATACATTATCTATTTCCAAAAATTGCTAGGGAGGCACTGTATATTAATGGATAGCTCAGAGCCTGAGAGGCAAAACCAGTTTCTCTTTCTGGATCTGCCACTGATTTGCTGTATGAACTTGAATAGGCCATTTAATATTTTCTGTGACTCATTTTACCAATAGGTGTAACACAATGATTGTGGGGGCACTGTGAATCCCAGTTATATCTTTGTCAACTGATTTGACTCATCAAATGAAAGGTGCTATTACAAGGGCAAAGTACTATATTGTATCACTGCCTCCATGTGGTCTCAAAGTAAGGATCTTAGGATGAAAGTAAACTGTAAACAAGGTCATCAGACTGATAATCTTTACAGAACTTTCTCATTTCTGCCAGCCTTATTTAGAGATTTCTCAGTGTGTGCATTCTGAACTGTTGAGTCTTAAGAACAGTTCAAACGAATGTAGTGGATGCTCCACAGGAGGCATCTGTTGTATTGTGTTGTTTTTTGTCTTTTACTTCAATAATATTTAAGAACAGAGGTCTCCCTGTTTGAGAGCCAAGACTTCATCTAATGGTTTTCAGATATCAGAAATAGATAAGAAAAAAAGCAGAACAAGGAGGCAGCATTAGTGACAATAAAAATGCACAGCATTCTTATAATTATTTCTGGATTGATCAATACTGTGTAAGTAGAAGCAAAATTCTGAATCTTACAGAACAGTGGCTAATTTATTAATATGGAAACAGAAAACTTATTGTGGAGGCCATGTTCATGGGGAAAAATGTGCTCTAATGTAATTAATTTCCTGAACAATCTTGTAGAGGAAGAGAAGATTGGGTTGCAGTTAATCAATTAAAAGTAATATTTATTTGCAACTCTTTTGTTTCCCAATTGGACATGCAACCGTATAAATCCGATGTAAACATAGACAGATGGAGTCAGAATCTGCTTTGACCTTTGAGAGAAATATAACACAGTAAGGAAACAATGGAAGTGATATGCTTTTCATGCAAGCTGTCTTCATTGCCACTATCTGAAATATACAGATCCTGTGATTTTTTAGCAACAACTCTGCAGCTGACATTCTTTGTCAGAGGACAAATAGTTTTAGCTGGGTTCTCAACCAAAAATAAACTGGTTCCATTTCTTTACATAAACAATAAAGCCAAGGCCCATCCAACTTTTGTCCTTCAACACAATTCAGCTGATTCAGTGCAGCGTCTCAGACCTCTGATTGTGGTTTTTCTCCTCTCTTTATAACTGATTCCATTAAAGACAATGTGGGCCAATCAAGCTAGCGTCAGAATGGAAAGAATCACAATATATGAATATCCACCAAAATGCCCTAGAATCTTGCTTTGGCATGACATATGTGAATGACAATTCTACATATTTTTTCCATTTAAGCAACCAGGCAACAAATAGTGCATCTCTGGGTGCATATTTGGTGGTCATCATTATCTTTCCATTGTTTCTTTTTGATTACTCAATGCAATGTTATTCCTTATGCTAATGACTTCCTTCTTTATTACAGGGAGTCCTATTGTATTGCTAACTACTTGAAAATATTAATTGCAAAGATATTAATTGGCAAGCCCAGTAGCAGATCTCAGATGCACAGACAGGGGTATGGTCAGCAAACAATTCTTCTCACTTTATGAAAGTGACAAGAAAATGGCCATTCTATAGAATAATGGCTGGGAGCTACTTATCCTGTTCCACATCCTGCCCGTGGAGAATCCTGGGTCATTATTCTATCATTTTTTTCTTTTAGGGGACCAAGTAGAGAGAGGAGAAATATAGGTTGAATGTGAATGTGAACCTCTGGTCCTGATAGCAAACTCCTCATTCTATGTTGTTCACTTCTCCAGTCCTCTCACTCCCCTCTGTATCCTTTGGCTCTTCTTCACACTGTTCTGTCTTCCTTCTCTCTCTCTCTCTCTCTCTCTCTCACACACACACACACACACACACTTGTTCTTATCTTATTTCTCTTTTCCCCCTTTTTCTTACCCCTACCCTCCCTGAATTGAATTTCCCTCCCACACTTCTCCTTTACTCTCTGTGCATAGGTACTATTAAAATAATATTGTCTAAAATGATGTTGTCACCTCTCAAGATTGTATCACGATTCCCGAATATTTGATGTGTTCTAAAATCCACAGCTTCTGGAGTCATAGGATTATGTGAAAATCTCAGCTTTCATAAAAAAGGGAAAGCATCTGGCCCTCATAGCTGCAGAAAAAAAGCTTGAAAATGTGAATGCTAATGTTTCCAAACAAACAAACAAACAAACAAAAAAAAACAGATGGCAAGCCCCTTCCCCCAACAATTTAATGTCATAATTTTGGAAGGCAGTCTGACTCATATTTTTGAATATCTGAGGCTGGCTAAACTGCTAAAATCCTGATTTCTGAAGTTGTTTGTGTGAATGCTTAGAAGATGTAGATGTGGCAAACGCATAAGAAAGAAATTAGTGGTGAAGGGTGAGTTTTTATCAGAAGGGAGCAAGATAATTCAGCAAGCACGTCTGGTGGTGTGAAGTTTTATTTTATTTTGGTGTGGCTTCGTTTAGTAAGGATATGATATAATTAAATGTAGTGTTGTTACCTGGGGTTCTTTCAACCCAAAGCTCTTGGTAACTTTTACTCTGTGAGAGGTGGTATCAGGAAATAAATCAGGGGAGACACGGCCATCTGACTGATAGATGGCTGGCACAAACAGGACAACACAAGAGTGCTTTCACTTAAAGCTAAACTTTACTTAGTCTCCAGCACTTACACACATCTGCAACAGGTTAGTAAAATTCCCCAACCCTCGATAATTACCGGAGCTGAGTGTGGGTCTTGAGTGGCACAGCAGCAGCCCATCTGCCAGTGGGGAACACAAGATGCATCCAGAGCGAGAGTCCAGTCCTGAAGAGTCCCACTCCCTCAAACTTTTCCCCCGTATTTATACATTAGTAATAGAATGACATGTCCCTTAAAGAAAACTTGTCAAGCAAGCAGTTTGAATGGTCAAGCAAGAGGTTCCTTCTGATTATTGATTAACCGGGTGTGTTTTTTTCCAGAGTTTGTAGCCTTGAGACCCTGTTAGACACATTCCTGAGGGAACATCCTGCTCTTCTAAATTGTATGTATCAGCAACTTCAATACAATTCTTATCAGGAAGGACGTGGGGTCAAGCTGCCCTTTCTGTGGCACCCAAAACCCCCTGCCCTCCTGCCTTGGTCAAACTGAGGCTACGACATGGCCAATTTACAGCCTGCTGACTTGGCTGTTTTTAGCAATGAGCAATACTGGTTTCAGGCACTTTATTGGTCTGCCAAATTCTCCCCGTACAGTGTGAAAGTGCATTAATAATTATATGAAAAGAAAATTTTCATCCCATCGTAACTTTCCAAAATCAAACATTTTTGCAGTGTGGGTAAAAAAAAAACAATCAAAATTTGATTTTTGGGGGGACAAAATAAAGAGCCATTTTTTAGGAAAACACTCCCATTTTTTGACCAGCTCTGATTCACTATGTCCTTTCTCAATTCTTGCCTAATGCCTTGATGTCCTGTGACTTGTCCCACAGATCCTTTCCACACAGAACATTCCATTGGACAATGAGCCTTCAAACATTTTTGAACTTTCAAAGGCAAAGAAACAAACAAGGCAGATTTTTTGTTTAGTTGAATTTTCATTTCTGTTGTCTTATTACAATGTTCATGATGTTTAAATGTGCTTTCTTGTAAACCTTTTGTGATTATCAGTTTTGCTTTGATGTAGTCATCCATAAAAGCCATTTATTTCCTTATAAAATCCTTTACAGTAAACATAATTCCAAATCCAGTGTGGCTAAACTCTAAAGGTCAAAAGCAGCACATGGAGTTCTACAATACAAGCCAGGACCTTTCTCATCTGTAGTATGGAGGTATTGTTTAAGAAGGTTACAGACTTAGAGGAATAGTCTCCTCTAGGATCAAGATGGAGAGTTTCATACATAGAGAATTGAGACCTATAGTCTCTGAGGGTATGTCTACACTACAAAATTAGGTCAATTTTATAGAAGTTGATTTTTAGAAATCGATTTTATACAGTCGATTGTGTATGTCCACACTAAGTGCATTAAGTTGGCGGAGTGCGTCCTCACTACCGTGGCTAGCATCGACTTACAGAGTGGTGCACTGTGGGTAGCTATCCCACGGTTCCCACAGTCTCCGTCGCCCATTGGAATTTTGTGTTAAGCTCCCAATGCCTGATGGTGCAAAAACATTGTCGCGGATGGTTTTGGGTACATGTCGTCAGTCGCCCCTCCCTCAGTGAAAGCAACGTTAGACAACCATTTCATGCCAGACACCAGGGCAATTAGAAGAGCACAGCAAGGCGCTCTGCGCATCAGAGAGGCTTTGAAAACCAGTTTCATGACTGGCCAGGCTTCGGTGTGACAGTTGTGTGTGTTTCTCCTTGATGCAAACCCGCCACCTTTGTTGATTTTAATTTCCTGTAAGCCAATCACCCTCCCTCCTTCAAAATAAAGTAACTATTGTTTTGAAAGAATGCATTCTTTCTTTATTAATTAAAAAAGGTAGCCCGGGTGGGGTAGGGGAGGAGGGAAGGACAAGGCCACATTGCTTATTGTAGCCACACTAAAAATCAAACTGTTTGAATGACAGCCTTCTGTTGCTTGGGCCATCCTCTGCAGTGGAGTGTCTGGGTGACCGGAGCCTCCCCAGTGTTCCTGGGTGTCTGGTTGAGGAGGCTATGGAACATGGGGAGGAGGGTAGGTGGTTATACAGTGGATACACCGGGGGTCTGTGCTCTTGTTGGCTTTCCTGCAGCTCCAACCAGGGCCGGCTCCAGGCACCAGCTTACCAAGCAGGTGCTTGGGGCGGCCACTTCGGAGGGGGCGGCACGTCTAGCTGTTCGGCGGCAATTCGGCGGACGGTCCCTCACTCCTGCTCGGAGCGAAGGACCTCCTGCCGAATTGCCGCCGCAGATCGAGATCGCGGCTTTTTGTTTTGTTTTGTTTTGTTTGGCTACTCGGGGCGGCTAGAACTCTGGAGCTGGCCCTGGCTCCAACAGATGCTTCATCATGTCCGTTTGCTCCCCCATTAGCCTCAGCATTGCGTCCTGCCTCCGCTCTTCGTACTCACTTAATTCTTTCCTGGCTTCTGCCACTGAATGCCTCCATGCATTAAGCTGTGCCCTATCAGTGCGGGAGGACTGGTTGAGCTCGGAAAACATGTCATCGTGAATGCGTTTTTTTCGCCTTCTAATCTGCGATAACCTTAGGTACAGAGATGATAGAGGGAGCGTAGAAATATTCTACACTCTACAATTCTGGAGGGACTATCTGGTCACCTGTGCTGCTGAGTTTGCCACACTGACCAAACCGGAAATGAAATTCAAAAGTTCCTGGGGCTTTTCCTGTGTACCTGGCTAGTGCATCGGAGTTCAAAGTGCTGTCCAGAGCGGTCACAATGGAGCACTCTGGGATAGCTCCCAGAGACCAATACCATCAATTTGTGTCCGCACTACCCGAAATTTGACCCAGCAAAGTCGATTTTAGCACTACTTCCCTCATCAGGAAGGAGTACAGAAGTCGATTTTAAGAGCCCTTTAGGTTGATGGAATGGGGTTGGTTATGTGGACGCATTCATTTTTAAATCAACCTAACAGGGCTAAATTCGACTAACTCCGTAGTGTAGACCAGGCCTTAGAGCACATTTTAGTTAGAAATTTGGAAAGCTGCAATCAGGTTCATTTAGTTCAAACTAGGTACTCTCTTTTCTGTTACATAGTGCAATTTCAAGCTAAGAAGATCCACCATAATAAAAATACCATACAACCTTGTATTAACTTGTGCCAAATCACAGCTTTTTAATGAATTAGCAAAGACAGCTGGAATGAATGGAACTGCTTCAGATGCATGGTAAGGCTGAAGAAAAGTATGTACAAAGTGGCAATCAAGAGTTTTGGAAAGAGTACTAAGAAAAATGTTGACTGGTTCCTAGACTATTTGGAGATACTGCTGCCACTCATTGAGAGGAAAAGATCTGCTCTGATCACCTACAAGTCTACTCCTACTACTGATTTGCTCAGCAACCTAAGAGAAGCTCGTAAGGTTGTTCAAATAGCTTCCAGGAGATGTGCTCAAAAATGTTGGCTGATGCAGGTGACATTAGACAGTTGTATAAGGACATTAGAAAGGTCATTGGGCCAATAAAAACAAGATAGCTCTGCTGAAATATCTGGATGGCAATATCATAACCGATAAAAGGAAGCAATTGGAGAGGTGGAATGAGCACTATGAAATGATATACTCAAGGAAGTCAGTAGTAAACTACCGTGTGATAGACGAATTGCCAGGTTTTGAAGTTACGACTTTGCTGGATGCCAAACCTACACTACAGGAACTTGAACAAAGCATCAAAAAGATTCACAACAACAAAGCTTCAGGATATGTCTGCTTACCTGCTGAAATCTACAAGTGTGAAAAGACTTGCTGCAAAGATTGCGTGAGATATTGTTACTGTGGTGGAAGGCAGAAACTGTTCCACAAGATTTTAAGAATGCTTATTTCATCCAACTCTACAAAAAAAAAAAAAAAAAAAGATTGCAATAACCACAGAGGTATGTCTTTCCATAACATGTGGGAAAAATCTTAAGCTGTATTATTTTACCTAAGTTCAAACTTTAGCTGAGAGAATCCATCCTGAGAGCCAGTGTGGCTTCTGCTTGGAAAGGTGCACCACAGACATGGTCTTCTCTGTAATACAACTGCAGGAAAAGTGCAGAGAGAAGTGTATTCCACTGTACATGGCTTTTATAGATCTAACAAAAGCCTTTGACATGGTTATTCAATCAGGGTTTTACATTGTTTTGAAGATGCTTCATTGTCCAACTATATTGCTAAACCTTGTGAAATCCTTACATGATAGCATGAAGGCAACTGTAATGTATGAAAACCAAGAGTATGACTCACTTAACATCAACAATGAAGTGAAGGAGGGTTGCGTATTGGCTCCTACATTGTTTAATATTAACTTCTCATCCCTGCTTCAACATGCATTCCATGATGTTTGAGAGGATGGTTTGTTTAATATTGCAGGGTTCAGAGCTAAGACGAAGGTGAAGGAGATCATCATAAAGGACCCGCTTGCAGATGATGCAGCCCTTGTGGCTCACAGTGTTGATGCCCTACAACATCTTAACACCAAGTTCTCTGATTCATGAAAAATCTCTGGGCTAGTAATAAGCTTGAAGAAGACAATTATCATGCACCAAGGCTCTTCAGAACCAGTTCCTGATATCACCTTAGATGGTATTCGTCTGAACAATGTTGACTGATTTTGCTACCTTGGCTCTACTGTTACCAGCAATGTAGATCGTGACACTGAGCTCACTAGTAGAATTGGCAAGGCAGCCAGGAACTTTGGTCTTTTGCAGGACAGAGCCTGGAACAATAACAGATTGTTAGCTCAAGTGAAAATCTATATGTATGGGACCTGTGATTTATCTACTTTTCTATATGGCTCAGAAACATGAACGACTTACGTAAAACATACCGAAAGACTAAACAGCTTTCATATCAGATGCTTGCATAAAATTGATCTAATAAATTGGCAAACTAGCGTGACAAATGCGGAAGTGTTAAATCATGCTGGTCATTCATGGGAAAGTTGATAAGTAAGAATAGACTCAGGAGGCTTGGACATGTCAAATGAATGCCAGATTACAGGATCCCGAAGAGCGTGTGTGACATTCCCCTGGTGTTATCTGGACCAGTGATCTGGTAGGTCACTCCAATCCTCGACTCTGGGAGCCAGCCTTACCCTGCTCTGCTGTGAGAACCCCCACTCACGGGTTTTTCACGCACATCCTCTAGCATGTAAGCTGCCCCCAGCTACATGAGTGAGCACTTTTGGCCAGCTACTGCTTGGCCTGTGCAACCGAATGACACCAATATCTCCGGTCCCAGACACAATCCTAGGAACCTCCATCTTGCAGTGTCCAGTTGTGCCCGCTGGACACTGCAAGCTTATATGAGTTTGTCAATTTAACAAAGAAATTGATATGTACCAGGCTTGTTATCCCAAGGGGAGTCTCTGACACACTTCAAACCAAACACACTGCTTCAGGTAGAATAAACAAACAAATTTATTAATGACAAAAGATAGATTTTAAGTGATTATAAGTCAAAGCACAAGAAGTCAGATTTGGTCAAATGAAATAAAAGCAAAACACATTCTAAGCTGATCTTAAGACTTTCAGTCCCCTTACAAACTTAGATGCTTCTCACCACAGGCTGGCTGGTTGCCCTTCAGCCAGGCTCTCCCCTTTGATCACCGCTTCAGTCGTTTCGTGGTGGTGTCTGTAGATGGAGGTGGAAGAGAGAGGAAGAGCATGGCAAACATCTCTCCCTTTTATCATGTTCTTTCTTCCCTCTTGGCTTTGCCCCCCCCTTCAGAGTCAGGTGAGCATTACCACATCATAGTCCCAAACTGACCACCAAGGGAAGGGGGGTGACTCACTGGAGAGTCCAACAGATCCTTTGTTACTGCCTAGGCCAGCGTCCTTTGTTCCTGTGAGGCTGGGCTGCGTTTGTCTCATACATGCCCTGATGAGGTATGAACTGCCCCTCTGCTCCTGGAGAGTTTTGCCTGGGACTCTGCTCCTGGAGAGTTTTTCCCTGGGCTTGTTTTAAGCCATGAGGACACATTTTCAGCCTCATAACTATATACATTAAATTACAACCTATAACATTACTATAACAACAATTCTCAGTGCATCATGAGCCTTCTGAAGACACCCGACATGACAAACTTTCCATTAGATACCACACAATCATTTTATAAGGATGAACATGGGGGTGCAGGGTGTTCCGCCGAGGTATAGAGTGTTACAGCGTGCTGTACTCTAAAGCTCGCAAAGGGTCTAGAAAGAGAGGCAGACCGCTGCTCAGATTTCGGGATGCTTGCAAGGATGATTTAGTATCCTTTGGAATCTCTGTGGATGATTAGGAAAAGAATGCAGAACGCCACTCTGGTTGGTGGAGTCAGCTTGTAGATGGAGTGAGGCACTGAGAGGAGGTCTGGATAAAGCTTTCTGATGACTGGTGTCAGAGGAGGAATGAATCTGTTGCTCAGATTCAGAGCATTGCTAGTGCGTTAGAATGCCCTACCTGTTGATGGGAATGTCACTCACGCATCGGACTCAGCAGCCATCACAGAACTCATCGGTCCATACACCATGCTCTGTAAAGAGTGACAGTGTCATTGGTACAAGCTTCTGATTCCTGACACATTGTTAATCATCTTTAGTTTTGAACCCAGACTTAAAATTGTTATTGGAACCGATGACGCCAAAATGCTCAAGAATTTCATTTTTGGGGGTATATTTTTAGGTGAGATAAAATTTCTGTTACTGGATTGTAAAGTCTAAATGTGGCTGACTGTAAAAATGAACTTTGTGGCAGAAGCAGTTCTCCTAGAAGTGGGATTTCTATCAGTTGTGGAGAAGTCCACACAGTACTCCCAAACCATTAAATGTTTTTTAAATATCATGGGATGTTTCCTCAGCCATTAAGGGCACTCTGGCACACAGATGTGAATGTCACAGAATTATTTTCATGCCTCACACAAGCACAACTTGAATTAGAATTATTCCTATTTCACAATTTATTTTCTTTGTCTCAGTGAGAATGCTCTCCTCCCCAAGAATTATGTTAAATTCTTTTAAATGCCATTCCTTTCAAATGGATTTCTTGTCCTTAACTCACTATGACATTCTAAATGTGAAGGCATGCATTAAAATATAGCAAGCACCTATAACAATAGGAAGACTTTGTGCTGGAATTTGGAACCCCTAAAGCTTGCAAATGGCACTCTTTATGGAGATCATTTGCATGACAATAGTACAATACAATTCCATTTATTTTAACTGAGAAATTATTGAAAATTTCATTTCATTTCAGATATGAAACATGACACTATTGTCAAAACCTCCACTCATTATCATTGCAAGTTGCCACTGGTTGTTTTTTTTTTTTTAAGTTTTGTTTTTGTCATCATTTGGTGGCTCTGTATTGAATTTTTAAGACTGCCTGTCTTGCGGCATGCCTGTGCATTGTGTTTTAGTGAGGACTGTTTATAAAATGCTCCTCTGCTTGCAGTTATATCACATTATGATTTAAGGTCAATGTGGATTTGAATATTGTGATATTGGCAATATGAAAATAGTTTTACAGAGACTTTTTGACTGTACTGTGGCATGTTATCCATTTTTTTCAGATTGTTACCTTCCAGGTTGAATTGAAAAGTGTTTGTTTGTTAAACTCTGTGTGGAGGGTTCTATATTTCTCCTGCAGGAGTGGATGGAATCACTAACATCTGCAATAAGGTAAGGACTACAGTTCCCTGCTATACTTTAGGTGTCTGTGATGTCCAAATGCTGCAGGAGAAATACAGAGACCCTTCAACTCAGGTTATAACATATAAGTAAAAGAGGACATTATTTTCCACTGTTCTATTAGAAAATAATCTGATTCTCCCAACCATTCGTAGGCCATGTCTACACTACAAAATTATGTTGATCTACAGACACTGCAGTTATTAAATTGCTTGTGTGTGTGCACACTTGGCTCCTTCTGTCAGTAGTGAGCATCCTCATTAGAAGCAATTGTCTCTATTTTATTGTCAGTGTGGGGCATTGAAAACCAGTTACAGTCGACATAAGCAACGCAGTGTCTACACTGATACTTTGTTGACATAATTACATTGACCGTGACTCTACACTGCTTGGTGAAGTGGTGTTACTAAATTGGTGTAGAAAGGCACTTACATCGATCGGAGCCAAATTTAAGTGAAGATGCTTCCACAGCTAGGTCAATGCAAGGCAATTTACGTCAAGCTAACCCTGTAGTGTAGACCAGGCCTCAAATGGAATAGCAACTTATTTCATGAGTAATGCTTTTGGTTTCAGTGGGACTACTTATAGAGTAAGGTACTACTCAAGGTGAGCATGACTGGCAGAACTAAACCCTTATGTAAGACTTTACGTTTTCAAGGCACTCTACAAACATAATCCCTAACTCAAGTCCCATCCACAAACAAAATCCCTTAACATGAAGGGCAGTGGGGAAGATAGTGCTTTTAACTCCAGTTGGCTATCCCATTGAGGTATAGGCTACAGCTGAGGTGAGCACAACTCATCAGCTGCTAATACTCTTTGCGGTTAATACAATTACTATGTGTAGCTCAAGTTTCACAGGGCTTTCATAGTATTTCACAGTGTTTCTTTCATTCCAGCTGGGCTAATTTAAAAGGAGTTAATTTGAGGATAGATAACTTGAGTTAAGGCTGCAGTTAAGACATAGTCAAATTACTCAGGTCAGCAAAGCATGTGGAAGTTTGATCATAAGCTCTGACACATCATGACAAGGAAGATTCCTGTATGAAAGTTGAACACATTCCTTTCTGTTAAAAAAAAAGAGCAACTTTCGTAGTCAAGAAGAAATTCCCATAGAGCTACTTGTCAGGTAGTTGTCTTTGAGAGAGTACTTTTCCTTACACCAGATATGTGCTTTTTAAAATCAGGTGGATTTATATTCTTAAAAGAACTATTACCTCAAAATGAGAGGCAGCATGGTCTAGCGTACGGGACACGGAGGCTGGAGATACAGGTTCTATTCTTGGTCTTCCACGGATTGCTGTAAGATCTTGGGCAAGTCACTTTACCGTTTTCTCTCCTCTCCTGCATTGTCTGTCTTGTCTATTTAGAGTGTAAATTATTTAGAGCAGAGATTGTCTCTTATTGTGTGTTTGTCCAGAGCTTAGCACAAAGGGACCCCAATCTCTAGGACCTACTTTAACACAAATACTAATAATAACAAAAAGTATAATTAAGAATTCAGTATTCAGTAAAAGAATTCTCCTACATAGATTTATATATGACTACTTAGTGACTCTACATTATGTGTGACACCAAATTCCATCTTGTAATTAGTCTAAAAACATGGAAGCGTCTGACATGCTTTACAAATTAGCATGTTTTTTTTCCTGATTTACCATTTGAACACTCAAGTTATATCTCAAGTTAACTCACCAGTGAAGACAAGCCCTTAGGATGAAGAATAATATTTTCCAAAGGAACAAGCTACCCAAGGCAGTGGTGGATCCTCCATCTCCAGATGAAGTCAAATCAAAACTGGAGGACTTTTTGGAATATCTTTTAGCCAAATGCTTTAGCTTTAGTCAGACACAAATTATTGAGCTCAACACATGGGTAAATGGGTGAAATTTAATGGACTGTGATGTACAGGAGGTCAGATGATGAGCTAATGGACCCTTCTCGCCCTAAACTCTATGTAACTATTATCACTCTACCCTGTTAACGTTTTCCTCTCCCACTTCCCCTTCCCTTCCCTGGAGAATACTCTAGTCTAGCCAACTGTAATTTGTTTATTGTATGTCATGGCAGTATTATGTTTACTTTACCTTTATAGCTCAATATCAAATGCAACAACTTCACATTCTCCCAATAAGAAGAGGGCAGTACCTTATTAAAATATAATTGTAAAAATAAGGAGAGGGCGCACGTGTTCAAAATGCTGTATGGGAGACGCCCAGAAAGTTCTTTTGTTCATACACAAACCCACTGAATTAAATAGCATGCAAACACTTTCAATTGCAGGGTTTTTTTTCTCTCTTTGAATGGTTGCAGGGTAGTATTACATTATATTAGCTTCCATCTACTTATTCTACCCGGGCCTAATCAAACAGAGCCCATGTCTCGAGGATCAAACAACTAATCTTTGCTTGCTTTGTCAGAGTGCTGACTCCCCCAATCCATCAAACACCAGAATTTGAAAATGTGAGATACTGCTAAATAGCATTCTGTTGGGGTGCAGAGAAACTTCTTTGCTAGCTAATCTGCAGCAGCTGGAGAAGCAGCATTAGAAAGGGGAAATGTTATTTGTATGCAACTGGCTTAACTTGATAGGGTAGGCTGAGGGGCCTTGTGATTTTAGAAAAGTACAGGATGTTAACATGAATACTACCCTTCTTCCTCCTGAGAAACAAAAGTAATTGACTGTTAGAACTGCTTGTGTTGCAAGTATTGATCAGTGACAGTTAGAGGCATTCTTTACAATCACTCATCCTGTGAGGCCCAATTAACAAAGACCGGCTTGCTGAATTAGATAACACTCAGAGTCCACTGAAATTAATGTGATGCTGTCTGAGCATCCTTCACTTAATAGTTGAAAATCAAGTTTAAATGAAAGAAAAGAGGGAAGTCCTGTTAAGAGCTAAAACAATTGTGACTAGAAAAGAAGTGGATTAAGACAGGAGTTTTGCAAGGACAATGAAGACACACAAAGATTCTCCTTTTTTTTTTTTTAAGTGAAGTAGTTTGCTGCTTTTTTGTCCCACGTTATTTCTAATGATGCTAGTGCCATTTACTATTAAGGTTTTCTCATTGTTAACTTTGGCTCCTGTGATGAGATTACAATTGTGGGGCACCTCTTTAATAAGCAACGATTCCCATACTCTCATCAACCCACTTTTTGGGGCTACCTCATCACCACAGATAGTTTCTCAAGTTACGTGGTTGTCATGTTTGGATAGAATAGCTGAGGGGATAGAAATGTCATATCTGGCCTTTGGTGGTCAGATGGGATAATTTGGGACACTAATATCAGGGAGCAAGAGAAAAGAGAAGAGAGTTTCATTTTGAGAATGAGGGACCTGGAGTTTTCTCTCAATTTGTTCCTCTATTGAGTCAACACAGCTTGGCTCACAAAAAAGGGAGAGCTTTAGGTCAGGAGCTGTGTGGAGACAGTTTACGTAAGCTCTGATGCCAGGGAATTCTTTGGGTCTCCTTGCAGTCATATCTCTATATAATCTAAAGTAGCATTGATTGACTATTGAAGGAACCACATCTAGTTCTCCTGGACTAGAAGAATGCCCCAAGGATACCGAAATTGGAAGATATGTGCATAATATTGGGGGGAAACTCTGAAAGAGGAAACAAGGACCATCTCTCTTCCCCCTCAAGAGAAATTAAAACTAAAAGTAGTGCAACTGGGAAGTGAAATTTGACATAATGAGTTTCCAGGGATATTACATTGCCCCTCTTGTAATCACTGCAGATTCATATGAAAAAATCAGTCAGACCTTAATTCAGCCAAAAATATTTATATTGTTGACATGGTACAGGAAATGTAGAGTACTGATTTTCAATTTTTTTTTTCATTCTTCAGATCACATCCTAAGAAAGAGATCCCATAATGAACCATCAGGAAAGGCTCTGCGGATCACTGATGGTTAAGGCTAAGATTTTGTCACGGATATTTTTAGTAAAAGTCATGGACAGGTCACGGGCAATAAAGAAAAAATCATGGAAGCTGTGAGCTGTCCGTGACTTTTACTAAAAATATCCAAGACAAAATGGGGATCTGCGGGTTCCCACAGGGCAACTGTACAGGGTCTAGGAGCTGCCCGAGCAGCTTGGGGATACCCCTGCCGCTTACAACTCCAGGGGCCCCTGCTGCCCATGGTGGCTGGTAGCTCGGGGGTTCCCCGCTGCCCGTAGTGGCCGGGAACTCAGGGTTCCCTGCCACCCCTGGCAGCCAGGAGCTCTGGGGGTTCCCCCACTGCCCCTGGTGGCTGGGAGGTTGGGGTACCCCCACCGCCTGCGGAGGGGGGGTACCCCACAGTTCCCTGCCTCCGTGGGTGGGGGAGGACCCTGCAGCTCCCGACCACCTGAAGTCACGGGGGTCTGCGACCTCCATGACTAAATCGTAGCCGTATTGATGGTCCATTGAGCACAGTTTCAGATCTTCTCTAATAGATCATAACACATGTCTAAGTGGTGAATGACCATTAATGAATATCATTAAAATCAGAATTGTGATACCCTTTGAAACACTTTGAAAAATATGTCGTAGTGACATATGAGCATAGGAATAATGCAAATATCAACCACCAAACAACAATAATGTACATACACACCTCCTTTACACCATCATTTATCAGAATTGGATTTTTTTTAGATGCAAAGTGGTTTTAATCAATAGCTAGAAATCAGCTTGCTTGGCATTGATTTATTAAGCAAATTCTATACGATGATTATAAGGAACTACGGCTGACACTGATCACTTTCTAATTGCCTGATGGATTTAACACCTTTCAGTCAATGCTGTGAACATACTGCAGTCTCTACAATAGCATAACTATGTTTATTGCAGAACTGGTGACAAACAGGAAAACAATCTGGAAGGCACAAAATGGAACCATCAGAATGAGAACACAGTTTGCATAATCAGCACGTAGGTGTTAGTAAGTAACCCAAATGTGTGCACAAAGCCTTCATGTGGCATACTTATATATTTGTGAAAGGTGTTGTTAAATGTCACTCCTGGAGTCACAGTCTGGCTCTGGTCTCCCCACTATCTCTCCACATTTTCTTTTTAAATGCTTGTTACATTTTGTCTAACTTAGGGTGCAAGCTCCTCAGGAAAGGGATCGTTTCTTCTTCCTGTCTTGGGAGGCAGCTAGAACAATAATTAGTTAAAATAATAGGTAATGAATCTTATGGCTTTTGAACAAATATTGATCAAAATGCCTTCAAAGGAGGGAAAATAATGTCAATTAATAGGAAAAATACATGTCCGTTAAAGTTAGATTAACATGCATGTTAATTAATGTATATAGTATTCAAGCTACCCATTGCCAGACTATTTCATAATGTGAAGGAAAAAGCCAATAAATTCATAATACAAATTCCATGCATAATGTTGCTAAAATATGACATTGTAGGAAATTTGAGGGGGGGCATTATTACAATGTTTGCTGACAAGGATTCTGAAGGATTCTCTTGGCCTTATTATGTCTGTGGGAAAGGATGAACCACTAGAGGGTTTCTTGCACCTTCTTCTCAATCATATGGTTATGCCCACTGTGAGATACAGTATACTGAACTAAATTGAATATTAGTCCAGTCTGGTACTGGCAATTCCTATGTTCCTATAAAATTACATAACATTATTACATTACCTTTAAGATCTGATTTAGAAAGGTACCAAGGAATTTTAAACAACATTGACATAATATATAAATTACCCCTTGTGTCTAACTCATGTAGGGATTTTAGAGCAAAGATTTTTTTCATGTTCTATGCCAGCGCAATACTGAACCAAAGTTATTGACTACGTGTTTTGTATAGAGTACAATTGGGCCCTGGGTTTGGTCTGTAAATGCTACTGTAATACAAATAGACTGGATTTTCAAGGGAGACAGAGGAAGTTTGGGACCCAGGTGCCCATTTCAATGGACACCTGAAAATAATAATAATAAGGAAAATACCAATCAAATATGTAATGACAGTGTGTATTTAAAAACAATCCAAACAACAGAGCTGTGTGTATGTTTTCTCTCTATCTTATTGTTATCTGTTGGCCATGCAACAAATAACAACATACGCCTAGTTCCCCAAAGGTATTTAGATTCCCAATTCTCACCAAAATCAATGGGAGTTAGACTCATAAATACCTTTGAGGATCTGGAGCATATTTTTAATATAAATGGAAAGATCATAGGCTACAATCTTCCACCTCTATTTATGTATTTGTAACCCTTCTGCCCCTCTGAGTTGGCAGTAACAAGGGCCGGGTTCAGTATCTAGGGGTTCCGTTTCAATAACGCAATGCAAAACCGGCTCGAGCCCCCACCCAGTGACCTGGGACAATTACATACCACCCCCTGGGCGCCTCTAGGAGGCAATACTTCCCTTCTCGCAAGCACGGAGTCTGAGTGTAGCAAAAGCCTTTTAATAAAGGAGGGAAACAATGCGGCATTATATTGAGGAAACCCCACAAACAGGATTCATAACACAAACCATGAGCAAAAGACCCACCTCCAAGTAAGTTTGGCAGTGTCCTTTTCCCCTCAGGGTCTCAAGTCCAATCACCCCAAAATCCAACAACCCCAAAGTCTCTGTCCCTGGTCAGTGCTGCCCCAGAGTTCAAAAGTTTATCTTCAGAGTTTTACCCCCCCAGCCTGGGCGGAAATGGGGGGGGGGGCACAAAGGATGTTAAGGGGCACCTGACGTGGTTCGAGGCCGACTGCCCCACCTCTCCATGGAGTTCTGCTGCAGCCTTTACCACGAATGGCTCCGCTCTACCAGCCGCGCCACGCCGCACTGCTCCGCTCTTCCAGCCGTCTCCGCAAATTGCTGCGCTCTGCTCCCCGTTCCGTGGGCCGCTCCAACCGTCCCACAAACTGCTCAGCTCTGCCAGCCACGCCACTCCACCAGCCGTCCCATGAACCACTCCAGCTGCCCCCACAAATGGCTCAGCTCCGCTCCGCTCGCTGTTACATGGGCCGCTCCAACCGTCCCACAAACTGCTTGGCTCTGCCAGCTGCTTAGCAATATATCTTTAGGCTTCCCCACTGGTTAACAAAGCACTCAGTGATCTCAGCTCAGCAATTTTAGCTCTTTTAGTGATTTCAGCTCTTAGTGATTTCAGCTTGTAGTAGGGGAGCCCCAGTGCTGGTGCACCATTGGCCCAAAGTGAATTCAGTTCAGCAACTTCTAGCTAGACTCCTAATAGAAGCAAACTTAGCTCTGCTATTCAACAGTGGAGAGAGGGGGTAGTGCAATTGGTGTTCCAGGCCCTCAAAAGGGGGCCTATACTATCAGGTACACATACCTGTCCCCAGCCTCTCTCAATTCACTGGGTTTTGTAACCCATGCCCCTTGTCTAGCGAGTGCTACTTAGTTACTGGTGAGTTCCTCTGTCATACAACAGTTCCACTGGCCTTGATTCACAGAATCAGGGTAACAACACTTTATTCTTCCTGCCCCAATAACAGAGAAACTGGGGATCCCACACCAGCCAAAGTAACTACTTTCAGTTGTTGTTGTCCCAGGCTAGGCGGGTGGGTGTGCCTATACAAACAAGATCAGCCTCTGAAGTTCTTTTCCACCCTCGCCATAATTCATCAGATGTCAGGGTAGAGCTTATCCTGACTCTGCTTACATATTTATTGTAGTGTCTGAGTATTTATGTTATCATTTCAGAAGCCTCATCTTGTCCACCCTTTTTTGTGACTACTCTGTGTGTGCACTCTGTGCACTGAAGCCTCATCTCAAGAAAGATGTGGAGAAATTGGAAAGGGTCCAGAGAAGAGCAACAAGAATGATTAAAGGTCTTGAGAACATGACCTATGAAGGAAGGCTGAAAGAATTGGGTTTGTTTAGTTTGGAAAAGAGAAGACTGAGAGGGGACATGATAGCAGTTTTCAGGTATCTAATAGGATGTCATAAGGAGGAGGGAGAAAACTTGTTCACCTTAGCCTCTGAGGATAGAACAAGAAGCAATGGGCTTAAACTGCAGCAAGGGAGGTCTAGGTTGGACATTAGGAAAAAGTTCCTAACTGTCAGGGTGATTAAACACTGGAATAAATTGCCTAGGGAGGTTGTGGAATCTCCATCTCTGGAGATATTTAAGAGTAGGTTAGATAAATGTCTATCAGGGATGGTCTAGACAGTATTTGGTCCTGCCATGCGGGCAGGGGACTGGACTCGATGACCTCTCAAGGTCCCTTCCAGTCCTAGAATCTATGAATCTCTTAAAGTGCTGTGTTTTCAAAGCTGGTCTCAAGAATAAGAGTATTAAGATTTTAATGACTCAAAAAGAAAAACCTTCATTTGTTTGAAAAATCAAACAAATAAATAAATAGAGGCCTCATTGCATGTCACAGTTACAGGGCAAGCTGTGCCTTAGACCTCTTTGCAGTCCCTCTCTAGTTCACCCCTCAGGTGACAGACTTTGGGCTGGTCTACACTGGGGGGAGGGTTCGATCTAAGATATGCAATTTCAGCTATGCTATTCGCGTAGCTGAAGTCGAAGTATCTTAGTTTGACTTACCTGGCCTCCCTCATGGTGCCAAGTCAACCGCCACGGCTCCCCCGTCGACTCTGCTTACTCCTCCTGCCGAGGTGGAGTACGGGCATCGATTTGGGGATCGATTTATTGTGTCTAGATGAGACGCGATAAATTGATCCCTGATAGGTCGATTACTACCTGCCGATCCGGTGGGTAGTGTAGACGTGGCCTTTGCTTCCTTCACCTCTCTCTGGGTGGAACCACATGATTCACCAACTACTCTGGATCTGTAGGTGACAGCATTGTTTCCCACTCCAATAATGTGACAGGTCCAAATGTATTTGGCACCTGCAAGAAACTTCTCTCCAGGACCCTGTGATCAGCACCTGATTGAAACGTGACACAAAACAGCTTCTTCAAAACAAACATTATTTATTCATCCAAAGGAATGCTCCAATCAGGGGAAAGGGTTAAATCAACAGAAGGCCTACATGTCTGGGTCTTATCCAAAGTTGATTATTTCCCTCAAATCTTGGGCAAGGCTCGCTGCCTCAGATCCATCCTACAAACAGCTCCTGACAACTGAACCCACCTTCTTTTCTAGAGGGAGACTTTTAAAACTCTTTGGTGCGTTATATGATCTTAGACCCTCAGCCTTGGCAAACAACCTGTGTAACTTTGCCTGCTGTCTGGAAATAGCATCTTCCTAATTAATGGTCTCGTTGTTGTTCTATTAACTCCTTTGATTTTGTTTACCCACAGATGTCTTATCTTTGGCCATTGTTGGTTTCCTGCTTGTGCTTCCTAACATCCCATGTTGATTTAATTCCACATAGGCAGACAGAACAATATCAAGCAGGTAAACTGAGGCATGACTAATATTCATAAAGAATAGTTCAGCTATCTCCCACATTCTCCACAGTGCCTCTAGGCACAGCCCACCACAAAGTGCAGAGTGGAGATGCACTCCTCCAAAGGGAAACAACAGGAGACATTCTGCCTCAGGAAGCTTTCTGGAGCTTTTCATGGTTTGCAGTTTAGTCTCTCCTCATGAGGCCACCAATTGCTCTTAGGGGCATGGGAGGGAGATGGAGATAGAGCAGCCACTGTGCTCCCATGAGTACTAGGCCTGGTATTCTGCCTCATCTTTATGCAGGCTGTGAAACTTGGGATGGATCCTGCTACCATCCCTCCACTGCACACCCATGTAAAAGCCAGGCAATATTTGGCCCCATGCCATCTGTTTGATTCCCTCCTCATGTCACTGGACTGTTTGTATTTATTGTACTTTATGAGAAAGTTAACCACTTTGGATTCTTCTCCTACACACCTAATTCCTCATGTTATCCTGCCTCCTTCTAGCCTGAAAAATTTTGTACAGAGTAAGGAGAGTTAACACGATTCCTGTCACTGAGATATCAGATATCTCACCATGAACTGTATATCAAGCAGCACTTCCTAATTAAATCCTTGAGTAATCTGAATAAATACTCTCTTTTCTTTGGATATCCCTCATCCACTTGGAATGAATCCTCTGAAGTGGTGGCTCAGAGCAAAAGCGAACAGAATAGTGACAGCTACAAAGATGAGAAGTACAAAGTTTTCTTATATTTTAGGTTCTCTGTGTATTGCATATAGCTCCTGGAAAGACCTGAACCCTCACGTGACTCAGCCAGAATAAAGCCATATGCAAAAAATGTGTACTCATACCAATCTCTGATCCTATCTGTGGGTGCCAACAGTGAAAGAAGAATTTAATATAAAGACTCCAGGTGAGATCCACAGCAGAGGATCTGGCCTAATATTTATCAAAGTAAGGGGGACTTTAAAATATTTGTTTATATTGCCTTTTCTACCTGCTTTGCTTCAATTTCCTTGTTTTGTGGTACAACCAGGCAGTAGACAAAACAGAAGCAACTAAATCTGCAGAACTAGAAGACTCCAAGGAGTAAACTATTATCCAGTTGCAAGCATTTGATGGAACAGTTGTCCAAACAAATAAAATCAACAACAAAGCAACCTCTAGCACGGTCAGAAAGGTTAATAGCCAACTTCAGTTGGCATTTAGGAGACAAGTGCATTACAGAAAGAGCCTTCTTGAAGTGCAGAGTGGAAGCTTCTGCAATTAATGAAGCTCACATAGTGTTAGCACTGATTTTGGATCACTAATTATGTTGTTCATGTAGTTAGATTAGTCTTTTTAGAAACAGAGTAAGCATGTGGTAATTAAATCCGGGCTTCTAATGGCCAGGTGATATGACATGGGGGGAACTGAGATTCTGTATCAATGTAAAATGCAAAGAACCTCATTTCCTAGACTAGTAGAGATTAGGACTGTTAGCCAGTAAAATATTTGGAGGGAGAAAGGATGGTGTCACACTCATCTCTATAGGAACCTCTTGCCAGCCAGCATGTGAGAAAGCATTAACAGTGACCATACACATGTTCACATATTCTGACCTATGAGTCTTCTCTAGCTATATTGTCAAGTATTGAATAAGAATTTACAAGGTAAAACTTTACAGGTAGTTGAAATTTTTCACAAACAAGTTTGCTCTTGGAAAATATGGTTTAGTCAAAATTGAAATATGCCATGATTTTTTTCAGTTTACCTACAGGGAGAATGTAAATGAAAAGATTTCTTATTCATTTCAAAATGTCAAATTGTTTCATGTTGATTTAAAATATCTTTATGCTTCAATATTTCCAATTCAAAACATTTCAGAATGTTCGGTTTCAGGATTTTTTCTGATATCTCAATATTCTGAACAGACAGAATTTTGAAAAGTTGAAATTTTTCTACAAGCTAATTCCATTTTCAAAACAGCCCTATAAAAGATATAGTATAGTAAATCATATAATTCAAGCCTCCATGGATGCAGTGCTCCTTACAACTGAGGAACAAACAAGGGCTTTTAGAGGTGTTTTTCTGACCTCAGATAGTGGATGGTCTTAGAGCATATCTACACTGCATACCAGTGGTGGTGGCATGTAGGATATTTGTAGCTACACACTGCAGTGTTCAGACTATGGTGTGTAGCTGCATGGGTCTGTGAAATGGAGGCAGTGATGAAAGGCTCCAGCAGCAGGGAGGCAGCCGGACAGAGTAAATAAAATAGAAGACTAGATGGGGGAGTCACTGCTTGGGCATGTAGCGAGCCATATAGGGTACATACCCACAGGATTCAGATGTGTCTTTACACATCTACCCAGTGCCTAGCCATCTGCACTGGTATTTATACCTGTGCTAGGGGGGCATGTAGTGCATATACTGTACACACTGCTGTAAAGTGTGTGCAGTGTAGATGTACCCTTATGACGTCAAGGCTATTGCTTTTCCTGTGCTCTTGGTACCTAGTCTTTGCCTCTTGGAGCAGCTCAAGCTGTTGACTCTGAAAGATCAGCACATTCCTTAAATGGTTTGAAATCCATCTATCTGACAGATCACCTCATTCCCCCTGTTCCACCACAGCAACTGAAATCCACTGAGTCACTTACTGTGTCTGTCAGGGTTCCCTTCCCACTCTGAACTCTGGGGTACAGATATGGGGACCCACATGAAAGACCCCCTAAGCTTATTTCTACCAGCTGAGGTTAAAAACGTCCCCAAGGCACAAATCCTTTCCTTGTCCTTGGACGGTATTGCTGCCACCACCAAGTGATTTAGACAAAGATTCAGGAAAAGGACCACTTGGAGTTCCTATTTCCCCAAAATATCCCCCCAAGCGCCTTCACCCCCTTTCCTGGGGAGGCTTGAGAATAATATACCAACCAATAGGTTAACAAAGTGAGCACAGACCAGACCCTTGGGTTTTTAGGACACTAAAAACCAATCAGGTTCTTAAAAGAAGAACTTTATTATGAAGAAAAAAGTAAAAGAAGCACCTCTGTAAAATAATTTTACAGGGTAATAAAAAGATTTAAAACATAGAGGATTCCCCTCTAGGCTCAACTTCAAAGTTACAAAAACAGGAATAAACTTCCCTCTTAGCATAGGGAAAATTCACATGCTAAAACAAAAGATAATCTAATGCATTTCCTTGCTATTACTTACAATTTCTGTAATTTTAGATGTATCATTTCAGTAGGTGCTGGGTTACCTGCTTGGTCTCTTTCTTTGTCCAGAGAGAGAACAACAAACAGAGCACAAACAAAACCTCTCCCCACCACCCGATTTGAAAGTATCTTCATTCCTTATTGGTCCTTTTGGTCAGGTGCCAACCAGGTTATTTGAGCTTCTTAACCCCTTACAGGTAAAGGAGGGATTTTACGCTACCCTGAGCTGTATGTTTATGACAGTGTCCATCCCAAGATGTATACAGATCTGACTTGAGTCACTATATAACTAAGTGTTGTAACATACCTCCTCACCCCAATTTCTCTTCAGATATTATGGTGATGGGGGCGGGCATGTAAGTACCTAGATAGACAGGCAAGATTCACAAGGCAAAATGGAAGATTGATATAAACACTCTTTCTAAAAGTTGAAAAATGAACACTCAGAAAATTCAGAATTATGAAAATTACAGATGGAGAAAACCAACTAAGATGAACTTGGAAAAAATTGTTATTTCTGTTTTTTAAAATGTTTAGAGTTCACACTTCAGTTTGGCTCAGAGGATCACTTACACAGTTGATGCATGTGAGCAGAGTCACATGTCTTTGAAGGAACTTGGGCAGTGTTATTTGCACATGGTATTTTGGTTGTACTAACACTTGGTTTGCATGACCAAATTTGGGTGTGACTGCATTTCTAGTGCAAAGATATTTTTCCCCTCGGTTGAAAATTTGGCCCCTTCCCTTACCTAGCTTATCCCCTTGTCAATATTGTATCAGTCCTAGAATACTGTATATTAGTACTTTGTCCATTCTATTTAAGTATCCCAAAATATAGGGCTAGTGTGTCTTTTCACTCTTTAATTTTTGTAATTGTTTCAGAAAGGCAGTTTGGTATAGTGGAAAGGGCACTGGAATGGGACTCAGGAGGTGGTCAGTGAGGCAATTGGAGGGGTTATAGGAGGAAAGCAGATGAGAAATGTCTGCATCAGCAACGTGGGAGAAAGAGAAGAAGGAGGTAGTAATAGGGGACAGAGGAAGTCACTTTGGATCTTGTCAATTTTCTCTTTCAAGAAATTAGCAAGATTCTATTCAGAGAGGGAAGGGGGGTAGGTGATAGTGAAGGTTTGAGAAGGGAGTCTGAGGTGGCTAATAACCAGCTGAGATTGTGTGTGAGGGAATGAATCAGAGTGGGGCAGCAGAGCTATTTAGTTTGATAAATAGCAGAACTGAAGGAAGAGAGAGTGAATTTGTAGTGGAGGAAGTCAGCATGGTCGTGGACATTGATGAAGCTAACAAGGGAGGCTGACTATCCCCCCTCACCCCACACATATCTGGCAGCCTTTAGATATATGTGTGGCACTTTTTCACATTGTCTGGAGAGCAAGCCCATCCCACACTCACGAAGCAGCAGCTCCTGTCCTGTGGGATTGGGCCCTGCACAATGCCATGTGACATCATGCACGGGGTTACAGTGCTGTGACCTTGTGCACCATGTCTCAATAGCGCTCACTGAAATTTGGCCTTACCAGCCCTCTGTCATGGCGGAGGGATAACTGCGCCCAACCTGAGTGGTGCTGTGCCGCATGCAGCAGGTCACAACACCCAGAATGGGGAATTGGACAGGAGCCACTGCTGCAGCATGAGTGTGGGATGGACTCACACTCTATGCCCCCCTCTCCATGGGGCCTCTGCACTAGTGCAGGAATAGGGTTTCAATGCCAGGACAGAGGTTGCTGCTGCAGGTGTTCTATATCCCCTTGGCCATCACCTCCCCCGGTTGAAAATCCTGGCTCCACTACTGGTTATGGAACTTCTGCCAGAGATTCTCAGCTGCATGAATATAGGAGCAAATGTTGGGGATGAACTAAGGTCTGGTAGAGTGGATCTTGTGGTGGGAGGGAAGGGCAAAAGAGCCAAAGATAGGAAGAATCAACAGTCTTGTCAACTGAAGAGAGACAACTGAGAGAAGAAAAGAAGTCATGGATACTGATGGACTGGAAGTCATGGAAGGACCAGGTGGCCAGGTGAGAGAGAGCAGGCAGATGGGGAAGATGAGAGAGTCTAGGTGGTGGGCAGAGAAGAGGAGCTCAGTGGTGAATAGATCAGAAAGAGAGCAGTGTTTGAGGAAGACCAGGTTTTGGAGGTGACCATCTTGATGAATCGATTTGTTGATCCAGGCATTGAGATCAACTGACTTAATTTTACATTAAGTTTTTCCTGTCTCTTGGGAAATGTTTTTCTTTTTGCATCACTTCCCCAGTCTCTCTTCTGAATAGAAGGAAATAGATCATCTGAATATTTGAAAATATTACTAACACTTATAAGATAGATATACACACTATTTTAACTGTAAAATGACCATTAAAAAAAAGGGTACAATTTTGACTCCTCATACTGAGAATTAATATGCCAAATTTTAGCTTGGAGCAAATTCTTTGGTTTTTATTAGAAACTGAGATAAAGCATTGAAGGACATTCCATGACAAATGATTGTACCAAGTATGTTCTCATCAAAATCCAAACTACTCCCATAGCAGGAAAGAGAAAACAAAACAAAACCCCAAGCCCTACAGAAATATGGGGGCGGGAGGCGGGAAAGATAACAGGAAAGTAGTGAAAAGGCAAAATGCTTCCTAACTCTATGCTGTGGAATCTCTCTCTCTCTCCCCACCCATCTATTATTAATCCTTCTTCTCCTATTCCCCCAGATCAGTCTTCCAAATGAAGCAACTTGCATATTATGTGTTCTGGAGATGGATCAGCAGGGAGATGCAGCAGCAGAAAGAACTATGAATAGCTGGCACACAAGTGTCCAGCTTACAACTGATAGCTGGCCATCTAACAGCCAGACATGTCTTGTGTGTGGTGGTTGGAGTGGGGGAGATCATTCTCGGATGGTCATGGAAAGAGAGAGCAGAAATAGGGTGCTTGTCTGTAACAATGCCTCTAACAACATGGTTGGTGTGAGTGATACACATGAAGAGATTTTTACTAGACCTGACTACTTTTATAAATACAGACCTCCCCGACATCTGAAAAATGTCTTATTATGGAAATATTCCTCCGGTGTTTTTGTAGAGGCAGACTGAATTTACTAGTTAGTTCCATGGTTGTTTTCCAAATCTGGTCTGATCAGTTCGGGTTTCTTTGTCCTCCCCTCCCCATTAAGGGTGCAAGGTATTAGATTTCAAGAAAAGAAATAAGGGGAAATTGAGAAACAGTGAACATGGTTCACTGGGAGGAAGTAATAAAATGTATGAGATTGGAGCCAGACTGCAGCATCCTAACAGCGTTCATACTGAAATGGATGTGCAACCCTCTACAATTCTACTGTAAAAGGAAACTGTAAGGAACAAGAAATAGCCAGTGTTGCAGCAAGAGGGATCTGCACAATGATAAAAAAAGTACTCAAAATTGAGGAATTGTATGTATGGGAAGGGAAGTTTAGGTGGCAGAATGACAACAAGAAAATATAGTTGATTAGTGCCCGATTATACTTTCTGTTAGATAAATGCCTGCACCCATTCACTTCAGTGTCAGCAAAAAATATGAGGAAGATCAGACCCTTAAAATGTCAAGTGTATAAATATAGAGAAGTAGAAAGTATTCTGCTTGCTAAAGGACCAAAAAAAAAAAAAAGTGTTAACAAACATACCTTTATTATTTTCACAGCACCTAGGGGCCTCAACCAACATCAGGCCCCTGTTGTTCTGGGATGGTACAACCACACAGTAAGAGACTATTCCTGAACTGAAAAGCTAACAATCTAAATAGGCAAGACAGAGTAATGGTGAGAAGGGAAACAGAGATGAAGTGACTTGCCCAAAGTTACACAGCAGGTCAGTGGCAAAATCAGGACTAGAATTCTGGTCTCCTCACACTCAGGAAGTACTTTACCTATTGTCCCATGCTGCCTTTTTGTACAGATAGAGAATAAAAGCTTGGGAACAATAGATGAAGAGGGAGAGGACAACAATAATGATTATAAAATGGCTGAGCTACTGAACTTCTTTTTTAACAGGAAAAATAGAAAAAAAGGGAGATGGATGATTAGGACCAACTTGTCAATGTCAACATTCTCTCACTATTTAAAAGTTGTAAACACCTAGGAGGGAGTAGAGTGTATTTATTGCGCTCCAAAATCTAAAACCATTGGGATAAAAATGAGCAAAGTAAAATTCAGATTGAATATCAGGAAAATTTCCTAAGAATGAGACTATGAAATGATTTCCCAAGGAAAATGGTGGTACTGTCACTTGATTCTGGACTGGATAAAAGCCTGATAGAAAACAATTCTGCACTGGCGGGATGAGAGGGACAGGGTGAACAAATAGCTCTGTTCCATCTCTAGGGTTATATCGTAACCCCCCTGAAGTCAACAGCAAAATTTCCATTCACTTCAATTTCTGTGATTCCACTGCCTTCAGAAATGGTAGACTAATCGTGCTGGGTGATGCTAATAAGTCTGTTCTAGAGTCAGTCTCTTTTGCAGCCACAATCTTCTATGAAGTCTGTTTCCTACAATATACCTAGCCTGTACAGGGAGTCTTGCTTCAGAAGGATGACACTGACACAGCTACCTGGGTTTATGTTTATGATGATAAGGCTCCTTCCAGTGATGTATGCTTTTATGGACTGAATACAGGATTTCATTTCTGGCTTGAGACATGAATAAAGTACTATTGACAACATGGATTTTTCCCTTTCAAATTCTCTACTGATTAAGAGAACAAAGACAGAATAGAGTATAAAGTCCATTTCCCCACCCCATCCCAAATAATGAAGAGAGAGAACCATAATGACTTCTGTGCCTGTGGGCCTCAGGGCATTTAACCAAACATAACTAAAACCATTACAAGAAAAAAGGCAGCATGGTTCAGTAAATTTTACAATTGGTGAAGGAACTGAAGGAAGAAGTGCAATGACCCCTGACATTCAAGAAACAACAAAATCACCCAAAAACTAATTATTCAGTGAGAAATTTCAATGAGATTTTTTATCATTAGCAGAGTGTTATGGGTAATATGACTAAAGAGCACAATGTGCTTTCAATACTTGGAAAAATGAAAACTGCGCCAAATAGTTGCCAAGTTGTGGGTATGATTTCATATCATTCCATTCCACGATCAGTGAATTTGGAGACAAATCCTTGTGTCCTCCACACCTTGGTAATATGACACTGCAGTAGAACATTTCATTTTTCAGATACTATAATGATGGTCCTGACCTCCTGTGGTCACAGTTCATAAATATTCTATGGCCATTTTCACTGGTGTGTTTATCACAATGTACTGCCAAATTCCAATTTGGATAACTATATTCTGCCTACATAAATTCCCCATGTAGTTTTAACTGGATAAGATTTTTTTGCTTCCTAAAATGATTTGAAGTCATGCTATCTATAGTTAAACAGTTACTGTGTTCCACTTAGGATGTGGCTGCATTTCAGTGGTGAGTGCAATGAGACTTGTATAGCCCTTTATCTACCTTGCAGAAGTATATTCAAGCTTAATAAACATGTTTAATGTGCTTTGAGATCATCAGGTGAAAAATACTATATAAATAATATTTAGCACTTACAATGTATAGTACTTTATAATTTCAAAGTGCTGTACAAGCATTTAATTAGCTGGAAAGTGCCACCTTACTAATAAATACAAAATATTATTATTGTTATGTAATTGTCCTTTGGCTCACTGATCCACATAATGGGGATGACATGAACATTTTCCTTTCCCCCCAGCTTGTTTTAATCTTGTACATTAATCTTCTGTGTATTTCCTCCTAAAGCTGATGGATTGCATTTCTCAAGCAGAATGTGTGAGAAGGAATAGAATGACAGAGTCAGCTATCATGTATTTTATTGTCAGCTTTAAATAATATTAACTAGCAACAACAATCAGCATAAAGATCAACTCTACAATGGTCTTATTCCAAATCTACACAAATGAGTGATTATGGCTATTGCAGCACGAGGTGTCTGTGGTGTTGGCCTAACCACTCATGCTGAACAAGAGACTATGTTTATTTTTGTATATGTCAAAACACTTTTTTCCACATATGGAGAAAGGTGACAACTGGGCAGAATAGTCAACTAATTTTCTAAGAATTACGAATTATTGTGCCTTTTACTCCCTTTCACTACCAGCAACAGGCCTCAGTTTTTTGGGACCTCCACTACAGTCAGTTTCCTCCATACAAGTTGTTTAAATACTGTTATTCTTAAGCCTCAGCTTGTGAACACTGCCTGCATTGTTAGTCTCCTCTTTAAAGAGATTTTGATCTCTTCATAGTTTAATTGTGCATTAGGGAAGATTTTTTCTTCCTTCCTGTTGAATGTAATGGGAGCTGCAGGTATGAGATCAGGCACACCTCAGAGTATTCCAATATACAAAGTGAAACAGCTGCCCTCAGCTTTGAATGGTCACATTGCTTATTAATAGGGCAAATCTTGAGTTCCCATTAAAAGGAATACGAATGAAAGTATAAACTCAGCAAAGGATTTGGCCTAACATTTTGTTTTCTTTTACACAAATAATCAACCCTTTCTAGTTCACTAACCTGTGCCCAACAGGTTAGAGCTAATAGTAACAACCTAGCATTCTAAGATTAGTGTTGTTACTCTTGTGACACTGTGACATCTAAAGCAGTATGAAAACACTCAGAGTGACAGGTGGCATTCTCTCTGTTACTCTGCCTTTGCACATGTCAGTGACATCTCTTCATGGACACAGTAGGGCTTTGATTCCTTGGTGTTTTGTATTCATGCATTTTCCACAGCACTGCTGTGGATCTACAGTATGCTAGGAATTGCAGAAATTCAAAGCATGTGAGTAAAAGGATAGATGATAAATTGTTGATTGGAGAAAAATAGCTTTGGTCAAGCATGGAAAATAACCCATGGGAGCTCTGTGTTCTAGAAAGACTACAAACTCCCATGGGAAAATAAATGATTGCTATTGTTTGACTTACAATTTTCTACCATTCCAGAGATGCTTCCTACTAATACGAATCTTAAAAATAGATGATAGTTAGCAGAGGTCACAAATGCACCCTCTCATAGCCTGGTAGTATATTTTAATCCTGCAAGTGTCATTGTGCCACACTCTGGTTCAACACTGGTTTCCCAGTTTAGTATTCAGAGAGCTAATTCATTTTGTTGCTGGCAGCACTGCATTAATGATCAAGCTACGACAATGAACACTGTCTGCATAACAAATGTGTCTTTCTCAAGCTGCAGTAAATACAAAGTGATTAACATGAAATAACTGCTTCGGCGAACTGCCTCTCCACTTTTAAATAGATACCAGTGTTTTTATTTAACCCTGCATTTGTCAGATTTGCTTTGAATAGGCTTCTTTACATTTATTTTTTGTCTGAGATAAAAATGAGTAGGGGCTTGCTACCTTCAAGCCTTCTTTTACAGAGCACTTCCTCTTGGATAGCTGCCTTTAGCACAACGGGTGCAAATGATTATTAATACTCTGTTCCGTGCTTCTGACATTTACTAAGGCAGAAGCATCAAATAGAACTAAATCACATCATGCTCCTTCTAGCTAGCCTAATCCTGCCATCCCTTCCGAGCTAACAGAAATAAGGTCTGAATAGGTTAATGCTGCAGTTGTTAATAACCTTTAAATCTAAAAGAGCACCAGGTGGGGTTGGTTTGCCTTCAGTCAGACAAGAAAGTATGAAGAGGAGAAGGTTACAGCACCTGCAGAAGCAAACACAGGTTGTTGTTCTCTCCCCCCGCCCTCCTTTTAATTCTGGCATAAGGAAGGATCATATTATGTCACCATATTATGAAAAGATGAGATTATCCTATTCTGAGACAGAGAGACAGTGCACTTGACAGGCAGCGTTTCCTTCAACATCATTTCCACCGAATCCCTGTGGGGGGAGCCCCCATCTGAAATGTAACAGAGTGAGTGGGAGAGTAAACACCCTCCATAAAACAAGTGGAAATGGTTCTCTCTCATCCAGTTTATCCTCTAAAGCTGTGCTGTTCACGTTTCCATTCTATTTCATCTCATTATAATGTGCCAAAAGCTTGGGCTCCAGAACAGTCTTTTAAAGACAGAGCTTTACTGGAAGACATATCATGTAAGGGAGTCCAAGATGATGTGGTGTTGTTTTGTTGTTGTTGCTGTTTTGCTTTTTCCTTATTCCACTAAGGCACTGCTGCAGGGATTTCTTGCTTTCAAGGTTTGGAAATTTTCCCCATTTAGACCAAAACAGGAGGCACTTTGAGAAGCTGGCTATAGAGCTGAAATACATGTGTCTATTGTGAAACTACATTTTTGGGGGTGTTCTGTGAAGCTTCATTCAAAGGGCTCTCACTCCCCCAAAGCAACCAACAGCATGTTAAAGTGAAATAAAAATCAGATGGGAGAGAAACAGAAAACAAAGAAACTATTGCTCAGATGTAAGGCAAACCAGAAAGAAACATTAACCATTTGTTTTAAAATGAGAGCTACTGAGCCACTCACCAGAGATGCTGTAGAAACACCTGTCCAAAAATAAATAAATAGATACACAAAAAGCACCCCTCTGGGCTCTCTTTAAACATTCAGAACCAGTTCTCTGCTCGCACGTTAAGTATAGATCAGGTTCATGGAAGTCTTGACTCAAAGGGCACAAAAATCATTCTGCCATGGCAAACCTATCCTGAACCATTAAAAAAAAAGCAAAGCTCTCCATTGGTTGTAAGGTCTCTGAAGAGCCCAAACTATGAGTGGAGCTATTAAGAGCAGAGTGATATTGTGAGAATCATCTTCACTGGGAGCAGAACGTGTGTCAAATAGTAAGAGCACAATATAACATACCCGAGAGCACTGGTGGGAGCAAAGAAAATGGGAAGATGAAACAGGGGGAAGAGGAAAATTTCCTTGAGCCGTCCCTTCAAGATCAGGGTTCAGATCCTCAGCTGGTGTAAACTGCCATGGCTCTATTGGCATCAACAGAGCTATGGAAATCTATTGCAGCTGAGGATCTGTCTCCTTTTCCTCAGCTAGTATAAATCCTCATAGCTCGTTTGCAGCCAATTGTGCTAGGATAGTTACACCATCTGAGGATCTGGCACCTGCTGTGCTGAGGGGAAGAGGAGATCTGAAATAAAGCCATTGCTCCTTAGAACCAATAAGATCCACAATAGGTTGAATCATCATCATCATCATCATCATCATAATTAATAAAAGTTAGCACATTACATCTGTGATGCTCACTGTTTGAGACTCCATGGTATGACTAATACAGTAATCCAGGAGTGCACAGTTGTTACTGGCTTGGTGAAATCTAATTATAGAACATGCCACCATCTTGGGGTGTCTGCCCTGTTTTCTGGCAGTCTGACCTGAGATTGGCACTCTCAATTGTGAGCCATACCAGACGGTGTAACAACATCCAGTGATCCTGAAGTGTTTTATAAACAAATTGAGCTTCATAAACCTAAACCACCACCACCCTTCACATCTCCCTGCACCCAATACACCTAATACTGTGGGACAATAGGGTGAATCTCATATGCAAGCAGAGCTCAGGAAGTCTGGTAACAATAGTGGGTCTGCCTGCCATGTAGGAATTTTACAGGCTCCCCCAGCAGTATTTTAAATTATGGTCACTGATGTTTTCTAAGGATATTGAAGATGCTGGAGTCAGATTCACACCAGTGCAATTTAACTGAGCTCTGTTCTGCATGTATCTCTTTGTAAGGTAAAGGTTATATGCAAGGCCTTTAAATGACGGGGCACTGATGGAAATTCTATAATTGATGAAAAATAAGCCTTTGATGAAAATGATAAAAAATAACCCCCTTTCATGCAAGCAAAGCAAGAATCCTAGCTCAAACCCATGACTCTCCAGTCAGTTAAACCAATTTCAATTGATTTTTCAATTAAATAAAATAACAGACTCACTGACAGACTGAATTAATGAATGAGTGAGCGATCAAAAAAAACAGGGGTGGGGGATGGGCAGCAGGATAATGGTCATGCACTGGCATTAAGATGAAGGAATCAAGCCAGCACTTTTACAGGAAAAGTTTTTTCATTAGAACAAAATGGCTAAATGTTTAATAATCGTTATTTTTATTGCAGGAGTATGCAAAAGTTCCAGTAAGTATCCAGTGCTCCATTGTGTAAGACACTGTACAAACACTTGGGAAGACGGACCTGACCTGACATTGCCTTTATGTGTATCATTTGCCATCCCAATTTTATTTCCTGCAGTACTTATTTCTGAATTGTTGTATAAAAATTCTTCAGCAGTACTATTATATGAAGTCCTTAGCTGGGAGGCTTTGGCAACACCTTTCAGGGTGTTGCAGAGAGTGAAGTTATGTCTGTCCACACCTCCATGAAGAGATGATGTCCCACAGTGATGATGTCATAACAACAGGACTGAGCATGCTCAGAGAAATCATTGACAGGAAATTCAAGGCAAATTGAATCACTTCTCATCATCTCTTCAGCACATCTCCCCTTCTCTGGGAAATGCAGAATTCAGTAACGAAAAATATTACTCTCAATCAAAAGAACCAATAAACCCAAAGACAAAGACAAAGAACCCAGGAAGCTGAAACAGGAGTAACCTAGAGCAAGATGTAAGTCAGATTCATGGAGGCCACTAAATGCCTATTTTCTTTCAACTAATAGGTATTTTAGAGGCCCTACTCAAGATGGGGGTAGGAAATTTCTCTCTGTGATATGACGACTTATGCAACAATTTATAATGTACACTACCCAGTGCCTTACATTGCCAAGGCAACTATTGCCCTATGCTGATGGGCTAACTAATTTAAGGATGGGCATTGTGACCTCCAAACCAATGGGCAGTGAGGTATGTGTGATGACATAAATTCAATATATAACATAACTGTCAACAGCCCACGTTTCTGAAAAGATCATGAATTATTTCTGTGAAGGGAATATTCCTGGCAAGAAACATGTAAGTGTCCATCATGAGTTTCCTTATCCTTACGCTGGCATTTAGCTGGATTAGTTTTAAAATAAATTTTAAAAAAGGTTTTGTTTGTTGCGTACTTTATGGCTACTCAAGCAAGAGAAATAGATGTGAGGTTGAGCTGGGGCAAATATATTTATTGTAATTAATTTTGCTTCTAGAACTACATCTCTCTAATCAAGTCTATTCTATTCCATTCGGGTTCTTTTTCCATCTTTCTTTCCCTTTAATTTCTCCACAGGAGGCTCTCAAAGCAGAGGTAGATCCACCAGATGAGAGTTTGAGACGCTTTTTGGGCCAAGTCTCCCCCTATTCTCACTCCCTTCACTTGTCTAGTACTGGTCATCTATTGTTGGAAGTTTTTTTATGTTTTTCCTCTGCATCATCAGGGATGGCCAAGCTGGCAATGGAACAATGAACAGGGAGGGCCAGGGTTCTGAGGCGGCATGCAGCATTCTCTCTGTCAGGCGCTTGGATGGCTGATTCTTGCTCACATGGTCAGGGTCTAACTTATTGCCATATATGTGTTCAGGAAGGAACTTTCCCCCAAGTCAGATTGGCAGTGACCTTGGGTGGGGGTCACCTTCTTCTGACATGTGTGGGTGTGGGTCATTTGCCAGGATTATCTGGATATCTCACTTTGTCATTTCCCTGTCGTTGCGGGGCCTCAAACACTGGTGCACCTCGGTCCCTTCTATTCTTTGCATATAGTCCATAATAGCTTCATCTCCTGTGATTTGTAATACTTTATTCTAATTTTGGTTGTTGGATTATTGTGAGGCTGCTTGGTGATGTTGGTGACCTGTGACATGCAGGAGGTCATGATTTGTTGGTCCCTTCTGGCCTTAAACTCTATGGTCTCCTCTCTCCATTCACCTAATCTCATATTACTGTTTGGAGTGAGCACTTTCCTTTTCTTCTGCAGCCCCTGCCATCGGCAACAGCATTCCTGTATCTTTCTGTGCATCTTATTGGCTGTCCATCTCTTTCAAAACTAATCTGAAAATATGTTTTCTACATTTATTCTTTTTCAGTTTGATTGTCTCTCTGCTATTAACTAAATGACTGCATTATTTAACCCCATAAAAGATTTTAAGATAGAGTTTGTATGAAATACACGACGGAAAGATTATTGTTTTAACTCAAGAAGAATATGTTGACTGGATGATAAAGCCTGCTTGTACAATCTTCATTGGCATTCCACAGTGCATAGTAAACTACATAACATTTGGGGATAACAGATTTCTGAACAGCTTTTGACAACCACTCTGAAACACTGATAAGAAGCATTAAGGAAGAAAGGAGGAACAGAACACCACATGGAGTTTGCATTAGTAGAGTTGTGATAAATTGTCAGTTTGCTGCTTGCTCTTTTATTCACGCACTATCACTAGGGAGCATAGAGAGACTGAAATAAACATCATGATTGGGAGCATTGCATGGAATGAGCTGCATTATTACCAAAAAAGGGAATAGTTTGGGAATTTATTGATACTTTGTTCTTTATGCTTTAGTCATCCCTTAAGTTGGGTACCAAAATCTATACAAAGACTGTTGCAAGTAATTAATATCACCATAACATTTATAGGCAATTCCAGAATAATGGTGTCTACTTGCAAAGGCAAAATTATAATGATTTTAATGACAGCCTCTGTACGTGACATATCAGACAAATATAAACAGTATTGTGGAACACTTTCTGCCCAAAGACTAGCTTGAGCTGCCAATTCATCAAATACTTAAGAGGCAAAGGCTGTGTGGTTGAGAATGCACAATAGAAAATGTGTTGAAACTGATTCCTCACAGTAGCATATTCTTCCTATCAAAACGAGTACTTATTTACTAGAATAGCTGGTGCCACACTCTCACTGAACCCAGGGCCAAAGAACCCAAGAAGTTTATGATCCAGTCTGTAAACTAGGTCTTGGAGCAGCAAGAAAATGCTGAAATTATCATACGCTTTTTCCAATTTACTCCCAAATAGAATATAAATGTAGCGCTGCTGCTGCCGAAATCAAGGAAAGGACTAAACCTTTCACAGCAACGACAATCAGAACAATAAGAAAACAAAGCAGAGTTTTTGAAAAAAGAAAACACACTGATTGTTTTCTGACTCATACAGGATTGAAAATGAGGCTCTTGACAACCTGCTTTGATGCTGCCTGGTATAGCATTGATGAAGAGTCATTGGATCTCTAGTGGCTACCCCTGTGAATTAATGAAAGGTGAGACAGAAATTGCAGAACTACCATGCAGAATGACCTTACCTGATAAGACTGTTCTGCCTTCTCTGCAGTAGGTGAGAAGGGCAGTCAGTATGCAGCAGCCTGTTTTTCGCACACCTTAATAAGAAAAATTGACCTGTTTATCCACCAGCTGTCTTCTTTGTTTCTAATCCAAGTCACTTCTACAAAATCATTTCTGTTCTTAAATGTTGAAATCAAGCAGAATCCCTTGAAGAATGGCTTTTTGTTGACAAAATATACCAAATCCGTGCTAAGGTATGGAAAAGCAGCTGCCAACAGACACATTTACAAGACTACTATGACATTTACACACTGCCTTCAACGCTCATATTTTTTACTGTAGACTTAATTTATGTGGCATATCAAGCACTATATAAATGAACACAGGCGCCTGAGCCCTGTCTAAGCAAATGGTTTCATTATCTTCTATATTTTATGTAGTGTAGCTCTGCTTTATAGGTCTATGCTGTACCTCTCAGTCATTCTTTGATGAAAGGCAAATTATGAAAAACCAAAAATAAAAGAGTAAGAAAATGGCTTCTTGATAAGGTCTCCTTTCTTGACTTTAGTTTCATGATGAAAGCTAGATGTTACCCTCTGTACTATAATTATATACACTATATGTAAGAGAACAGTTTTTGTGTGTGTAAAAAGTCCAAGCACTCATAAATTGGGAAATGACAGCATTAGGTTCCCTGAGCAGCCTTAATTTGCCCCCCTTGTGCCTATCTATTATGATACAGTCTTTATTTACATGATAACATACTGTTTTTCCCACAGGATCCCTGCCTCATTCAGTACACAGGATGGATCAGCTCTGGGGACAAACCAAGGTTGTGTACTAAAGGAAGATATTGTCTGGATGACTCTTATCTCATTTCTTGCAGAATTTGGAAGTTGTGTAGTGAATGAGGTGGGGGACTTCAGGGAGACAAAGCAGGGTCTCACAGAAGTGAGAATGGAGGATCCCCCCTACTGTCGCTAAATCCCAGTCTGCCTCTCCAGACTCATTTAATCTCACTATCCCTCCTCACCCTAGTGGTTCCATGTTCCAGTTTCTTTGCCCAACCAATCCCAGTTTTCCCCCCACACTCCAGATCTTATTCACATCTGTCTCTTCTCCCCACTTTTCCTGTTACCCCTCCCCTTCCTCATGCCAGTATTCCTGTCCATGTTGCTTGAGCACCAGCAGGGGGATCATGGAGACAAAAGCCAGGAAAGACAGGCTGCCTGCGCTCAGTTCCAGTGCCTGGCTGGGAGCAGCCATTACAGGGAAAGTCCTTCAGAGACTTTCAGCCTTGGACTGGAGACTGCTTGGTTGCTCCTTAGGAATAGTTCATGCACAGTCTGGTCCAGTAATTGTGAGAGGCTTGAGTATGCCCAGTGTGGACAGAATCTTTGGCTATTTTAGGTACTAAACTCTGAGAAGTCCCTACAGAACATGTGTGAACTACAGTTTTGCAAAGGCTTCTAATTTGGCCAAATTTTGGTGGATTTTCATGGGGATGACAAAAGGTACATCATCCCTGAAATAAAGGCCATCCCCAATCAAATTTTAAGGCCCTTCTCCAAAGCATGGTGGTGCTAAAGAATTCAAGGTCTCAAGGAAATAAAAAGGTCTCAAAATTTTTAATATGGACAAAACAACTTATTTTTCCCAAGCCCCATTTTCAGAAACTCTTTTTGAATTGATTCTATCACCCTCTTGCTTCCCCCTCTCCCCAGAAAGAGTCAGACTGAGGCAGACACCCAGCACAGAAAGTTTCAGCCTGCATGGTTAAAGCTTGGCAAAGTTATAAGCAACTGAAAACAGGGTTTTATAATGGGTGATTTTATCATCCCTATCTATAATCAACCTTAGTAGATCTTCTTCATTAAGAGACTTGAACAAATAACGGGAAGCAAAAATGGTTTATGACTGGTTGTGAAAGATCTTTAGCACTGCACTGAAACATAGGTGGCAGCATCAGCATAAGCATGCCAAACTGTATGTAATTGTGCTACAGTTTTTTTTTCAAAGTTCAAAAAAGAACAAGATAAGTTAATGGAGGATAAGTCCATCAATGGCTATTAGCCAGGATGGGCAGGGATGGTGTCCCTAGCCTCTGTTTGCCAGAAGCTGGGAATGGGCGACAGGGGATGGATCACTTGATGATTACCTGTTCTGTTCATTACCTCTGGGGCACCTGGCATTGGCCACTGTCGGAAGACAGGATTCTGGGCTAGATGGATGTTTGGTCTGACCCAGTATGCCTGTTCTTATGTTCTTAAAGCTCTTTGCAGTCTAAGATATAGCCCACTTTATCAACCCCTCCCACTCCCCGCCCCACAATTTGCAGATGGTCCATTTATCCCTAAAAGCCTCACTGAAACAATTATTTTTACATTGCACCTGAGTAAGGCTGAGTGAACTATTTTCAGCAAGCAATCTATGTAACTAACTTAACCCCTATTCTGTTCAAGAAACACAGACTTCCAAATGTGTTAATTTAGAATTTGAGTGAACATTTTATGGAAATGTATTTCATCTCATAGGTTGCTCATTAGCTGTTTTTTTTAAATATTGCTTTCCATATTATTTACTTAAAGTTATTTACTTGTTCCCATAATACAAGAACTAGGGGCCACCAAATGAAATTAATGAGCAGCAGGTTTAAAACAAATAAAAGAAAGTTCTTCTTCACACAGCGCACAGTCAACTTGTGGAACTCCTTGCCTGAGGAGGTTGTGAAGGCTGGGATTATAATAGCATTTAAAAGAGAACTGGATAAATTCATGGAGGTTAAGTCCATTAATGGCTATTAGCTAGGATGGGTAAGGAATGGTGTCCCTAGCCTCTGTTTGTCAGAGGGTGGAGATGGATGGCAGGAGAGAGATCACTTGATCATTACCTGTTAGTTCACTCCCTCTGGAGCACCTGGCATTGGCCACTGTCGGTAGACAGGATACTGAGCTAGATGGACCTTTGGTCTGACCCAATACAGCCATTCTTATGTTCCTATAGAATCATAGAATATCAAGGTTGGAAGGGACCTCAGGAGGTCATCTAGTCCAACCCCCTGCTCAAAGCAGGACCAATCCCAGACAGATTTTTGCCCCAGATTCCTTAGTGGCCCCCTCAAGGATTGAACTCAAAACCTGGGTTTAGCAGGCCAATGCTCAAACCACTGAGCTATCCCTCCCCCTATTATATATATTATGTATTCCATATTCACTGTTGTTCATGAATCACCATATAAGTCACATGCCATTATTTCTGATTTCTGACTGGATGACTGTCAAGCTCCCAAACAGCTTCCACAATGTATGCACAAATGCTTCCAGTGAATAATCATATGAATATTTGTGTATAAATATATATTCACACCCGTATGTGCAACACTTTCCTGTTTGCAAACATTCTTGCAATAAAGATAGTGTTTGAGTGATGTCTGTGATACATGAATAAGAGGGATTATGAATACCATCCCAGTAAATCTGTGGGTTGTATTCAAACAAATGTCAAATACTTTTATTTTGCAATATTTGTCCAGCTCTACACCTGAGTATGATTTTCTGTGGAGGGTAAGTTTTTCCTGCTCAGATAGCAATGATTTATGCTGGCTTTTCTGCAATTAGGGTCTGATCCTCTTCAGTGGAAAAACTTTTATGAACATTGGATCGGGGTCTTAGTTGCATGACTTTCTAATAGTATCCGGCCTTTCCTTATTCTCCCATCTTTCCCTAGGTCATATCCCTATATGTATATTTTGCAGATCAGCATGGAGTCATTTTTGTATTGTACATTGATTAACAAGTAGGCTGTTTTATGTTGCCCTTTTACAGATTTTTTGTAATAAACTTCTAGGATTTTCCTCACTTTGGGTGCGAGACATGGAAATGTGTGGCCTAAGTTAGGAAACCATCAATTTTTCAGTAAATATATATTTTGTGAGCATCTCGACTGAAATCAGTTGGAGTTCTGCCTAAAAACTGATGGCAGACTATGGCCACATATTATTAAAGAGACGGAAATTACTCTCTTGTTGCTACTTATTTAAAATAAATTACAGGGTTGCTTAAAGTTTTTTTTAAAGACAGAATTGAAATTAACTTCATAGCATTCCATTAGAGAGGTTGTTTTATTATTAAAAGGAATTCATGCAAATTTAAATCTTTCATAAAATATTTCTAGTGTACTTAGATGTAGTCACATAGAGGACAGTTGCATGTGTATTTGCATATTGTAGCTTGACACAAGATGAGTATAGTGCAATCAGCTATTACATTAAAAAGTACTTGCTATTGCAGTTGAATTGATAATGTCCTGTGGCTTCATTAAAAAGAAGGTATGCACGTAAAAAAGATGTTATGTTTTTCATCTAGCCTCATACTCAACATTCATAGTCCAGCTAATGAAGGAAATAAAAAGAAAACAAAATCCCTCCTGCATTCTACTTCGTTCACTAATATGAAAGGTCTCATTAAATGAATGTTCCGATATACAACTACTGCACAACGTTCAGCACATTAACACCAAAATGAGGGGTAATATTATGACCATGTAACAACTGCAAGCCTTAGACTACTATTAGCATTGTGTTGCTATGTGAGAGCTGGAAATGTTAGTTTTACATTTAAAAATTAAAGACTTGTTTCAAGTAAACAATGCAAACATTATCACTTAATATCTAACAGGAAACATTACTGTAGCATGATTTTGCTGACCATTTTTTATTTTTAATATCAGTGTTAGACACTCCTCGTTACTCCTAGTGACTCTGCTTATGTTAAAACTATCAAAGGAAACATAGACAATAGTTTTTCCCTATTAAATGTGCAGATAGCTGTTGATGAGACATCCCAGAAAGTAAGACTTAAAATAGTTTTAAATGGTTTTTTACTAATTGCAGATGTTTCACAAAGTATGAGAGAAGCATTTTAATTTTTCCAAACTGCTTTATTCAAGGTGCTGTATGCTATTCAGAATGCAGTTAAAGAATAGATACCAACTATAGTGACTGTTTTTCCAGATGATATTCTGCATGGATACTGTTGGTGATGTGCAGATCCTTTCTAAATAGAAGAATCTATTGGGGCAGCACATGAAACTTCATGTCATCCCAGCCTAGGGTGAACAGATAGCAAGAGTAAAAAATCGGGATGGAGGTGGGGGGTAATAGGTGCCTATATAAGAAAAAGCCCCAAAAATTGGGACTGTCCCTATAAAATCGGGACATCTGGTCACCCTATCCCAGCCACTCAGTTCCTTCCACGAATTCAAATCCTTTGTAAAATTCCAAAATAGTGCAGGAAGAGGGTCGGGAGTGTGGAATCATGCAGGCAATCATATGAATGAACCATACAAATGAATTGGTAAGTTCCAATTCTTTCTTTCGTTCTTTCTTTCAGCATTCCCTGAATAGATTCCCATTGTAGGAAACTGAAAATCAGTTTCCAAACCCAAAGGAGGTGAGTCTGAGGAGCCTTGTTTGAAAACAGTTGCAAGACTGCTCTCACAAACTAAGCATCTGATCTAGCGGCCAAGTTCAATTAACAATTCTCTGAAAATATAAATTGAACTTTGAGTCGCAGCCTCACGTACCTCAGCAATGGAGTTATTTCTAAAATATGCACTTGAAGCTGCCCTAGAACTGGTGGAATATGCTCAAAGACCTGTTGATATTGAATCCCTACCAGTTCACAATAAGAAAGATTGCAGAGTCTGAAATATTTGGATAATCACAGAAACTGATTGGCCCCTAGTATTATTCGCTTGCTCTACAAACAGCCTAGGGAGTAAATTTTGTAGTGGAAGGTTTCTTGCTCTCCATAATTTTCTGTACCTGTGGAACTCCTTGCTAGAGGATGTTGTGAAGGCCAAGACTGTAACAGAGTTCAAAAAAGAACTAGATAAATTCATGGAGGATAGGTCCATCAATGGCTATTAGCCAGGATGGCCAGGGATGGTGTTACTAGCCTCTGTTTGCCAGAAGCTGGCAATGGGCAACAGGGGATGGATCAGTTGATGATTACCTGTTCTGTTCATTCCCTCTGTGGCACCTGGCATTGGCCACTGTTGGAAAACAGGATACTGGGATAGACGGACCTTTGGTCTGACCCAGTATGGCTGTTCTTATGGCTGTTACAAAATAATCATTGTCTGCATTGTTCAGCCAGCCAGCATCCTGCCAGTCAGGTTGGTGGACTTCATATGTGTAGAACCTGGACCTGCTTTTGGGACTGATTGTTCATAAGATAGATAAGGGATATTCATGCTGACTATGTCTCACCAGTTGATCTACAAATCTATGTCCGTGCTGAGTCTTTGAATGGACCCAAGTAGTCTGTCCATTGTGTTTGCAGTCTTCGAGTATATGGCTTCCCTGACTCATAACACCATATGCTTTGATTAGTTTGATTTGGTTTAGTTCATTTATTTATTTTGTACTTGTGTCTGTGACCCAGTGATTTTACTGTTTGTTTCACCACATCATTTGCTTTGCTTTTGCCGTTCCTGTTTTTTTTAATTGAAAATGCAGTGAATAATCTTAGCCACATAAGTTAAAGCAGCCTCAGAAATATTCATTGAACAGATTCCAAGGCCAGAAGGGACCATTGTGATCATTAGTCTGACCTCCTGTATAACACAGGCCAGAGAACTTCATCAAAATTTCTAGACCATATCTTTTAGAAAAACATCCCATCTTAATTTTAAAATTACAAGTAATGGAGAATCCATCATGACCTTGGTAAATTGTCCCAAATGGTTAGTTACTCTCACTGTTAACAAGTCATATCTTATTTCCAATCTGAAGTTGTCTAGCTTCAATTGCCAGCCACTGGATTGTGTCATATGTTTCTCTGCTAGCCTGAAGAGCCCATTGTTAAATATTTGTTCCCACTATAGGTACTTATAGATTGTAAACAAGTCACTCCTTAATCAGCAGCACTAAATTTACTTTGAAAAGCAAGGGGAGAATACATTGCTAACAATGTGTTTATAAAAGGCACACTGTTGTATTAAGGAAGACTAATATAGCATTATGCTCTCTACTCTTCTGACACATCCTCTTCCACTTGGTTAATAGTCCCCCTCCCTAGTTTCTCTCTGAGACCCTTTACTGACAAAATATCACTCTACAGCTAGGTCCTGCCTTCTCCTCCAGAGCTTACTTACTAGGTTGGGAACACTGTCATCTCAACAATCGGTTCATTCTTCTCCCTCACTGTCTCCATACCTCATCATGCCGAAACCCAAATGTGGGATGCCTTATCTTACTAAGACCCCTATCCAAGGGCAAAATAAATATTTATGAGGAAATTTAAAATGCTGTGGAATTCATTTCTGTAGTGTAGCAAGTTATAATGACATCAGCAATTAAGAATTAAGAAGCTGCAAACAGTGCTCAGCAATGAAAGTGAGGAGACAACAACAACTTTGGAATTTAAAAAAAAGTTGGCAAAAATGTGATCAGAAACATAAGCTTGAATTTAAAATTGAATTGTCTTTTCTCTAAGTCCTGGAAAAGGGGCACCTCAATTAGCCAGATGTGGATCCAACCACATGCTAGGCAAGTAGGACTCTGCATGGAAGTATTTAGTGTCAATGACTGGTGATAAGACAAAAGTTACAGACCAATACATGAAATGCAGTTGGAATATTTTATATTTAACACAGCAGAAAGGCAGGATTCCTAAAGAACCTTCAGCAGCTTCCTGACACAGAGGCAATTAAACAAGCAAGATGAGAATCTCACGTACACATAAGTATATTTTGTGTGACCACAATTGAGAGGAAGTTAAGTTTAAACTCTGCAACCACCTAATAAATCTTATGCTAGCTTTGTGCAAGATCCGTTTGGCCTAGATAAACAAAGGTTTAACTTTTTCTATACTTCCCAAAGCTACCTTCCCCTCATCTTCCTCTTGGCTTGGTATAAGTACTTTGCTAATCCAGTCAAGAAACAGAAACAAAACTATGTGATTTGTGACTACTTAGGACTAAGACACTCAGCTTGAATTTAGAATAGTGACTACTGTTCACAATCAGAGAAAAATAAACTTTTGTAAAAATTAATCAAATGAATTCCAGTAAAAAGAGACAGCAGAGGGTACCTTGATCTGCTCAGCAGAAAAATGAGTTTGTTGAGTCTCTTCTCAAGGCTTTCTGCCTTCTGCTGGCTGACTTCTTCATTCATTTGTGTTACTTTCCACAATCGAGATAAGGCTCCCTCTGTCAGTTAGCCAGGTGTACTATTGATTTAACATTAAAAACTTTCATCCGGCTCTTTTACTTTGCCTTGTGGTATGATGAATGGAACTGGAGATAGAGGGCCAGGTTCCAGGAGGCACCTGGTTTGATACCACAGGTGTAGGAAGGTAAACTGGAACCAGGCTGCTACCAGACAATCACAGGCCTCTCAGCATGGCCTGTATATTGCTCATTAAAGATCTCTTCCATATAATTCTGCCTGCTTGATGCATTACTTATTGCTAATGAAACAGGCCTACCCATGACATAATAATTTCATGGGCTGAGAGTCATTCAGATTCTCTTCTTTATGCCATCCTAGTCGGTCAGCCTTTAATGGGCAGTAGGATTAGACAACTGGGATGGGAGAAGCTGGTGATTGCAAAACCTCTGAAAACTTGTATAAACACAAGGTTTTTCCAGTTACCACATTTCCCTAATTGAAACTCTTGGTTTTGAAGGAAAATATAATAGAAACCTTATATTTATAACGTTTATTATTTGTAATGTGGTAGCACCCAAAAGCCCTAATCAGGACTCGGAACTCATTATGCTAGGCATAGTCAATGTACGTTGGTGAATATGGATCTCTCAATAGCTTTTAGTTTAAAGCTCTAATTTTCTTGCAAATGTGCTGCCCCAGGAAGGCAGCTGTCCAAGCTGTATTAAGTGTATTCCAAAGACAGGACTGTGCAAACTGATGGTATGGAAACATTATGCAGCATTTGGGGTGTTTTAAAATATAATAGGTGGGACTGGTAGTACTGTTAGGCTCTGATAGAGGCCTCCCAACGACATGGGGGAGCAGGGAGCTACTGGGCACAGTGTTGGTATATAATACTCTAAATATTTGTATTGATTACAATATACACCCCACTCACTCCACATTCACTCCCCTTTCATACTTCACCAGAGTCCGAAGATTAGAACCAAGTCCCAATGGCCAGTCAAGGTCCACTCCAATCATAAGACACGAGGAGCCCGCACTGCACGCTTATTCTTTATCAGGGCTCTGGATTGATGTCTGACTCCAAATTTCAGACATGTCAGGCAACTATTTATAGACCACTCCATTGTGTCATCAGCTCTTTGTCTGTTTACTAAGCCATTCATCCATAACTTCAAGAAAACAGTTCCATGCAGGCCACCATAATCCAAGACATTCCATTTCCTCTTGTGGACATGACAAAGTTGTTTTTCACAGACAATCCTTGACTGCTCATAGCCTGAAATCCTCGCTTCAGCTGCGAACATGCAACTCAAGTACTCATGTCAAGCACGCAGCATTCATACTAGGCTTAAATGGCCTATAGCATATTACAACGTATACTACTATATATCCCAACAATGCCACCTATTAATAAAGTGGGCTAACACTTCTCCTTATAAGAACTGGCTTTCAGTGGAGTGTGATTTTGCCAGACTTTAACTGTTTAGGTGGAAATTTTCCATGCTGGGTGTCTGCATCAGATTGAATTTGCATGGAAATTTTCAGCCAAAATGGTTTGGCTGTTTTTAAGAATGAAGCTAGGACCCAACACTATTTTCTTCCACAAGAACAACTTATGTGATTGCGTAATTAAAGATTGTATCATAATGCATACACAGAAGGGGGCTGAATTAAAGGTTTCATAGGCAAACTTAACTAACCTTTGCTAACCTCTGGGTGCTTGACTTTGCAACTTTAATAATGGTTCTTTTCAGGGAGTGTAATAAGTCAGATAATATTGCCCGGAAGTAAGTGGAAGCCAGTGCTATGCAAATAATGATTCTTGTTTGAAAGCAATCCTTATCCTTCTTTTCAGATTAACCAGAAGAATACAGTAATAAAAATGTAGTGGCCCAGAAATCACATTTTGATGTAGCTAAATAAAATTCAAACATCTTAATTATGAATTTGTACCTGGAGTTGAAATCTCTCAACCTTCGGTTATGTTCTAAGTTTGCTAAAGTGAATTCTTCCCCAATAAGGGGAAATACAGACTGGAAGTTAAAGTTTATGATCGGGGTATTGGAGATCTACTGTAAGTTCTTGACTCTGCCACAGAATTCATGTGTGACCTTGGGTAGATCATTTAAAGGGTGATAATTTCAAAAGCCCTGAGTTCTGACCTAACTCTGCTCCCATTGAATTCAATATCTTTGCAGTATCTTTCCAAAGTGAGATTAAAAACTTGAATTCATACCAAAGCCAGGGGGGAAATGGGGTGGGGAGAGAGAGAGAGAGAGAGAGATATTTCCAAGGCCTTTAAAGAGCTTCTTCCTTCATAATGGGATTTTTGCAACGTTATTTTCTATATAAAGACACTTCAATTTTTTTGTTACTAAACTATTGATGAGCAGGCTGTTTTCTAAATAAATTCATAACTAATGGAAAACAGAGCTCGAGGAGGTAATTACAAAAACATGACTAGGGACAGAAATGTCCCTTCATCTCCTGCTACAATTATTTCTTTATTGGAAACCAAAGGCTTTGCAGACAGTGAATTATGTGGGGGGAAAAAGCAAAATCTTAGAAATTGTAAGAAGCAATACAGAAGCCCTAGTGTGGTGTTTTTTTCCCCTGAATCAGCTTCATTATAGTTATTGTTTAGATTTTTTGGATTTGGTATTCTTCGTGTAATTCTTGGCACAGTGTTCTTTAACCTTTCAGAGCGTTTACACATTTCATACTTGAGAAGCAAGGAATAAACGCTTTGAACATGAATTGCAATACACACCAAAATGGCTTAAAAGTCCCATGGTGGTATCCATAAAACTGTAAAATCCTCTAACAGTCAAGAATCTCAGCCTCAGGCAGAGCTTGAACAGTAAACATTTAATAAACGCAACTCCCATTTCATCCTTCCTCTCCCCATGTGTAGCCTGATTCATTTTACTGTATATTTCACTTGATTTTACACGATCATTTCCCTCTCCACTGCACTAGTCAGGAAGTTATATGGTAATGAAATAGCATGCCTCTGGGCATAAGCTGAACACTGCAGGAGTCAGGAAGTGACTTTTTCAATGTGCAGTTGGAGAAGTGTAATATGGGAATTTTTTACTGCAGTGTCCCTGTACCCTGACTGCTACTATGCCTCCTACTGTCTACTCCAGCAATTAGCTCATTCCAGGTCCAATACCCCCTTCTATAGCTTGTTTACATGCCCATCAGCCTCTTTCTCTGCAACTCAGAGTGGTCTCTCTTCATGGCTTGACTAGTCCTCAGGCCTCCTGGCCCCTGTATCTATTTTCCAGTCCTGCTCTATATGGCCTCTGCTAATTCCTTTGTCCAAGAGTCTATATAAATGCCACTTCTGTTCAGCCAGCTTCTTCAAATATCCTTGCAAGTATACCTGTGCTTCTCACTGTCTTTGTTGATTCTCCAGGACTTGCATATGTACTGCCTGGATACCCTTTGGCTGTTTTTCTGCCCTCTTAAATGAGAGCAAAAATTCTGGGGTCCAATCTGGGAGGGTGCCATCTGCAAAAAAAGCTTCTGTACAGGGTGGCTTCCTAGTCATTTTTCCTTGTTCTCTGCTACTACAGTCTCTCACACGCCACTTGTATCAGGGGTGACCGTAATGCCCGCATCCTCCACCAAGTGTATCAGAGTTCATACACCACAAGAGCACCTCCTCATGGCTATGATTGGGGAATCAGCTCTTTTCTAGTCTGGCACTCCCTTTTGTCATTCGCTCACCTGACAGCCTCTCTCTCTCTCTCTGTGACTTGGGGTGCTCTCTCTTTAAGACTGAGCCCTCCAGCTAGATCACTATATAGTCCCCCCTTCCAGGGTATCAAAGCCCCCCTGGACCAGCTGTTTAATTGGCATCCCCCACAATCCTTTTCCATTCCCAGTGGCAGGTACGGGAACCTTGGCCCTCTTGCTACTCCAGGTTCCAGCCCACAAACTCTACAATCAGCAGCCAAAGTCTGCACAATCTCTATCTTTTGGCCTTGCTGCTCTTTCCCTAGACTGCTTCCTACTCCACTCCCACAGGATTTCTTCTCCATCCTTCTGGGTAAACTCTTCTGTGATGTTCCCCTGGTGTTATCTGGACCGGTGATCTGGTAGGTCACTCCAATCCTTGACTCTGGGAGGCAGCCTTACCCTGCCCCACTGTGAGAACCCCCATTCCTGGGCTGTTCATGCAAAGCCTCTAGCATCTAAGCTGCTCCCAGCTATGTGAGTGAGCACTTTTGGCCAGCCACTGCTTGGATTGTGCAACCGAATGACACTAGCCAATATCTCCGGTCCCAGACACAGTCCTAGGAACCACAGTCTTGCAGTGTCCAGTTATGCCCACTGGATGCTGGAAGCTTATATGAGTTTATCAATTTAACAAAGAAATTGATATGTACCAGGCTTGTTGTCCCAAAGGGAGTCTCTGACATGCTTCAAACCAAACACACTGCTTCAGGTAGAATAAATAAACAAATTTATTAATGACAAAAGATAGATTTTAAGTGATTATAAGTCAAAGCACAAGAAGTCAGATTTGGTCAAATGAAATAAAAGCAAAACGCATTCTAAGCTGATCTTAACACTGTCAGTGCCCTTAGAAACTTAGATGCTTCTCACCATAGGCTGGCTGGTTGCCCTTCAGCCAGGCTCTCCCCTTTGATCAGCGCTTCAGTTGCTTGGTGGTGGATGGAGATGGAGGTGGAAGAGAGAAAGAGCATGACAAACGTCTCTCCCTTTTATCATTTCCTTTCTTCCCTCTTGGCTTTGCCCTCCCCCACCGCCCTTCAGAGTCAGGTGAGCATTACCTCATTATAGTCCCAAACTGACCAAGGGAAGGGGGGTGACTCACTTGAGAGTCCAACAGATCCTTTGTTACTGCCGAGGCCAGTGTCCTTTGTTCTTGTGAGGCTGGGCTGGGTTTGTCCCATACCTGCCCTGATGAGGTGTGAACTGCCCCTCTGCTCCTGGAGAGCTTTGCCTGGGCCTTTGCTCCTGGAGAGTTTTTGTCTGGGATTGTTTTAAGCCATGAGGACACATTTTCAGCCTCATAACTATATACATGAAATTACAACCCATAACATTACTATAACAACAATGCTCAGTGCATCATGAGCCTTCTGAAGACACCCGACATGAGAAACTTTGCATTGGATACCACACAATCATATCATAAGGATGAACATGGGGGTGCAGGGTGTTCCCCTGAGGTACAGAGCGTCACATCTTCCGTCAAGGCCAGGATCTTCCTGGGTTTCCTCCTTTTCCCTCTCTAAACCCAGAGGGGGATTGCTGACTTCCACATTGCAGCCCCTTGCTGCTGCAAACTTCCTGGCTTTATACCTTAGGCATCTCCTCCCGTAGGTGGGCTTCACCAGCTATTAGTCATTTTCAGTCAAGCCAGACTCTCCTCCAGGTGTGGCTTACAAGGTTAATTGGCCCTATCTGCACCACCTCTTCAGGGCTAGTGCAGGGTGAATACCCTATCACATTCCCTTTCAATCATCCACCTGAGGAGGAGCAGGAGATAAGAGTGAGAAAGCAGAGGGCAGATTGGGGATAGCCCTACATTCCCAAGCCTTCTTCCTTAAAGCAACCAATCAGCACTAAACACAGTCAAGGTCACAGATGGTAAAACAAGGCCTCATCTTGTCTCTCCTATTGGACCCAGAGTGACTCCTTCTGAACTCACACTTCACTCCACTGTATGGGGAACAGCAGCAGAAAAAAAAAGAAGTGGCAGGCCCAGTGGTTAAGGTGCTAGCTTGGAACTCAAGAGACATGTGCTGAGTTCCCTGGTTCACGTTAGGCAAGTCACTTAGTCTCTCTGTACCACAGTTCCCCATTTGTATAATGGGGATAAATAGCATTTTTTCTACCACACAGTAGTGATGTGAGGATAAATGAGTTGGGGAAGCCAGGTCCTGCCCCCCAAGGGGTCTGATGCAGCAGGGGAGATGGGTTCTGCCCCAGGGAGATGAGAAGCCAGCCTGCTCTGCACTCACCCCAAAGCAATTCCTTTCTCATGCAGCTGGCCTAGCTCCCCACACCAGTCTGTTGTATCTCACCACAGTGTGCAGGCAGGCCGTCCCTGCAACACCTAACCCAGCATCCTTACTGCTGGATCACCTGCCGTGAGCTCCGATGTGGTGAACCAAAAAATGGTCAGGCCATGAACTGAGTGCCCCTCCACCAGGCTCCTCAGCCTATGAAGAAGCTTTAATGTATACAGATTTCCTCAGAACATAGGATACTATGGAGAGCTCTAACAACTTTAGTCCAGAGCTTTGCAAATACTTCTCTCTCTCAATACAGAGCATTCCCTCTTTGCAGTCTCTGCTAGGCATCTCAGTACAGAACTTTCTCTGTCTGGGTTCTTAAGCTTCCTTGTTTGTGCTTCTCTAATATACTAAGTCATTCAATTGCTTTCTCTCTCTCTCATGACAGAATTTTCCTCAATTGGGTTCTCTCCCACTACAGAGCTTTCCTGAGCAAACATGCATAACTCAGTTTTATAGTCCCTCGGTCACCCCACCCACAAAGTTGAACACCTGGTCCTCCCACATGCATCCATCAAATGAGGCAGCAAACAGACCCTCAAAGAATCAGTCTCAGCCATGCAGGACTAAATTTGTAGGACAAACCTATTTTAAAATAAGATTCTTGTAAAAATCTTAAATACATTCTCTTCCTAGGCTATTAGACTATAGAGTTAAAACATCACTGAAAATTGAAGTGCAGAGGGCCAACACAAGGGCTATGAAGGACTTTATTTGCACGTAAGCCTTATTTTGAGGACTTCAGTGAGATCTCAGTGGATTGGCCTTATGGTCACCTTTGCACAGTGTGGAAAATCATCCATACTAATTTGCAAAATTAAAAAAAAATCTGCAGACTAGTATTTTAAAGGTGTCTTTATATATAACAGAAATGTAGGGACAGATATAAGAGAAAAAATAGCCATTTGTACACTTCTCATCATAGTTTCAGTGAGTTGAGTGTAATTATTTATTTGTATTATGATAGTGCCAAAAGCTCCAACCAGAATGGGGCCTTATTGTGTTAGCAGCTGTATAAAACACATAGTGGTAGGTACAGAGTTTGCAGTGTACACAGACGAGAAGGTTTCTTATCCCTGTTTTTCAGAAAGGGAATGGAGGCAGAGAGATTAAATAACTTGCCCAAGGTCACACAGGAAATCTATGACAGAACTGAAAACTGAACCCAGACCTCTTGAGTCCCAGTCCAGTAGTTAACAACACCACCATTCCTGTGATATTTACCAGATGCTTGTTGGCAGTGTATTTGAGCTTAATTTCCTATTTCCTGTATGCTTTAGTGGATTTATATTAATTTTTTTAAATGTTACTTTCACAATGTGTAACACTATTACTTGTACTGTAGCTGCTAAAACTAGAACTGACAGGAACTGGCAGAAGAGGCATAGATTAATGGTAAAAGACAAATGGCAAAACTAAAGAAGACATCTGCCTTTTAACATCCCAGGGCATCCGCTGGCTTTGAACCAACCAGAGACTTCCAATAAGTGAAGATAGTTTTCACGGACCACCGCAACTCTAATTTCTTGGTCTCTAACATCCTGTGCTAGTTTTTCATATCAGATGAGAACCAGAAAAGAAACAGGAATCTAAATCTAGTATTTATTTATTTCAGATCTAGCCAACTAAAAAACAACAACAACCTCTATGAGATTGAGGAATACAGGTTGGAAACATTGAGCACAAGTATGATGTGTAGTATCCAGGTATGTTCTATTATTTAATGTTTATTCAGAAACATGAACGAGTCTTCATTTAGTGGCTGAATTTCTTTTCTTAGGCTTCATCTAGCCCATTGTCAGCATTTTCAGACATCTGATGGTTGGCATCATATTTAGTTACACATTTTACCATTCTGTTTCCTTCATTCATGCTAATAAATAGCTAGCACATAAGAGAGAGGTGGATACAATACATGTCCACTTGATACAGGATGATGGGGGGAAATACAGTAAAGCAACACATTTTATAAAAGAGTCATTTAAAACTTTAATAAAGGCTAGTAGTCTGTGGCTAGCTTTGATTTATCTTGTTTAATTAAACAGAAGGTTATGATGAGTAGCCCTTTTACTCATGATTTCCCATTGCATCTCTTTACTTCAACATTGAAAGGCTGCAAAAAAGACTTACACACCCACTGTCTTAGTGTGATAAGCTTTAATAGATATATAGTGCCAGAATCTGGGATGCCCTTACATGAATGCTCAAGGCAGGGAGTAGTACAAAGTCTATGCTCACTGAGGAGTTCACTCACCACTGGTGTCACCTAGTGGTAAGGTTGGGGCATGGCAGGCCCTCTCCTTTGGGGGCACTCTGTGTTGACAGCTGCTCCAGCCTTGCAGCAGTCTGTTCCTTCCGTGACTTGGCCCTCAGGCCAGGTCACTCATTTGCATCTTCCCCTTTCAGGGTATATAAAGAGTCCAGCGATGGGGTAGCCCTCCAGGTTAGGCAAGTAGCTCTAGGATTCCCCTGGGGTCAGGGTCTCATGCTCCTGAATCTTCTGTCTTCAGGGCCTTCCCTCACCTAGATTTCCTGAACCAGGAGTAGACATCCGTCTGCCATTGAGGTGGGGCAATCTGGGCCCACCCCCAGATTCCAATCCAGGGCTCAGTGGTAAGTAGCTAAGACCTGAACCCCAACATGCTATACTGCTGCCTGCTGGATCACTTACTACCAGTCCCCCATCACATTCAGTGGTGCAGTCTACACCAATGAGGGATTGTGTCACCACCTGCCCTCCAACTGTTAGTGCCTTTACTGTTGTAGCTCCCAACCTGGGCCACTCACAAACAGCCAAACAGCATGCAGGTCATGCCCTGAGTGTCTGTGTATAGTTACAGCCCTGGTCCAGCAACTCTGACTCCAGCAGCCTGTCAGCAACACACCAGAGGCCTTGGCTATTACTTGCAGGGTGACTCCCAGGCCTGAATTTTCTCCAAAAAAAACCCCCACAACCATACGTTCTGCACTGTCCAGCCTTCTCCTGGACAGTTCAGATATTAGAACTCCATTGTTCCTGTGAGGGGTGTGACGTTATTGACATAATCTGGGACCATATAGAACATGGTTGCAACGAAAGTCCTGTAGTGGCACCAAATCTTGTATAAAGGGGGTCAAATGAGGTGTCTAAGACAAGGTTATGGTTTGCTCGTTATGATTATGCTGTCTATATGTGTGTATCAATTTTGTAGTTGAAGTTATGAATATTGGCTCTATACTGTCTGTATTTCAAACATATGCTATGCTTCTGGGAGACATCCCAGACAAGTTGATGTTAGCTCTGCCTAGCCTGCTTGTTGGCCCATTAAGGACCATCAGCTATACAATTGACCCATTGAGAGAAGGCAGATATGCCTTGTAACTCAGCAAAGTATGCAGGAACTTGCCCAGGTGACTCCAGACTCCATTTTGCTGTAATTTTCCACAGTAAGAACAAAGAGGTGTTCTTACACCTGGAAAAGACTATAAAAGGCTGATGCCTCATCTCCACCTGTTCTTCAATCCTGTTTCTTACCTCTGGAGGGACTTTGCTACAAATGGAAGCTCTACACAAAGGACTGAATGACCCATCCCAGCTGTGGATGTACTCCAGAGACTTGATTTGAACCTGCAGTTTATTCTATCACTGCTACAAGCCTGAATCAAGACTTTGCCATTACTGTTTGTAATTGATTCCATTTAACCAATTCTAGCTCTCATCAATATATTTTCCTTTTATGAATAAACCTTTAGATTTTAGATTCTAAAGGATTGGCAACAGCGTGATTTGTGGGTAAGATCTGATTTGTATATTGACCTGGGTCTGGGGCTTGGTCCTTCGGGATCGAGAGAACCTATTTTTTTTCTTTTACTGGGGTATTGGTTTTCATAACCATTTGTTCCCATAACGAGTGGCACTGATGGTGATATTGGGAAACTGGAGTGTCTAAGGGAATTGCTTGTGTGACTTGTGGTTAGCCAGTGGGGTGAGACCAAAGTCCTCTTTGTCTGGCTGGTTTGGTTTGCCTTGGAGGTGGAAAAACCCCAGCCTTGGGCTGTAACTGCCCTGTTTAAGCAATTTGTCCTGAATTGGCACTCTCAGTTGGGTCCCGCCAGAACCAGCATCGTTACAAGGGGTCAATATAAAACAGTTTTCTATCTTAACTGGTGTTACCAAACACTTCAGTTTAAACACAATGCTGGATTAGTTTTGATTAAAAAAAATAAAACAAGTTCGTTT
>NW_020664374.1:9034293-9062021 GCF_002925995.2 Terrapene triunguis | reverse complement strand
ACGAAGTGGGCATTCACCCACGAAAGCTTATGCTCCAATACATCTGTTAGTCTTAAAGGTGCCACAGGACTCTCTGTTGCTTTTTACATTAAATTGTAAGGGGCTGTGATTTTGGGGTGCAATTTAGATCAGTGAGGGGATGTGTCACCACCTGGCCTGTAATTCTTGATGCCTTAAATGATCTGCTGCTGTGGCTCACAGTCCAGACACCAACAGCCAGCAGACAAACATGCAGTTCTGTGTGCTGTGCAGCCCTGGCTCAGCACTCTGACCCCAACAGCCTGTGTACAACACAACATCCTTATGCTGGTGTCCACCAGCCTTGGTTAATACTTTCAAGGTAACCTCAACACACTCCCAGTCCTGAATTTTCCTCAAACCACCTGCCCTGAAGTGCTCAGTCCTCTCTTGGAACACAGTAATAATGACGTTCATGTCTCCTTTGAAAAGACAAAAGTAAAACTTATCGCCTTAACTGGATTTCATCACTTCACTTCAAATACAGCACTGGGTTGGTTTAGAGTAAAAGTAGAACAAGTTTATTAATAAAATGACATAATTTAAGTGATACCAAGTAGAAGGGATTGAAGGTAGAATTGGTTACAAACACAAAAATAACTGTGCTCTCTAATAGCTAAGAGATAATTAACAAGCTACAGACTTTGCTCAAGTAATTTTCCTCACCAATCACTTGCTTTCCAGAGATGCCTGACTTTCTCTCACTCAGGACCTTCAATAGAAGTACAAAGTGCTGGTTTCCTTTTCTTCCTAGGTGAAAGATCTTTGCCTAACCAAATTTTTCATCCAGATTCAGTTTTCAGAGACTTCAACCCCCTAGGCTGAAGAGCCCATCTTTCTCAGCTTGCGAGAGCTCTGGCCCCTTGTGTCTTTCCAGTGATAGATGCCAAGAAATCTTCTTCTCCTTATATCTTCCCAAACTAACTGTTTTGCCCCCAGACTCAAGATGGCCTCATGCTGTTATTCTCTACCTATTTACTTTCCATCCCCCGTGCTGATTCATATGTAAATGGGTCTTCCATTGTTTTTGGTCACACCTTGCTTCATTTCACTGGAGACAGGTAGATGGGTTTTCTCCAGGAAGGAAGGCAGCTGTTTTGCCCTTCGTTTGGTCATAGCCTTTAAAGCATAATATCAACGAGTATTCATAATTCCTCATAATGTCAATACATTTTACAATATATTAATCACAAGTGTGTCATTAGCTTTCATGTAAGACCTTACTTGATACTTTTATAATACAGTAATTTGTATACAATCACTTGATTTAATTACTTATCATTTCAGGTTCAAACTCCTGTCTTTGCCATCCAAAGGCAATCTCCCCCACTCACTAGGTTGATGGCTTTGTTTACTTTTTATGTAAATGTTCCTTCATTGTCTCTGTCTGACGACCAGGCTGGTCAGACAAACAAATACACATTCCTTTGTCTAGGGCAGAGGTGGCTTATGCGTTATTTGCCAAACACATTTTAAGAACATAATTCTAGCATATTCCATATCTTTTTGTACACAGCCTGTACATACATCACATGGGAATATTAATTATCAGTGAGTTACTAGTTTTCAAATGATATCTTACATGCCATCTTTAGGATATATATCATGACAAAAACTGGCAACCGTATCCACAGAATGCCAGGCAGTGGAGAGTCAGGCCTTGAGAATCCTTTCCCCTAAGAACCATTAGCACACAGACACATTCTTGAGCTAACTTTTATTTTCATTGGTTTTCTTACAGTGATAAAGGTTTAGTAAGATAATTACCTACAGAGTACACATTGTGCATAAATACACAGATTTTAAATAATTCCTTGTGAACAAATGTCAAACTTATCTTCATTTCAACTAAGATCCAGAAAGAACCCAAAATAATAAAGAGAAATATGTGGCCATATTTTACTCTGAGTTTTTCAGCCCTGCAGAGAGGGTGATGCAAGGCTCCTATCTCACCCAACCAATCAGAATGAGCTGGGAGAAGGGGAGCAGCATAAATGTTGCCTCCTCCCTTATAGTTGGGGAGACACCAGCAGGGGCAGGCTGGACTGCTGAGCACCCTGAAGGCTAATTAAAGAAAAGTGGTGAACTGAAGGAGCATCTGGTAAAGGCACTACAGCTGATTAACCCAGAGCTCAGATCTGGAGAGGAGAGCTGAGGGCTCTTGATTTAAGAAGGAACAGAGAATTGGAATTTCTAATCATTATACATGACAATTTTCTAACTCAAAAAGTGCTGCAGCCAACATGGGAGAATTCTTTATTAGACCTTTTCTTCACAGATAAAGAGGAACTGATCACAGCACCTAAAGTTAATAGAAGTTTAGGTACAAATGATTATGACTTGACTTGACTTATAAGGTGCAAGCAGAATAAAGTCCAGACCAGTAATATATATATATGTTGTAGGGGACAGGTTGCGGAAGCTTGGCAAGGAGCTAAGTGGCAGACTGAGTATGTGACTGAATGTGAGCAGAAGATGCAGGCTGTGTAGTTGAAGGCCATGCAATGAACTTTGTTCGGCAGACCCTGCCAAAATGTAGTTTAGTATAGTTCAGCATGTTTTTGTCTGTAAACAAGTTAGCTTATGTAATGAGTACAATTTATGAATGAAATGAATGTAGCCAGCTGTTGACCCCATGTAACCTTGAGATAAGCACGGGGGGATATAGCATTGCAGCGGACTCCCTTCAGTGGAGTCCTGCCTGGCCAGCTGTCCCGGATGGTCAGAATCCCCCGCAGCCCCTCCGCGCGCCTCAGGGACTCCCCGCGCAGCTTGGAGTGTAAGTTCTTCCTTCAGTAAAGCCTTGCTTTTTACTCTCAGGCACTGAATGTCATTCTTTCGCCGGTATCAAAGCCCCCCTTGCGGGCACATATGTCATGAGCTGGCTCCTGGTCTGTCAGGACCATAACCACCAAGTATATATATAAATCATAATAATATTCAGATTACTCTGAATCTAAAAAGTACCGGTATATATATATATATACTTGGTGGTTATGGTCCTGACAGTGTTCAGTTGAGACACAGAGTCCTTGTAATGAGCTGGCTCCTGGTCTGTCAGGACCATAACCACCAAGTGTATATATATATATAATATATATAATTCAACTGAACACTGACAAATACATAACAGGAATCTGTCTGACTCACCTGTGTGTTAGTGTTGTTAAAATAGATGTAATGTTGATAAGAATGTGTTAAGACTTTATGAAATGCTTGTAAACTGCTGCATGTAATACTAGTTTGCCACATGAGGTGTTCTCTTGCCCACCAAGAAGGCTCATTGAAACCAAATGAGCCATTGTGAAACACAAAAGAACAAAGATTTTGCTAATTGCATTCCTTCTCTCCTACACCATGAAGAAGAGACATGCACATGAACTCATTCCATCAGCTTGAATTCTGGGGGGAAGGGATTAAAAATCCCTAACAAGAAGAAACTGTATCTCTGTGCTGCTTCGACTTTAGGAGGGCAAGATTTCTTAGCTTGGGTTAGCCCTAAAGGACATGTAGAGATTGCATATTACTGCAGCTTCTCTCACCATGTGGAACCTACGATTGAATGAGAATGTTTACCTGCTTTAACCTTGTAAATAACTCTCATTTTTTCCCCTTAGTTTATTACAAGATTGGCTACAATAATTGTCTTTGGTATAAGATCTAAAGTACCTGGGGAAAGTGACCGGTACTTTTTAGATTCAGAGTAATCTGAATATTATTATGATTTTTGGTGTAAGGGACCATCTATCACAAAGGCAAGCTTGCCTAGTGGCAAGATAAACCAGAGTAATTAAGAGGACTGCCTGTGACTCCATGTTAAGGTTGTTATAGTGCCTGAGAAGTTTGCACTTGATACTTGGTTGGTGCAATCTCAGTATAGAATTCACAGCCAATTTGGGGGGCTTGAGCCCTGGTTCATAACAGTCTGCCCTGAGGCTAGTTCCTGAGCCACTCCAGGCAGTGTGGCAGTACTTTAATAGGGCCAGCTTCACAAAGCTGGAAGCCATTGAGCCAAACTGGCTGGAAGAAAGACATTAATCAGAGAAATGTGACTGATAATTGGGAATCATTTAAGAACACGTTACTAGATGCCCAAAAAGCCATAATACCACAGCTGAGGAAGAAGGCTAACCTGGTTTAAAAAGTGACCTGCTTTAGAGAGGAAGTGAAGGCAGCTGTTGTCATGGTCCAGGGGAGCAGCCACTCTCCAACCCTCCATCTAGCAGCCTGCTGATCCTTCCTCACCTGGGACCCATGAAATGCAGCTCCAGTTTGAGGTTCTTCCCCTGCAGTTCCATTGGTGGAGTCCTGGAGCAGCTGATTGGCCTGCTGGCCCTACTTAAGCCAGCAGCAGGAACAGGAAGCTGTCCGAACAACTGGGCCCCACGTTTTCTGGGTCTGTGTGGCTCCCCCTCCCATGGCTGGATTTCACGGTGTGACTTCTGGAATCTGATTCATAGCTCTGACCTCCAGTTTGTCTCCTGACTCTGACCTCCTGACTCCTGTCTTGTGACTGTGAACTCTGGCTCTAACTGCTAGCTCTGGCTGCCCATGACCTGGATGGATATGACAGCTATATATATATAAACATTTTGACAATGGTATTGGTCCCTTACTAGATTAAAATAGTACAGTCAGCAATAAGAATGCAGAAAAGGCAGAAGTGTTCAATAAGTATTTGTCATCTGTATTTGGGGGAAAAACAGATGCTGTAGTCTCATCATTTGGTGATAACACTCTTTCCACTCCACTAATATCTCTGGAGGACGTTAAACAGAAACTACTAACATTTAGACATTTTTAAATCTGCAGGTCTAGATAATTTGCATCCAGGAGATTTAAAGGAGCTGGTTGAGGAGCTCCCTGGTTCATTGATGTTGGTTTTTGACAAATTTTGGAGCACAGAGAAAGTTCCAGAAGACCAGAAGAAAGCTAATTTTGCCGTCTTTAAAATTTTTTTAAAGGGTAAATGGCATGATCTGGGTAATTATAGGCCTGTCAGCCTGACATTGATCCTAGGCAAATGGAGTGGCTGATCTGGGACATGACTAATCCAAAATTAAGCTTGGGTAATGTAATTAATGCAAATCAACACGAGTTTATGGAAGATAGATCCTGTCAAACTAACTGGATATCTTTTTTTAAATGAGATTACAAGTTTGGTTGATAAAGGTAATAGTGTTGACATATTTAGATTTCTCTTAGGCATTTGACTTGGTATCAAAAAACATTTTGATTAAAAAACCTAAAATGATATAAAATTACCATGGAACACAATAAATGAATTAAAAACTGGCTAACTGATAGGTCTCAAAATGTAATTGTATCCAATGTAGTCCTGTAGGGATTGGTTCTTCACCCTACATTATTTAATACTTTTATGTGACCTGGAAGAAAGCATACAATCATTGCTGACAAAGTTTGCAGATGACCCAAAAAGTGGAGGACTGGTAAATAATGAAGAGGACAGGTCACTGATTCAGATCAATATGGATCACATGGTAAACTGGCTGTAAGCAAACACTATTCATTTTAGAATGGGTAAATGTACACATCTAGGAACAATAGGTCATACTTACAGATGAAGGACTCTATCCTGGGAAACAGCAACTCTGAAAAAGATTTGGGGATCATGGTGGATAATGAGCTAAAGATGAACTCCTACTGTGATGCTGTTGCAAAAGAACTAATAAAATCCTAGGATACATAAATAGAGGAATCTGGAGTAGGCATAGAGGTTATTTTACCTCTGTATTTGGCATGGGTGTCACCACTGCTGGGATACTGTGTCCAGGTCTGGTGTCCACAATTCAAGGAAGATGTTGATAAATTGGAGAGGGTTCCGAGAAGAGCCATGAGAATGATTAAAGCATTAGAAAACATTTTAGTGGTAGTCTCAAAGAGATCCATCTATTTATCTAAATAAAGACAAGGTTAAGGGGTGACTTGCTTACAGTCTATAAGTACCTACAGAGGGAACAAATATTTAATAATGCCTCTTCAGTCTAGAAGAGAAAAGTATAACACAGTCTAATGGCTGGATGCTGAAGCTAGAGAAATTCAGACTGGAATTAAGGTGTACATTTTTATCACTGAGAGTAATTAACCTTTGGAACAATTTACAAAGGGTTGTAGTGGATTCTCCATCACTGACAAATTATAAATCAAGATTGGATGTTTTTCTAAAAGATCTGCTGTAGGAATTATGTGGGGGCAGTACTATGGCCTGTGTTATACAGGAGGTCAGACTAGATGATCACAGTGGTCCCTTCTGGCCTTGGAATCTAGGATTCTGGTGAACAGAACCCAGCTCCAGAAAGAAAAGCTGGAGAGACTCCTATTTAAGGGGAAATTGATTGACTAACTCATTCCAAAAAAAAAAGAGCTGGAAACTCCTGCTTAAGGAAGGACTGACAAGGAGTAAGTCAGATAAGGAACTGGGAATAGTTTCAGAAACAGAGACTGCTGACAGGTTCAGGAAATAGTCTCCTCAAAAAAGGAGCTAGAAATGGATATTGGGCTGTGCCTCAGATGGATGTCCCTGGATGGATCTGAATAAGTGCCTGCTTATGCTTTTGGCTGTTAACAATGAGACTTAGAAAGAGGGTACTCTTTGATAAAAAGGACTATCTGAACTTTTTTATAACCTGGGTAAAGCACCATACCTGACTGAAAGGCATACTCTTATGACCTCCATGCCTTCATACAGACCCCACAATCTGTGAGATGTGTGGGCTCCTCTATCTCTACTCTTTCAGCACACTTGGCTCCTCAAGGACATAGGGAAAGAGAGGCAAGAGGCAGGGTCACAGTTCTATTTCCTCCACCCATCTTACATACAATGCACCAGTCTCGGGGGCTGGCTGGGTATGTGAGAGCTGTAAGTTGTGCCCACGAAGGAGTATAATAGCAGGTACTTGTGCCCAAGAGCGCTATGAAGCATTCTGTCTCCAGAGATAAAATACCTCCTTGTGATCTCTCCAGGGTGCTGTAGTTGTCCACTATGCTTTTACAGATTCCAAGGCAAGAAGGAACCACTGTGATCATCTAGTCTGACCTGTATAACATAGGCCATAGAACTTCCCCAAAATAATTCCTAGAGCATGTCTTTTAGAAAAAACCTTGGCTCTTGATTTAAAAATTACCAGTGATAGAGAATCCACCACAACCATTGGTAAATTGTTCCAGTAGTTAATTACTCTCACCGTTAGATATGAACACCTTATTTCCAATCTGAATTTGTCCAGCCATTGGATTGTGCTATACCTTTATCTGTTAGACTGAAAAGCCCATTTATTAAATATTTGTTCCCCATGTAGGTACTTATAGACTATAAGTAAGTCACCCCTTAACCTTCTCTTTGTTAAACTAAATAGATTGAGCTCTTTGAGTTTACCACCATAAGGCATGTTTTCTAAACCTTTAATCATCCTTGTGGCTCTTCTCTGAGAGCTCGTGTTCATCTAGTTATCCACCATAACCCCAAAATCTCTTTCAGAGTCACTGCTTCCCAGGGTAGAGTCCCCCATCATGTAAATAGGGCCTGCATACTTTAATCCTAGACAAACTCATTTACTTTTACTTGTGTTAAAACACATGTTGTTTGCTTGAAAACTGGGTTACCAAGTGATCCAGATTGCTCTGTATTAGGGACCTGTCCTCTTCATTACTTACCACTCCCTCAATTTGTGCCATCTGCCAATCTGCAAACTTTATCAGTGATGATTTTATGTTGTCTTCCATGTGATTGATAAAAATGTTAAATAGACTAAGTCCAAGAACAGTTCCCTGAGGGACCCCATTAGAAACATACTGCTCAATTGATGTTTCCCTGTTCACAATTACAATCTGAGACCTAATAGCCAGCTTTTAATCCATGTAATGCTTTATTATGAACTCTGCCTAAAAGACATAATCTAGTTCTATAGAGAGAGTGCCTAGTGGTGCCACTCGTTCTCCAGACTCCCATTTCTTTTTGGTGCTTGACTTCTCAATGTTTGTTTTGTCATTGTCTTTAGGGGGCTTGGATTACATAAATAGAGAAAAACTATAGTATTAGAACAGCTTTCAGGAGCAATGAGTAGGATGCGTTAAACATCTGCCTGGGCAATAGGATATATGGTATACTTGAGTCTGCATATTTTACTATCAACATATTTTTACCAAATGCACATTAAATATTAATTTATTTGTGTTGCATTTATGAATATTAAAATCAACAAATAAGCTTATATAATAATAAATGTATTTATTATGTTAAAGTAACTTAAAAACAAACAAAACTTTTTATTTCAAAAATGTCCAAACTGGACACTTTGAAAATTTTGAAACTTTTTGCTCAGCTTCAGTTTTGACAAACTAAATTCCTGACCAGCTCTATTTGTGTGACCAATCACAGTCCACAAATGTTAAATAGGGAAGAATCAACATTAAAACAAATAGCAAATTCTGAAATTTATTCCCAAGCTATTTGGCAAATAGTTTAAAATAAAGGACAATTGGTAAAAATATTATGGGGGCAGGAGAGTGATCTGGCAATAGGACAGTGGCCATAAGGCACAACAAGCATACTTTCAGATCATGATTGTGGGAGTTGTAATCTCCAGATGGAGCACAGGACTAAAAGATCATGTGATTGGGAATCATGTGACTGCTTGTGGCGACTATGTAAGACAAAGCTCTTGGCTTAGTCAGAGAGAGAGACTGAGATTGGCACTGTCAAGATGTTGTGTAAGTCTTTTAGTGGTGGGCTAGGAAGGGGGCTGGGCGAGCTGGGAAGTATTCAACCTGGGAGAGGCTGTAGGAAAGCGCAAGGCATGAGACAAGTCATGTAGGAAATGGAGCAGGGGGAAAAATGAAGCAGAATAGAGTGGAATAGGCAACCACTGCACGTTTAGGGTCCCTGGGTTGAAACATGAAGAGTTCCCTTGTAGCCTCAAATAAAGGTAGTGGATACAAGTCCTTGTATTGACGGGGGCATTGGGTCATGGGAAAGGAACTACTGAGTTTGAGAGGCTGGAGAGAACTGTTAAAGAACTCCTTAAAGGCCAGAGAAAACTGGAAGAACTGCTTCTTTAGTTGGACTCTGTCCCTAGAGAGGTAGTATTGGATAGAAGACCTCTCTGTCAGTGGACTGTGAATCTGATGGGAAAGAGAGGTGCTAACTAGTAAAGCGAGGCATACTGGAGCACAGGAACTAGGTAAGCTGCCCATAGTAGAGACTTATGTGATAACATTCATTGCAAATAAGTTAATTCTCTCTAAATAGGTGTAGAGAAGAACAATGCACACTGGAGTATGTCTGCATATGGTAATTATGGCTAAAAGCAAAACTCCAGCCTTCTAGTTAGAAGAAGAGTGCAAAAACAGTTGTTTAGCCTTGCAATACCTTTAGTATGGCACTGTTTTTGAATGGTATTTTCCCGTGTTTCTGAGAACCTGAACAAGTGACATGAAAATTCCTAAAAGGTCTATTATCAGTATTCTTCTTCTTTGAAATCCAGTCTTGTCTTTCTCTTTTGTGTCTGTAGTTTTTATTAAAGGCATGTTCTTATAACTGGTTCCCATTTCCCAGTTATAACCACAGAAAGGAAATATTTTTCCCCTTTGCTTTTAACTTTCTTCCAACCTATTAATGACAAAGTATCTCAATATTTTCTCACTAATAACTCTTCTTATTAGTGAGAAAATTACTAATATCATCAGATACTAAATTCTCAAAGAACACCAGAAATGCTGACTCTTTAAAAAAGAACAGGAGTACTTGTGGCACCTTAGAGACTAACAAATTTATTTGAGCATAAACTTTCGTGGGCTACAGCCCACTTCGTCGGATAGTCTTAGATAGTCTCTAAGGTGCCACAAGTACTCCTGTTCTTTTTGAGGATACAGACTAATATGGCTGCTACTCTGAAACCTGACTCTTTAAAACCCCTGTTATTGAACTAACAAGCTAAGTGAATGAGTGAAACAAATGTGGGATAATTCCACAAATAGTCATAGGTGAATTGCCCATTCAGTTTTGGATGATATTTATATATGAGGATACTAATACCCGAATGAAGTTCATGCCAGATTTAAAGAACAAATTCCATAAAACTAGAGAAGATAACTGAAAAGCAAACTGTAGCCAAACCAAACAAATATACCTTTCATTGTGCTCTTAAACCAACTGGAATTGGACCTCAGAGGAAAGCCAAAAGAAACAAATGCCAAAGGTGGGGAACCTCAAAGTAAAAGGCACTGAGAAGATGCTGAGGCCCAGATCCTCAGAGTTATTTAGTCACCTAACTCCCTTTGATTTCAATCTGAGTTAGGTGCCTAAATACCTTTGAAGGTCTGGAACTGGACATTTTGAGCTAGGAACTGAGAGCAGGAGTTTTCCAACTAACATTATTTCACTGCAGTAGTTGCAAGGAAAGCTAGAGTGTCAAATAACAAGGTCTCAAACTATTCAAGGCTTTAAAAGTTATTACCAACACCTTTCTCCAGGAAATTAGTGCAAAAACATTTATACAATCTCAGCAGTTTGCTACTTCCAAAAGCCAAGCAGCTATATTCTACATCAGGTGTAGATTGTTGTGATAAATGAAGGGGGTGGGGGTAGCCCCTGTTTATGAACACCCAGCCAGCCAGTTAGCTGTAAAATCTCTCTTGGTGTCTGTTCTTGGCTTGCTTTACCTGTAAAGGGTTAACAAGCCCACAGGTAAAAGAAAAGGAGTGGCCACCTAACCAAAAGAGCCAATGGGAAGGCTACAACTTTTAAATTTGGGAAAGAAACTTTCCCTTTGTCTGTTGTTCTCTGGGCTGCAGGGACATGGAGCAGCAATGCTATAAGCAGAAATGCTGTGTAAAGCTTTAAGCCAGGTATGATCATAAATCATCAGATCATACCTAGAACTACTTATCTGAAACTCCAAAGGTGTAAGTAGATCAGAATGTTTAGCTAGATGTGATCAGGTTTATTTCTGTTTACTTTTTAAGGCTTGTGGATCTCCTCTGTGCTAACCCCAGATGCTTTTGTTTGCTTGTAACCTTTAAGCTGAACCCCCAAGAAAGCTATTTTGGTTGCTTAATTTTTGGAATTGCTCTTTTAAAATCTAGCAAAAGCCTAAGTTCCAAATGTATTTGCTTCCTTTTGGTTTTTAATAAAATTTACCTTTTTTAAGAACAGGATTGGATTTTTGGTGTCCTAAGAGGTTTGTGCATATGGTGTTTGATTAGCTGGTGGCAACAGCTAATTTCCTTTGTTTTCTTTCTCAGCTCTTCCCCAGAGTGTGTGTGTGGGGGAAAGGGCAGGAGAATACCCCACAGGGAGGAATTCCCAAGTGCTCCTTCCTGGGTTCAAAGGGGTTTGTTTTGCATTTGGGCGATGGCAGCGTTTACCAAGCCAAGGTCAGAGAAAAGCTGTAACCTTGGGAGTTTAATACAAGCCTGGAATGTCAAGTATTAATTTTTAGAATCCTTGCAGGCCCCCCGCCTTCTGCACTCAGAGTGACAGAGTGGGGATTCAGCCTTGACAATTGTGCATGAATTTAAAGCTCTAACTAATGTGACTTGCAGTAGTCTAGCCAGGAATGACTGCAGCCTCTTGACCTGCTGTACAGTAGATAGTGGAGGGTATTATAGGTCAACACTAAGAATTGTGGTGTACTCATGTATCCAAAGTGCCTATCTTGCTCGGGGTGCTACGCAAATAATAAAGAACAGAATCCCAACTCAACGAGCAATGAATGGTGACTCTAAATCAGACATACTCCTTAGAAATAGCACTTTCAAAAAAGTTCCTCATTGCTGGGCTGTGGTTGCTGGAAAAGCTGGGTGAAATGTTTTGGGTAAATAGTTCATTTGCCAAAAAACATACAGTTTTAGGGAGACTGAAACTACTTGCAAATTCAACACTAATTTACCAAATTTCAGGGGAAAATATCTTTTGGGTTAGATTCACAATGGGGCTTAGGTGCCATTGACACAACTGAGGAGATGGAACAGGGACTAGAAGCCACATAAAACTGCTAACCATCAAGATGAGTCAATTTCTCTCTCTCTCTTTGGCCCAATGACTATTTATGCAAAATGGAACGGCTTCAAGAAGAGAGATTGAGAAAGACCCAACCTGGAATAGCCTACAGTCTAACAGCTAGGGCAGGGATCGGAAACCTTTGGCACGCGGCCCGTCAGGGAAATCCGCTGGCAGGCCAGGACGGTTTGTTTACCTGCAGCATCCACAGGTTCGGCTGATCGCAGCTCCCACTAGCTACGGGTCGCTGTTCCAGGCCAATGGGGGCTGTGGGAAGTGGTGCGGGCCGAGGGATGTGTTGGCCGCCACTTCCCGCAACCCCCATTGGCCTGGAACAGTGAACCATGGCCAGTGGGAGCTGCAATCGGCTGAACCTGCGGACGCTTCAGGTAAACAAACCATCCAGGCCTGCCAGCGGATTTCCCTGATGGGCTGCGTGTCAAAGGTTGCCGATCCCTGAGCTAGGGTATTCTCTTGTGAGGTGGCAGACTCCAGTTCAACTCCTGGCTCTGAATCAAGAAGATTAGGGACTTGAATTTTGGGCATCCCGTATGAGTGCTATAACCATATAGGGAGCCAGGGGGGCATCACTACCTACCCCACGTCCTGCATTTCTGTGAATGATGTTTCAAAATTTCCTTTCTTTTTATTTAAAAAGTGTTAAAATTGCCAGAAATAAAAAGGGAAGTCTCACTTCAATTTAAAGGAAACTTTTTTCATTTTTGTTTCACCAGCAAAACAAATTCATTTCTGGTCCACACAAAATGAATTCCTTTAAATTTTTTGTTTTGATTTGGCCAGTGATCCAAAAAACTTTGCACAGTTCTTGTTTCTGGCCTGCTCAGAGAAGTCATCCTGCTGCTGCTACTTCAGAGCCCTCTCCTAGAATGTGCCTGTATGCTCTCATCTATCCTTAACTACTTCTTACAATGGTATCTAAATTCTGTACATGGAGGAGAAAAAGAAAAAAAACCTCTGTGATCTAACTGATTAGGAAGGGATATATTTAGTCCTTGGTTTTCTAAATGTAATGAGAGACCCTCTACAGTCTTGATTCCCGAAGGAGCTCATTTGTATGAACTCGTAATTTAAAACAATTGATTTAAATTAACAGCAATAAAGGGCATGTAGAATCATAGAAATGTAGGGCAGGAAGGGACTTTGAGAGGTTATCAAACCCATCCCCCCTGTCTTGAGGCAGGACCAAGTATGCCTAGAGTATCCCTGACAGGTGTTTGTCTAACCTGTTCTTAAAAACATCCAATGACAGGGATTCCACAATCACCTTTGGATGCTTATTTCAATGCTTAACTATCCTTATAGTTAGAAAAATTTTCCTAATATCTAACCTAAATCTCCCTTGCTGCAGATCAAACTGACTACTTCTTTTCCTACCTTCAGTGGACATGGAGCATAACGGATCACCATCCTCTTTATAACAGCCCATAATATATTTGAAGACTGTTATCAGATCCTCCCCTCCTCGTTCTTCTTTTCTCAAGAATAAACAGGCCATTTTTTTAAACCTTCACTCATAGATCAGGATTTCTAAAACTTTGATAACTTTTGTTGCTCACTTCTTGACTGTCTCTCTAATTTGTCCTCATCTTTCTTGAAGTGGTGCCCAGAACCAGACAGTACTTCAGCAGAGGCCTCACCAGTTCCAGATAGAGTGGGACAATTACCTCCCATGTCTTACATATTACACTTCTCTTAATACACCCCCAGAATATTAGCTTTTTTTTTTTTTTTGCAACTGTATCAGATTGTTGACTCCTATTCAATTTGTGATCCACTATAATCCACAATGTTTAGAACGGCAATGGCAACTCTACATAAACTTCATAGACTTTGAGAAGGTGTTAATAGCATTCACAGGACCAGCCTATGTCACATTCTGTGGGCATATGGAATCCTTCTCTGTATAATCAACATCATCAAAAGCTTTTATTTCAACTTTACATACATTGAGTTCAGTTTTGAAATCAAAACAGGAGTATGTCAGGGGTGTGTTATGTCTGCAATACTCTTCAACATTGCCATTGACTGGGTAAGGTAGCATACAAGAGAAGATATGCTAAGAGGCATTAAATGGACACCCTTCTTGTCCCTTGAACACCTGGTGTGGTGTCATGCCATGCCAGCAGAAAGTCTAGGAATTACCGATCAGGACTTGTTTACACTTACAGTGCTTCAGCGGCATAGCGGCACCACTATAGCACTTAGTGGAGATGCTACCTAAGCCAACAGGAGAGCTTTTACTGTCTACATAGGTACTCCAGCTCCCGAGAGGCAGTAGCTGTGTTGATGGAAGAAGCCCTCCTGTCGACATAGCGCTCTCTACACCAGGGGTTAGGTTAGTATAACTACATAGCTCAGGGGTGTGGTATGAAGTTTCACTAGTCACTTTTTAAACTGAAATTGCATTAATTCATAAAATCTAATAGGGGTGTTTACAGATTCTCTGATGTAGACTATTGAAGAGCTACAAATGGATATGCTAAGCAAAAATGAGAAGATATAATGATATTTTGGAACCATGATATTCAAGAATGGTGATCCCTCTGTGTATTAACCAGAACTGTTGTGAACATCGACTCTGGACCCTCTACTATAACTGGCCTGTTGCAAGCCAGTGAATATCAGGGAAACCCTGCTCTCTTGTTAATGCGTATAAATTTTGTTTCCAATATAGTCAGGAAGTTTAATAAAGGTGAATTGTTTATTCTAATAAGACAAAAATACACTTCACTTGTCTTTTGGTTGGAAATTTCATTAGGAAGAAACAAAGGAATACACTTAGAGAGCCAACTTGAATTGTTCTTCATCATCAAAACATGGTGAAACTTGCCAGAAAAGGATGGAGCCGAAGCTCTCACTTGCTCATCATCCTCATCCTCATCAAACAACCGACCAACCCATGTTATCAGAGTGCACTGGAGGAGATGAGATGACAGTTGTTTAGCTTCTGGCCAAACACTTGAGTTTATGGCACTTCAGATACATCCTAATGCCACAAAAATGGTAGGTTGCGGTTAGTCACTAGAGTTGCAAGATTTCAGGTTCTGTTGCAAACACCATTCTAAATGTAGTGAACTTTAGTTTGTTCTGTGTTTGTACAGCACCTAGCAAAATGGGCTTCTGGTCCTTGAGTAGGACTCTTGCATGCTATGATAATACAAATTTAAGACATAAATCTAGGATAACAACCTGGGGAGGAGAGGCACGTTCAGTACAACTACTAGCTGTTAAAACCAAACTTAATTTTATACATTATTTTAAGGCAAGGATTTTTCCATCAAGAGAAGTCAACGGTCTTGAACTAATGGGTATAGTCTTGAATCAATTGGGTAACCGAGGCGTGTCTATTGACAGTTTACAAGATAGGACTATGATAACATTATGAATACAGAAGTGAAATTCTTGGGAGTACAAGAAGTATTTCGTCTTATTGTTTCATGTGATGTGCACATATCCAATTTTGTCTTTAATGATGCTGTAATGTCATTACAAGAAGCTGTAACTCTTGCTGGTGAGTATAGCTTTTGCTATCCTGAAAGACCTTGTGACTTCAGCAGTGAAACCACTGGCATGGTAATACACATTGCCTATTTGTATGCCTAAACTAGGCACACAAATAGCCAATGCAAATATATGCTACCAATGTATGTATTTAACTTTGAAAACCTGACCCTAGATAGTCATGTCTACCTCATTATATCTCATCTAGCACTGTATCTTGATCTTCCTTTATAACTTTTTTTTAAGTTAGCATCACCAATCTACCAATTAATTTATACAGAATTTGCTTTACTATGAAGCCATTATTATATTGTTTCCCATATTGTGCTTTGGCATTGTGAAGAATACTCTGCTAATATCTATAGATTTTTCTCTGGCTCTTATCAGAATGCCAGCAGAATGGCTCACCTACATAAATGAATGGCTTCCCACCACTTATGTGAGATAAGGAAGTATTATCTATCTTAGAAATGAGGAATTGAGGCACAAAAAGTGATGGAGCAAGACTGAGCTTCTATGCTTGCTCTTGTTCAAGGAGCATATTCATGACATAACGAGGGACCCTAAGAAGGGATTGTGATGCAGAGTCTCGCTTGCGCTTGCAGGAGAAGTAATTTGCAACATCCCCTTACATGGTGTAGTTTATTTCCATCCCAGTGCCTCTTTCTGACCCAACTAGGGAGCAGAGGAAGAGCCATGGCTCCCTCCCTGCCTACTTACTCACAGGAGGGTAGAGCGGGAGTATACTCTACACTATCGTCCCTAGGCCCAGACAGAAGATGGCTACAGGGTATAGGTATTTTACTCCACCCTGTTCCCTACACCGCTACATTGACAATTGTTGTGTGAGTTAGCCTTAAGGAACTTACCCCAAATCCTATAGGAATCATTGGTTAAGGTTCTGCAGTAGGACTCTATTCATGACTCTTCCACATTCTTTTCTTTTATATATAATCCTTTTTGACTGAACTGTGTGTCAAAGAAACTCAGTCAGGACACACTTAATTTTAGTCACTTTTATTGATTCTCTTTGTATATGTCAATTAAAGAAATCTAACAAACAGACACAAATCAAATAGACAATAGAAATTAATGTAACATGCAGAAATCATTAGGCACGAGTATATGAAATTGTATAACTCCTTAATGGAGTCTGAAAGATACTGATTATAAAGGAGTAATGACTCTACCCAAATCAATCTAAAGTACAAAATATATTAAAATAAAAATTAATAGAAATAAAATCCAATCCAATCTAGAGTAGCTATTATGAGAAACTATTTATGAAATGTATTTTTCTAGGAACTGTAAATGAATCTAATAAATAATCATTTAGATGAATAAAGGAAAGTATATAATCACTTGTGGAATAACCAGTGTTTGGATTTATCACATAGACCCTTTATGTATGTTCTTGGAAATGTCCATGAACCAAATTAAGCAGAGGGCATTTGAAACCAGGTGTGTGGTGAAAGATACACAGGTCCCCAGAATATACTAGAAAATATACACCAATAGTCAAACAGTGTTTCAATAAGGGGAAGCAGGTAGCTAAGGGTCCAACCCAAGAGAGCATGCCATGACTATATTAAACTGTGTGTGTAAGGGGATATAGTTGCTGCCAAACCACCACTTATCATCAACGAAGGTGGCAGCAGCAATCTGCAACCAAGTCTCTGGGACCAGTATAGCTGCTCAAAATTTTCCAAATTCTGAGAGTGTTTTTTTTTGGTGAGTGTCCCTCCCCCCCCAAAAACTCTCAAATTTCAAAATGCTTGCACAACTCTTTTCAAGATTTTGGCCAGCTATAGAGGTGAGAGTTGTTTTTTCCCCCCAAAAACATCTGGACATTTCAGAACAATTTTGCAGCATTTTCTACCAGTTCTAATTTCCAGTGTAGGATAGCATGGTGTAAGCCAGCAGATAGCAAAAAAAAGGCCATGTAGACAAAAAAGAAAACACAGTCAAAAAAGAAACACACGTGTCAAAGAAACATAGTACAAGGAGATCAGAGGAGACCGCTGCATCACCATGAAGTTGTCCTATTGATAATATGATGCAGGATTTTCAGGTTCAAAGTCTATCACGCCTCTGGCACACATCAAGCTGATATTTGGCATGGAATTCCTGTTTTCTGAGTCTCTACTGCACCATCCAAATGTTGGTACAGATAACTGGAACTGACTCTACTTTGTATTAATGATCCAAAGTTGCCCTCCATAAGCAGCTCTTGGTGAGCCACAATGCATCCATCAAGACCCCTGCTGCAGTCTTGTCCCACACCTGATCTCTCTGCATCTGTTGCCAAATATGTATGCCAGCTTTCTAGGAGCTTGGCTAACACCATGGAGATAGGGACGTGCATAGAGAGGAATATATAAAGGAGTGTGGGGTACTTTACTTGGAACATTCACTAGGGTACTTCATATGAGCACTCTCCTGGGGGACAGTGGAATGCAGCCCATATTTATTACATGATATCACTTTCACATATAGCACAAAGATGTGATACACTTATTTATTCACCTTTGACTGCTCCCTGTCCATTGTTCTCTCAAGACTTAATGTTCTAAACCACTGAGCACCATCAACTAGTCTTTTTTTAAATCAAATTACCACAGAAATGTTTCCTCCCCCACAAAGAAGAACTAGTGCATTTTATCGGCTGCCCCCACCCCAATTCACTTGCCCAATGCCCAGTAAGAGTAATTTCTGAGCCAATAATATGTTGTCTACACACAAAAAAAACCCTTTTAGCTTCAAAGTCTAATATTCTATAGTCCCTAAGTCATAAACATATGAGAAAGATCCCATTGATTGATCATGTCATCAGCAATTAGATGTCTCTGCCCATACCTGCACAGTCTAAATTATATTCTAAACTAAATTTTGTGGAGCATCATGTTTGCTCTAGCATCTCTAAAGGAGTTTGTGCATAATTCTTAGCACTCTTCTAATGTTTAGGAGTGAAGTATTCCAAATGTTCTCATTTAACTAAGAAAATTTAAAATACTAGTTCTGGGCACAGGACAACTTAGCCAAAAGGACCCAGAAACATCTGGAACAAGGCCTGAGAGTTATTAGATATGCTCAGTAGCTCTTTCTGAATCTGTGTAGGAAATTTTCATTGACACCCCCCCCCACGCCCCCCCGGTCACACTCTGAGAGCTGAGGCAATCACAGCACAAGGGGGGGGAAAGGTTATAAATATAGGAGTTAAAGATAGCCCTATCGACTCCGTGGCTGATTGATGCAAGCCAAGTGGTACGTCTTCAGAGAGGGCTGGGTCACAATCCCTGTACCTCTTTAGATACAAGTTAGTGCTATTCTATCTTTATTTAATAGGGAAGCCCTCCATTGGGATCAAGGCCATCCCTAGGGGGGCGAGGGGCCTGGTGTGGAAGTGATGAATCCATCCCTTCCGGGACCGACCATGCTGGCCAATTACACTGGCCTGTGGGGCCCCCCAAAGCGTGGGGCCCAGAGTGGTCACCCCAATTCGCCGTACCCTAGGGACAGCTCTGATTAGGATAATACTTGGTCCACTGCAGTGTGTTTTACGCATCTAGAGGGAGAGCTGAAGAGGGGACCATTTGTTGACAACACACTACATAATATAGCCATGCCACAAGGACTGAAAAATAATCTCTGAGAAAAGATAAGAAGGAAATGTTTTTTCATATGTGCTAAAGTCTAGAAAATGTTATGCTGAAACCTTATATTTGAATGTTTGTAACAGAAACAATAGGAGAGAAGTCTGCATAAGGAACACCATTTACTGTCTAATAGCTTTTGTTTAGAAGTTGTTCTCAAGATAAAATATTGTTAAGAATTTTTGGAATCACATTTACAATGTGTTTTGTGTGCATTAAATCTTAGTAAAACAAAGAAAGCAGGTGGTGCTATCTCTTTGAAATTGGCTGGGGACTATTAACATCCATTTACCAGGGATTTACACGCAGTTAGTGGTGCTGGAACACTTTTAATAGTGGGGTGCTGAAAGCCAGCCCCCTAACCTCTGTCTGCCCCCACCCCACAGAGCTGGGGTTGGGAGCAGGCTGTGTCTCCAGGAGGGGGGGACCTGGACAAGGGTAAAGGGGCCGAGGCTCAGGCCACAGCTGGGGGCAGGCATGCATCCAACAGCCAGAACCCCGCACGCGGAGCCGGCAGCAGAGCCCCGGGCATGAGGCCGGCAGCCAGAACGTATTTTCGTTGGACGTATTCCTGGAGGTTTCATCACATGACATAATGTTTATTTAAAGATTAATCTTTAATTCCTGGAGACTCCAGAACAATCCTGGAAGGTTAGCAACCCTAAGCAGAACCCCAGGGATGGGGCTGCAGCCAGAACCCTGGGCGCTGGGCTGGCAGCAGAGCCCCATGGTGGGGGGTCAGCATTTGGGACCCCAGGTGCAGGCCAGCAGCTGGAACCCCAGGCGTGGGCCTGGCAGCAGAGCCCCGCATAAAAAAATGGGGATGCCGCACCACCCCCTGCGCCCCTAGTTCCCATGCCTATGTATGCAATAACCCTGAGGTTTAACTGTATAATGCTTTTTTTAAAAAAGTTCTGAAAAGACAGAACTCTGTCTTGTGCTTCAACAAAGAGTTAAACTGAGGTGCAGGAAAAAGCAGAGTGACGAGTTAGGCAGAGTATTGCCTGAGCATCCCCTGCCCCCTGTTACACAAGGACCTTAGGAATTGTGCTTAAATCAGTACCTTCACCTATCAGTGGATGTCTTATATTTACCATTAGGTGAACATTCTGAATGTTCACTGTTAAATTATCTCTCTGTGCTAGAAAGAACTTCTATAATTTAATTTAAAATCTTCCATTCTCCCTGAACCATTCCAAAGGGAAAACTATACCTACCAGGCAGTGAGAATACACTTGTCCCTAGTCATCTTCAATAAATAACCACACACATAGGAAAATTGCTTTTTGTAGATCGCTGACATGTGGGAAAGTGATTAATTTAGAGATAGAGTGTAATTAGAAATGCCTAATTTAAATGTGTGCCTGATCTCTTTCCAGAACAAGTGCATTATATAGCTGAGTATAAAAGTATAAAAATGAAGGGCGGGGGGAAAGTGCTCATCTATCTCTGTCTTTGGTTTCTATTTCAGAGGTGCTTAACTCTGTGGTGAAATAGCCCTTCTAGAAATATATCTGGTTTCTAGATTGTTTCCCCAGGTTGTCTAACATCTACTTGCAGGGCATGTTGTGTTGTTCTTGCACTGTCTCATAAGGGAGTTTAGTGCCAGTTTAAGCTGACCTTCTTATTTCTATTTGTCAATAACTTGCCAATAGCTTAGCATGCATCTGCTTAATGAGTATCCTTACCGAGAAGTTTGAGGAAAGCTAAGTTGCCAGATGGCCAGTTAACTTAAAAGCTGTCTCTGTCTGATTGAGGCCAAGAACTAGCAAAACAAAGGGGAGGATTGTCCCCACTGAATACACAAGCAGATGCAGGACAAGCAAAACAGAAGCCCTTTCCAAAAGAAGAACACTAAGGTCAGATATGAGAAAAACTGGCACTAGAACAATTAGTGAACAAAACAATGGGGCCATTTGTGGTGGCTTTGTCAGATATGATAGAAGTGACAGTTTCCATCTCCTGACCTACATGAGTACTGTGCTAACAACAGCTATTACTGAAATTTTTGTTATCTGGGAATTTGTTGAGGTTATTTCTTGATTTTTATCACTGATTGGAATATATACCGTATCCTAGGCAACAATGTATACAAACAGGAAATTGGAGCTAACTGTTAGGGCACTAAATTTTGGGTACCATTGTTAAGCCTGCATTCTAGAACTGGAAATTTGATTCACTGGAGTCTGCATCGGTTTAATAAAGTTAGAGCTGATTAACCCCAATCAGTTTACAACCCAGAATTTAGATAGTTCGGTGTACCTTACATGCTAAATGAGTGGTTCACAAAAATCTTGCCAGTTCTCCAATATCTAGCTAAACGAGCACAGATAGAATAATAGAAATGTAGGGATGGGAGACATCTTGCATTGAGGCAGGACCAAGTATACCCTGACAGGTGTTTGTCTAACCTGTTCTTAAAAACCTCCAATGACGGGGATTCCACAACCTCTCTTGGCAATCTATTGCAGTATTTAACTAGCCCAGTTATAAAGTTTTTCCAAATATCTAACCTAAATCTCCTTTGCTGCAGATTAAGCCGATCACTTCTTGTCCTACTTTCAGGGGACATGAAGAACAATTGGTCACTGTCCTCTTTAAGAGTCCTTAACATATTTAAAGACTGTTATCAGGTCCCCCCTCGGTCTTCTTTTCTTAAGATGAAAGATGGCCAGTTTCTTTAACCTTTCCTCATAGATCAGGTTTTCTAAAGCTTCCATTATTTTTGTTGTTCTCTCGACCCTCTGCAATGTGTCCACATCATACATACAGTGTGGCACCCAGAACTGGACACTGTATTCCCAGGTGGGCCTCATCAGTGCTGAGTAGAGCAGGATAATTACCTCCTGTGTCTTAGGTATGACACAGATGAACAAGATTTATATCCATAAGGTATCTTAAAGGATACACGCTTATTTATTTTAGATTTACATAGGTGTTTCCAAAGCACTGATTCCCATAGTATCCAAGTGCCTCATGGATTTAGATGATCTCTCAAAGAGGTGTTGGAGAAAATATTATCCCTATTCTACAGAGAAAGGCTGAAATCCTCATCCCTTGCTCTGACCCTGTACTCGCAGGTGAAAGAGTGGAACACATTAAGTAGCTTTAAAATCCCTGGTTCCCACCAAAGGAGGATTCCCCACTGTAGACATGGTGGCAGGCAGCTGTAAGAATGCCCTTTGGGGTGGTCCTCATTAACCATGCTGGTGATAGAGCTGGTGGTGAGAAGGATGGGACCAAAGCATAAAATGCTTTGAAGAGCCAAGGCAGTGCTGTAGTACATATGAAGCTTGGAAGCGGGAAGTAACTTAGGCCCCTGGAACTGCCTAAGACTTAGCTATGCTGGCAAAACTTTGTACCTTAAACATTGTCAGCTAAGATTATCAAGAATCACACCCCCTAAGCAACACAGCTGTGCTAGAAAAACCCTCTGTGCAGATGCAACTGCCCCACAGAAGAGGGCGTCTGACAGCATAGCTAATGTTGTTCAGAGAGGTGGGTTACCTGTTCCAGCAGAAAAACTCCTATTGGCACACACTATGTCTGTACTAGAGGGCTCTGCTGATATAGCAAAATAAAGCTTATTAATAGCGACTTAGCCTTAGGTCACTGTGCAAAAATCAAAGTGTAACTAAATCTAAAATTTTAAAATGTTACCTTATAAATAAAGATTAAAAAGGACAAAGAGTATTAAACTGTATATGATCACTACACAACTTGTCTTTTTCTTGTTTTAGCGGTTGCCCATGCAAATAGAGCAACCACTCAGATCAGATACATTGTCAGTTTCTAACAAATATTCTATTTTTGGAGAGGTCATAGGAAAAGGCATCTGGGACAAAAACATGGAAAGCCATTTTGACGTCAAGTGTCAATACAGATTACAATGTAATAAATAACATGGTAGGTCTTCCATCTGCCCTAAGCCGCCTGGACAGAGGTAGTTACATTTCTCAATGTCAGTATATAGCCTTCGAAGTAAACTATCTGCATGGATTGAAAACAGAGAACTGTAAAGGCCCTCCTGCCATGTTATTATAAAAACTATCTAAATATCTGGCATGCTCATGAGTCTTCTTAACAAAGGGAAACCAAGGTGACATATTTGAAATAGAAACAACTGCCAAATTCAGTTGCTTATTAATATCCTCTATTCTCAGCTTTATTATGGATTTCATATTTTAAAATTTTAATAATTTCCGATTCTGAGAAACCTATAAAATGCAAAGAGTTCTGAATATACTTTAACCAAGGAAATGTACATGAAAAAGTCCTACTGAGCTATTTTTCTAAGTATAAGTTTGGCAAACACTGTCAGTGCATACTATCACTATGAAGCCAAAAATTAATATTACTATATTGCACATTGGCAGAATGGAGATCATACCTGTCTCGACTCTAAAAGCAGTTAGGATATTATGTGGGAGGCCAAAAATCTTCCTAAGAAATTTGTTTTGAATCACTTCCAGTCCCATGGGGTCATTCAATCCTCATAGTTCTGTGCTGTACAAAATCTGAGTGCATACCTTGGGGTATGTCTACACCCAGCCGCTAGTTCGGCGGCTGGGAATCGAAGTTCTGGGTTCGACTTATCGCGTCTTGTCTGGACGTGATAAGTCGAACCAGGAAGTGATCGCCGTCGACTGCGGTACTCCAGCTAGATGAGAGGAGTACTGCGGCGTCGATGGGGGAGCCTGCCTGCCGCGTGTGGACCGAGGTAAGTTCAAACTAAGGTACGTCGACTTCAGCTACATTATTCACGTAGCTGAAGTTGCGTACCTTAGTTCGAATTGGGGGGTAAGTGTAGACCAAGCCCAAGGCTCAAACACTCAAAGGGCTCATGCAATTAAGTGGTCTCCCATGAGTCCAGGTAAAATGTAATACAGCTTGCACTGAATTTTCTTACCTAAATATGATTATCCTACAAACCATTTTCTGTGAACCTGATACTCAGGAAGGGGAAACGGCTAATTTGTTCAATATCTTGCCCACTGATGTCTCTGACTAAAGACAATTACGTTAATTTTTGAATAATTTATCAAGAGGCCCTCCTCTTGACAGTATAAACTGAACTCATTAATAAACACTTCAGTCCCAATAGTGTTTGTGATAGTAAGACCATATCAGCTGCATATAATAAGACAGACACGGTGGAAAAACTCTAATACTAAAACCACATCACTGGCATAAAAAGGGGAGGGTTAAAAGGCATCCCTATTGAATCCCCTTTGTAATTAGGCTGGAATCAGATAATTTCCCTTCTAGACCTATCCTAATCTTAGCCACTGATTGTCTGTGAAGAGCTCTTAAAAAAAAAAAAGTAACCAAGGATCAAAAGCCAATTTTAGATAAATAAAAGCTGCTACTTTTTTATTGCCCAATCCTCTAATCTCCCCAAAAGATATTTAGTGTAACATTTTAAAGTAACATCCAATAAACTAATTGGGGAGTAATTCCTCAGGTCTTTCCTATCTCCCTTTTCTTATAAAGTGGAACGATAATACTGGTAGCCCAATCTCAAAGGGAAATCCTGGTATTATTTATATTAGAAAAAAGTTTACCCAAAACATTTGCCCCCAGTCAATATTCTCCTTAAATACTTCCACAGGAATAAAATCCTCCCTGGGTGCTTTATTATAACATTGTTAATTACATATTTAACTTCCTCACTGGCTACTGCAGACCAAGCTGGAAGGGAATGGGGAATAAAGGCTTCCAGATACCCTAGTGCCTAAAACTTAATACATGATCTATCATTGTAAAGTACAGAAAAATATTTCTCCCAAATTTGCTTGGGTGTCAGAGCTTCAATATTACTCTTGATCTTCTTGGAAGCCATTGCTACCAATTTCCAAAAAAAAATCATTTTGGCAGCAAATTCCAATTCCTTCCAACTTTTTTTCCTTTCGTCGATCTTTTATAAAGCTTTCTAAAATTAACTAGCTTTTGGATGGAATCCTGTGAGCTATCTTTCTTGACATCCCTTGCCATAGTCTGTAACTGCTTTTTATGACAAAAACAATCTGCATTTTACTAAATTCTTTTATCTTTCAAAGGGAAAGAGTAGCACTTTTTGATAGGTAGATCAACCTGTAATTCATGTACAATACCATTAAGTACATTAAGGGATAGACTCACCATTGCTAAGATCTAGAAATGGATTTTTTTTAACCCTAGCAGATAACTGGAGGAGAGATTCTCTTTACTTTTAGATTTAACCAATGGATTCCACTTAATTCATCTTGCATATAAGGCTTCAAAATTAGAGGGGAATATTGTCCAACTAGGATCAACTGATGTAATGGGGCCAGGAGGCAGAAATTAACCTGGAGGGGTTGAGGTTGTTATCAAATACAAGGGCCACTGAAAAATTAGAAAAACAAGGTCAACTTATAGGGACTATAATATAGTCAATGACACTCACCCCATATCATGACCACCCCTACCATTTAGAACTCCCAGTCTGAATCTGTTCAAAATCACCAAAAATATCTTGCTTGCTGAATAGATTACTTTATTTTAAGAACTTATTGGAGGGGGGCAAATGTGCTATTTGATAAATTTAGCAATTCCTTATCTTCCACACCCAACTGAGCATTAAAATAACGTAAAAGAATAAAATTTGCTGCTGGATAATTTCCAATCACCATCTCAATAAGAGATTCTAACTCTGCTCCTATATATCATTATAATAAGAGGATCCTGAGAGAGGGAAATAAGCATTCAAAGCAACTAAAATGTTCTTGTTGGGGAAAGTGTTACTACGAACTTGAAAATAAGTTTTACCCAGAGCTAGTACATTAACTGTAGCATTTAATTTAAATGAAATAAAGAGGGCTGGACCACTAACTGGTCTACTCTTCTTGGCATGTTTAACAGAAGCTTCAAAACAAAATTCAATGCTTGGGAAATAAAAAGATTAATCTTTGCAAGCCAGGTTTCTTGGTTAAAATAAAATAAATAAAATTGTGCTAAATAATTCTTAAATTCCAAATCATGGGCTTTACTTTTGAGGCCACTGATTTCCCATGATATGATTATTATAAAAAAAATTATAATAGCTCTGAGAGCACCATTCAGTCAATGCATTTCCTTTTCAGCAGTCTCAATTAATAAGGTATCAGTACAAATGGGCTGCCTGGGTTTACAGTTATAATTAGCTTTTCCAATTCTCTCTCTTCAGTCCTTTGATTACTTGTTAACTCCTGTGTTTTAGAATCTAGAGCCCACCCAATTGGGTCCCCAGGATAAAGACCAATGTAATTTTTGAAGAGTCCTTATTCTTTCTTTTAACATTTAATTTAGTGGGAGGAACAGTTCAGGTAATCATTCCCAAGCTGGTCCCTTTTTACTTTTTCTATCCTATAATATTGGAAACTAAGATTTCCCATACCACTCCCCCCATGCTACCAACACACAATCTTGTAGACCTAAATATGAAAGTCTTTTAACCTTTATAACTTGATCTCTAGGTAAAGAGTAAAATACCACTCTTTCAAGTATTATATTAATCTGACCTCATAAATGCACCAGAGTCTCTGCTCTTACTTTAATATTCAATGCCACTGCCCAGGAATGCTTAGGGTTATCTGTTCTAAGAGTGCTAGGGCTTTTATCTGGGCTAGAAGGAATATGTGGAGCCATTAGTTCAGGTTGATAGGCCACATGCCTGGAAGGAGGTGTGGCAAAGGGACATAAAGAGAGGATAATGTACAGGGAGAGATCCAATTTCAGTGCTATTAGTCAGATCTGTAACCTGAGAGCCTCTGCACTAATTATGTGCCGAAATGGAATCAAACCCACTATTTGTCTTTAAAACAACTGATGGCACATGATCAGTTTCTTTAGAGTCTTTAAATTCTTGCTGTGTTTGCCATAATGGCCATCTCTCCTCACCCTCCCACCCCCAGCAAGACCTTGAAATCAAAGAAAGATTATTTGATTTCAGAAATGTCTGTAAACATTTTACCAATAAGCTTTCCTAACCTTATACGTTGTTCACAACCAGGGCAGTGCCAGATAAAAAAACCATAGAAAAGTTTACATTTGAGTCTGTAGATACATTTGAAAAGTCTGACAATCTTGAAGCAGGTTTCCAAGGAGAGTTCAAATGTCCATTCAAATCATTGTCCTGGGAAAGCCGACCTAGTCCTGGTTCCTGTAGAGCAATCTGAGTCAATCTTTGTATAAGAGTTGGGACAAATTCCCGAAGGGCTCAGAAAAGAAATAGGATGATCATCAAACTGCATTTCCAGAGAAGACCATGTCTGACCCACCACAAATCTATTCTTTTCACTAGGAAGGGGACATTATGAAATCCGTAATTTTAGACTGAGCAAGGGAACAAATGGGAGAACACTTGTGGTAGGAGCAGGAGCATTGCCTAACTAAGATCTATCACCTTGCTGATGGGTTGTAACTCTTGCTATTCGATATATAATCAACTTGTTTTGGCCCATTCTCCTATGCTCTACAGCCAAAATGCTTCTGAAATAAATGTAGTCAAACTTTAC
>NW_020664374.1:9020671-9033893 GCF_002925995.2 Terrapene triunguis | reverse complement strand
AGTAGCCAATCAGTTGTTTTAATTGTCATATTTGAATTCAGCACATCCAAATACATAATAAATAGCACATTTTATCTCTGAAGCAGACGACTTCTCAAAAATTGTAGACCAGTGTAACTTATATAATGCTCTCCAGCTGCTCATCCAGCCTGTATTCTTGCTGTAACCACAGTTTGCACCAAAAGACTTACCCAGCACCTGGGATCTTACTCTTATGCGAGACACAAAAACTTCTAAATTCCCAACACTCTATTTGAGTGTTACCACCTTTGAAATGCAAAAAAAATGGCACCCTCCGTAAAGCAAGCCCACCACAACCCCAATCCCGAATCACAAGGTAAATCTACAACATCCTCCACCCCTTTAATAGACACTTATAGTATCTAGAGAGATAACACAGAGAGATAAAATTGATAACATAATTTTCTTGCCTTGGTCATGTTTCTCCAAGCTACTTTATTTGTGTCTGTCTTCATTGAGATTATTTTTTCTCAAACTGAATTAATTCTGTATTTTAACTATATACTTGAATGTGAACATTTTGGAACTTTATACTTAAAGAAAATCCATTAGGTTTATTTCTTGAATTTGTATTTGCTATTTGATTATGCCATTTCCAGCCATTTCTTTTTTACAGACAGGAATAGCTGAGGTTGCATCTAATGCAAAGCTCACTCTTGGCCACTTCAACACCTAGGCGATTCCTCTTGTATAAGGTGACCATACATCCAATTTTGGCCGGGACAGTCCCTTTTTTAGGCCCTGTCCCGGCCGTCCCAACTGATTATCAGTTGGCAAGAGAAAACTGGACAAATGCACAGTTTTGCCAAAAAAAGTGGGGTGGGAACTTAGCAGAGCACAGAGGAACGTGTGGGGGTGGGGGAGGGGCAAGTGGCAATGCCAGCCCTGTGGTGGCGGGAGGGCTAGGGGGAGCGGCTCAGGCTGACCTGCCCCGCATGCAGGGGGGAGAAGGGAGCCTTGGGCAGTCCAGCACATGGGCGGGCGCTAGAGGGCCTCGGACGGTGGGGGGCGGGGCTCAGACCACCAGCTCCATGTGCGCAGGCAGTGGGGGGGCTTGGATGACCAGCCCCATGTGCAGGGGGGAAGGGGTTGGGGGATCATGGGTAGGTGTCGTGGGGCTCAGGCTGGCCCCAGGTGCTGGTGGGAAGGGAGATCTCAGGCCAGCCCCATGCAGGCAGGAGGCAGGGAGGGATTGGGCCAGCCCTGCGCTCAGAGGCTTGGGCCAACCTGGGGGTGCCCCATTTTCCCTTTGGGAAAATATAGTCACCCTATTCTCATCAGTCCAAAGGTTTCCCATCAAACTGAAAACTTGCTTCATGAATGCATTACTGCCTGGCACAGAAAACACATGCCGAACAATTTTCAAGACATTTGGGGCTTCTACTTCCCTGAAAAATGCATGCCACTTATCAGCAGGTCTGGTGAGACTGTCATCTTCCATTAGAGCCAGGGCAGTGGTATATAAGAGACAAATCATCCCTGTACAAAACAGTAACAGCACTCCATTTCAAAAGGTCTTGCAACTTCATTAAGTCTTCAAATGTTGGCACTTTCTTGAAGTTTATGCATGAAAATGACTTAAATGGAGAATCTTTGAAAGAAAGCCATTTCTCCAGATAAGTGACTGCTTGATTGTACATAGTCTTTGCTTCATTCTGAACTTTTCCTGAGCTTCTCTTGGTAAGTGTGGCAAAGCCCTGTTCACCTGCTAACTGAAAAAATCATCCTTTGTTCTGTCAATCAGTTGGCTTCTGACATCCAACATCAGATTGAAAAGTACTGTGGCATTCGTAGAATTCTTTTAAAGAATGGAGATTGACTTCTGAAAGATGGCCATGACAGAATGCACAAAATAAATGTAGCACTCAGGAAGTGTCAACTTGTCACTTAACTCATGCTCCTGATCTTCGATGAATCTCCAAATCGGCCTGGTACAATCTGATTTTCCAAGCTCCAAGAAGTACACCTTGATAGCTTGCCAGTTCAACAGAAGCCTTTCAACTGCAGTAAAGAGGCTTAACCAGTGAGTTGGCATATGCAAAAGCACTTTCTGATCTTCTTACTCCACAAATTGAAAGCAGGATTTCAGAAATTCTACTTTTTTTGCACTGCATGAAAACACATTGAAAATTTTGAAAACCAAACCTTCCACATCAAAGCTGAGGGCTTTCATGCAGTGTTTTGCTGCATTGTGTAATACGTGACAGTTGCAGTTAGCTTAGATCATCAGTGGTCAAACAGCTTTCAGTTTAACAAACACAGAACAGTTCTTACCGTAATTCACAGATGCGTTATCAGTTCCATAAGCATTGACATTTTTCAGGTCCAAGCCAAGCTCATTTATGACATTAATTATACCTCCTAAAATCGATTCCAATGTCTGATCTGGTTCTTCATAAAAATCCAAAAGGACATTGTTTATGGCTCTTTTGATGTCAAAAAACCAGCAGCCAAAAGAAAACACTTTCCCTTCCTTTATTTGAAGCCTCAATAACAACTGCAAAGGGAGAACTGGTTTCTTTTAGCCTTTTGACTGCTGTTTCCACAGAAAATGTCTCAAACACATTCTCAACTAGACTTTCGATTTTTGTTCTTCCCAGCTTCATTTTATTTGCCACAGCAGAATCAGCATGTAGCCGTGTAGCTAATTTGCTGCCACAGTCCATTGACAAAATCTGTAATTGTGCTTCACTCCATGAAAGACATAGGCCAATTCACTTGCAGCCACAGTGTCATCTTTAACTGTGTTTCCCTGTGAGAAAAACTAGTGATACGCATGCATTGTGTTTTGCACTCTGAACTTCTGTTTGGTGTTTTTTTTCCAGTTGAATGTTTCCAAACAGTACTGACGCCATCATATTTCACCATAAAGTCGCTCTGACAAATTGTGCAATGGGTGTTTGTTTTATCAGCACATTTCGCCAGCCTGTCTTTGTTGTGGTGGGCAACCTGTGGCCCGCGTGCGGCCCATCCGGGTAATCTGATTGCGGGCCATGAGACATTTTGCTGACGTTGACTGTCCTCAGGCACGGCCCCCCGCAGCGTCCAGTGGCCACAGTTCGCCGTTTCCAGCCAATGGGATCTGCGGGAAGCAGCTTGTATTGCCATGAAAGGCTGAAATGTCACTTGATTAGGGCTACGAAAAACATCTGAAACAAAATGCAAAACTCAAAAGTCAGCCCAGATGTGTCTGGAAGTTTTTAAACCTTTCAGAAAATCTTGGCTAATTTGTGTTTTGTTGAAATCAAGTAAACTTTTGCAGTTTCACACAAATTTGGCACAGAACCTAGTGAAACTGTGCGTTTTATATGAAAATTGGTTTTGTGTAGCAAAATTTTCTAATTTATACCCACACAGCCTGAACATAGAGAATATGTTCACTTGAACCCCAGTGAACTTAATTGTGTACAGTTGGTTCATGTTTAATCCTTAAAATTTGCTATTGTAAAGCAATAAATATTATGAAACACTTTAAAAAGGTTATTTAGTAGCATGCCCACAAGGAGGAGGGGATCTTTATCTTTGGAGTGTTATTGTTAAAGTCAACACTAAAGCACAGTAGAAGAAGAATCAAGTAGCACTGTTCTTGGTTAGTAGAAATATCCCATCAAGTGTTTATCCCTAGATAGATCAATATTCTATTTCATGCATTAAAAGTAGCACTATAGCAAGATACTTGTTTATATTTCAGAAAACAAATGTCCTGCAGTTTTATTTAAAAAAAAGAAGAAGAAATTCCAGACTAGCTACCCCAATGTGTTGTTAGTATGACACTTTAAAGAAATCTGCGCTTCCAATCTGATTCCTGAAAAATGGCACCAACTCACCCGATCTCTGGAATATCTACAAATGCTGGGAAGAAAAGTCATCAGGGGTTACATACAGACCACTCACTGTTTGGTGTCCTCTTATTCTGAGTATTACTTGCACAAATGTGTGTCAGAAATGGAAGAGAGTAGGGGTCGTGGTGGGGGAGGGTTGTCATTAATTCACATTTCACTGTGTTTAAAAATAACGCCACTCAATACAGCCAAAACAGTGGCTATGGTATTTTGTGAGCTTCTAAGAATAATTTCTAAAAGTTTTTTTAAAAAGCCATTATTTCTGATTTAGTCCTCTGGACAGGCTAGGGAAGGGAAATACTTTTCCAGGAATAGATCAGAGAGAGAATGATACTTAATATTTTACTTAGGGCTTTTCATCTTCAAAGTGCTTTACAAACATTAGCTAATCTTCCCAACACCCTCTGTGAGGTAGGTAAATATTATTCTGAGGTACAGCTGGAGAAAATGAGGGTAAGTGTTTTGACCAAAATCCCAGAGTGACAGAAAAAGGCAGGTTTACAACTCAAGAGCTGCTGTTATTCATCTATTTATGCATCTAAAGTGTCTCTCTCTTAAGGGGTAAAAAAAAAGAGAAATTTATAGTTTCATTTTGTCACTAAGACACTGAATTTTCAAACTATACGCTTTGAAAACTTCTGTGAACCCAAGAAGCTTACATAAAATTCTGGGTTTTAAAAATATTTGTGGGGTGTTTTTAGACTAGTTAGGAAGATTTAGGTCCCAGTTTCCCATACTGGCACAAAGCAGTGGGGAAGTCAGTTTTACTGGTAAACTTGGGATCTCCGTTTCCTGAACAGTATCACTATATCACAGAGATGTGACCTTTATACCACTGCCCGCCTGGTCCCCAACATAAGGAGCATGACAGCTGGGCATAATTTAGAGAATCCCCAAAGCTGCTCTAAATTTCTCTGGGAGTTTTCCTTTCAGATTGGGGATGTGTATAGACAAATTAGTCCACCCCTCTTTTGGTTGACCATAGGGGAGGCTCTGGACCTTGATGCCCTCTTAGATTCTTAACTTCTTCAGTGCAGAGTGGAGAGCTTAACTATAAGGGATTATCTCACCCACACTACAGAAGTTGGCCTTGCCATGGAAATAACTGGGACTTACTCATACTGAGAACTGGACCCTGAGCTAGCAGAGCTTCATTTAGAAAAGAGAACTGGTCCACAGGAAAGTGTGGTGAGATGCTCTCTCAGATTCCCTTTGCAGTACAGTGATTCCTTCTGCTGCTGCTGAAAATAGATCTTCCCTTTTGATGCAATGAAAATAAATTTGGGGATGTTTTAAGGACTAAAGCATGCCTGAATGGAAGGAAAATCTTACACTTTTTCTTTGTCAGCTCCACAACATTGTGCCTGATGACTTGGAGGGATGACAACTGTGCATTTTATATCTACAGGATATCTTATCTGTGAAGGGTGATTATTATGCTGCTTTTGTGGTGCTTTTGAGTTACTGAAGTCTTTCTCTGGAGTGAAAGAAATAATCATCACCCTTCACAGGAGATATTGTATTTGTTCTGTGAGAAACTGTTTTGTTTTTTTTTTCATAAAAAAGCCCACATTCTAGGTTTGAATTAGTAAGTACATCAACTTCAGTCAGTCAACTTTATTTCAAACTTACTAGCTCTGAATAGTGAATGCTAACCTTCACTTTACCTGTGAAAGGAGGCAAAGCTGTTTTGGCATGTGGAGAAGTCCCATGGAAAAGCGAGGATTGGAAACTAGGAAGGAATTATGGTCTGACAAATTTTCAAGGTCACAGCCATCTTTTGGCACAGTTTAAGTTTCAGGAAGTTATCCATGTCCAGCGGGACTAAGAGAGTTTAAAACCAGGAATGATTTTCTATCTGAAAGATAGTGTAATATGATCCTGACCAAAAGTTCTGATATTTTATTGATCAGGAAGGAGGGTTTAACGTAAACATTTAATATATGGAATGCAAACATTTCCAATGAAGACTCTCATCACTTGTGACTATTAAACATTTCAAAGAATTTTTTGCAAGCCTAGGAATCAAAGCCTGGATGACCCAACCAAATTCCAGTGGGTAACTATGTTCTGCCTACCTAAAATTCCCTCTTCCAATTCAAGTGGATACAATAATCTTCCTGATCTAAACTATTGTTTAGTGGTGCCCTGCTTTGTTGACAGCTCCAAAGGTATCTGCACTTCACTAGCGGGTGAAGTCAGTTATCACTGAATATTTATATTGAGATAGTGCCCCAAGACCCAAGTTGGGATTTAGTCCTCATTGTGCTAAAATGCTAAACAAAAACATAATAACATGGTCCTTGCCCCAAAGAAATGGGCTTAAGCTGTGAAGTTCAGATCTGCTCTCAACCCCCTAAATGTTGTGGCTATTCAGATCTGGGGATTTGGTACAGCCATGTATGCAGTAGGGCCCAGCTGAAAAAATCAGATCCAGAGGTTAGTTCCAATTCTGAACCCTCCACAGAATTTGGGGGTTCAGATTGGGACAGTATTTTGGACTATCTCTTATAAAATAAATTTATACTGCATACATCATGGTGATACTTCTGTAATAAATGTAGCTTGTCCCTTTCACTGCCTCACTTGCACTCTGTCCACAAATCCATTTCCACCGGGAATTTTTCTAACATGCCAGACATCTGGGCAGCTTTAAATAGACTTTTTCTCTTTCTCCTTACTTTACAAAACCTTCCACAAACTATTAATCTTCAAATATAAAATTTTCTCCCCAAAATTGCACTGCTGTGAAGTGCTAGATTGACAATATTTAATCCTGGCCAAGAGTCAAGTTTCAGTATCAATATTTTGCAAAGTATAATGGTTAGAAATAGGTTGTTTATCAATCTCATTGGAGAGCTCAGATTCATTCCTCTTTCCATAGGGAATGGCAATTGTTTCTAGATGATCACAACATACCAGATATCATGACATGGGAAAGATGTTTTATGTCATTTGTTGAGGTGTCTAAAGTTGATTAGTTGAGGAGAGGCATTGGTTTGTGGCTTTGGTAAGTATATTTTGGTTGGAGAGTTTTGAGCCAAGGTATGCAGAGTTGGACCAGAGCTATCTAACCTGTGGATTTCTACACTAACTTCCAGCTCCCTCAGTCCCTCTACAGGGAGTGAGTGCTATAGGGGCAAGCTTAGGTGGGAAGTGTGATACACTAGAGGAATTGAAACATGTCAGTGTTACATGTAGCATAGACACCAGGGGATGGGCCAGGGTAGCTGGAAAGGGGAATTATAGTGGAGAAGGAATAGAGGTAAATCCAGAGAGAGACAGTGGTGGGGAACTCAATAGAAAAATTGAGGAGGCATGTGTAGAAAGAGAGAAGGTGAGCTCAGCCCCGCAGAAAAAAATGAGTTGAACTACCCCTGAAGTTGCCACATGGAGGAACAGAACTAAGCAGCTTAATTTTTTTTTTTAAAGAACTGCCCACAGTCTTGTTCAGATATAAATTTATGTCAATTAGCAAACTTCTGTAAATAAGACGACAGGGTTTTTGAAAACCCAGTGTGGTTGTTTCTTGGTTAGACTTAAGGTGGGCTTATGAGTGAAAGGATACAAAAGAAAGTACTAATATATGTTTTTAACACCTAAATACTTACAAAATAGTTCTTCTGTTAAATCTTCTGATTCTCTTATTCACCTCATCCTTGTTGAGGTAGTTTATTGATTTCATAGGCTCTTGTCATGGATGACCTACATGACTTGGTCATGGCTTCACCACTAATGAGCAATTTGTCCTTCCCAAACTTGTTCTGATAAAAACCTATGTAACTGCACTGCACCATCACATATTTACAAGATCTATATTCCATTTAAAATATTTAAAAAAAAAAAAACAATCTTAGTTTAAAAAGGATTAATACTGGGGGAATGTCACACTTGGCCAATGCAAAAATCAAAGAGCAAAGGAAGGCAAGTTATAGGACACTTCTTAACTGTACTCTAATGCCCACACACCTTGTGTCCACTGACAGTGATGGAATGAATTTGTATCATCCAAAAGAATGTCCCTCTGTCTGCACTTAAATAGGAAATCTGCTACATGCAACACATTAATCTTGCTTGCAGTATAACAGACAACCTTAATATTGACCTCAGGCTTCCCCTGCCAACCCATAATATGCTTGCTTGTTTGTATATGTCAACCCTGAATACTTGCTAATGTTGCTGAGGTCGTAATTAAGGTATTGTGTTATCTCACACCTCTATAATAGTACATATGTAAGCGGGGTCCTGCTATTGTGGAGAACTTTCCTGGCTTATAGACTACCCCGGTGAAGTGCCTCAGCTCCAGCTCCACTCCTCTGCCTCAGCACGGCGGCTGCTGCTGCTGCTGCTCTGCCTCCAGATCCCTGGGCTGCTTCTCTGGCCCCTCTGGCTCTGGTTGCTGCAGCTCTGCTCCCAGCACAGATCTGCTCTGCAGGCTGCTTCTGTGACTCTGCTCGCAGCACTGACCTGCTTCCTGGGCTGCTTCTCTGGCTGGCACGGCCCTGCTCCCCAGCTCACCTTGGGCCCCTGCTTTCTCCTTAGCTCGGACCCATTCTGTCTGACCCAGGCAATTCCAGCTCACACGGAGGACGGGACCCCCTGGCCTCCTGACTCCCTGATTAGCCTGCCCCCCACATCAATCAGACTGACCTGGAGCATTGGCCTCTCCCCATTGTTCCTGGGGACTGTCAGTCTTAGGGTCCTGATTTCCCATCGACCTTTCCCCTTTCTTTTGGTACCTGGAGCTAGGCAACCAAAACACCCCCACTGAGTTTTAGTAAGGGGCTAACAGTCCCCTTACACATATACATCTCATTCTTACCACAGGCTTTAGAATTTCTTAGCTTTTCTTTAAAATAGTCTACAGATTACATGACTTCCTATTGCTGCTGGCTTTTAGCTTTCATACACTATAAAAATATGTACTGATATTTTTAATTATTCTGAATGTAAACTGTTGCAATGTACTGCCCTGTATTGAGGGACTTAGCAGGAAAAAAAGAAAACTGGTATAACAAAACAGTGATTTCCACAGGACAAATCCCTAAATGTAGCTTGCCTGACTGCCCATCAAATTATCTAGCATACTGTGTCAATGCCTTCATAACTGGAGCTCCCTGAATGTAGTCAATAGAGCAAATGTTGATGGTCCTAGGAACTTTATTCCATTCAGCTCAGTATATTGGGTACTGGTAGACATCTAAAACAGCAAGTGGATTATCCTGAAGCTTCTGGTCTAGAGGAGAAAAAAGGCAATCTTCATTCAGACAATGCCCATATGGTAAAGATATTGTAAGTCCCTTTGAAGTGAAAGAATCTATGAGTGCAGTGGAATAGATCCACTCCACATGGAGAGGGTAAGATGCACAGAACCGGCTCAGGAGTTTCTCACTCTGAGGTTTCCATGGAGCACAGGTCTGAAAATGTTCCTTAAAGCCCAGTTAAGAAAAGAGAGTTTGGAAGAAGGGTGCGTGGGGACAGAGCTGATTGATCTGTATTCAAATAAAACCATTAACCTACCATTAAATATGGTCTGCGGGGAAGTGTAGGAGGTAGGAATAGCTGCCACAGAGGCCCCAAAGCTTCCGCAAAAGGCTCACAGTGGTTCTACACCCTCTCCACACTCACTTGGGGTGAGATAACAGGGTGGGATTCCATCACAGTTCATGACCCCTTTGTACATAAGCTATTTCATGTCTGTATTTAGAAGAAAGGACACTGGATCATTTAAAAATTCTGAGTCCCATGAATCACCCTCATTAGTATTTCACACTAGTTGCAGATCATTCATAATGACAGTAGAGGTTTGACACCTAGTATTTTTCTGTAGGTATTATGGTTCACCTAGGCTGCTTACATCTCATCTATTTTGTAAAATTTAATTGAAACAATGTGCCCAAATTGGTCCAACATCGAAAAGAAATCACTAATCAACAAGTTTGCTTGTTGTTGAATGTACCAGCAGGGTACACTGTATATTAGAAATGTGTATGCTGTGTACTTCTCATTGCAAACAAAATAAAGGCCAGAAAGCTTTATATTTAGAAAACAAAGAGAAGCACACTTTCTTATGTAATTATGAGAACATTCAGTTCAGGTTTATTCAGATGAAATACACTGAAGGGGTGACTTTAATCTTACTAAATACAGGATAAGATTTACATACTAAAAGGGACTTGCCAAAATTCTGGCTCTGAGAGGAATCCTGTCAAAAGAATAAAGAGAAATTCCATATTTCATTAGTTTTTTGTTGGACCTTTTTCACTAAACTGATGCCTGAGTAAAGTAGCAATATGTTGCACTCAAACCCAGTTACCTTTGTTATCTATGTAATTTTTGCTAGCTGCAGCTGCTGCACATCAATTGGATCCTAACAGGAAACATCATTGACAAAAGTTTACAATGGTTACAGGGATAGCTGATAAAGTACAGTGCAAAAGAAATTCAGAAGAAAATAAGTGCCTAGCATGCAGGCACTTATAGATGTCTTAAAAGCTAAAGGCACAAATCTCTAATTCAATCCTTCCCTCCCTAACAGAACAAGAAGTAATGGGCTAAAGCTGAAGCAGGGAACAAGCACAGTAGGTGAAATAGGAGGAAGAACTATATAAATACAAGAACGTTTAGAAAATAGAATAAGCTGTCAAGCAAGGCTGTGAAATTGCCATCTTTGGAGCTGTTCATGGCTAGACAAGACACCCCATCTATCAGGGATATCAATTCTGCGAAAATACAAAGGGATAAGCTAAATGACCCACTAGAGATCCCTTTAAACCCAAATGATTCTGTGCTGTGGAAAAAGCTTGACGTGAAAACCGCTTACTGAATGGTAAGAATTATCCAGTGCTTTGAAATGTGACAAGCATCAGTTATAATTTGCTGAGTTTTAGTAAGCTCCAGATAAGAATAGTCAAAGCTGACAATACCCTCATCTGAGTTATTTCTCACAGTACCAAAATACATGAAGCTGTTCAGATAAAGCGTGAAACAAAACAAATGTTTTTCTTAATCTCAGTCTTTTATGAGGTTGGAAAAGTTAGCCATATTTTATCTTCTTTGTGATCACTTTCCTCCTTGCTTCCTGGTTTTCTTAAGTGACAGAAATACCAAAATACTGTGGGAAAATCAGTTTCCATTATTTGTAGATAGATCTAACTCTGAAAAACTGACAGTTATGAAAGAGATACAGATATGTTTGGATAAACATCTGAAGCTTGCTTCACCCCAGTGTTATATCATTCTTTATGCTGGTAAAATTACATTTATTTCATGCAGTTACAGTAGCATAAAACTAGATTAAGACTAGAGGTGGGTGAATTTTTTTCAGTGAAATTGGGTTGAATTTAGCTAATTTCAGCTGGAAAAAATATTCAGAGATTTTGAAATTAAACATTTTGACTTTTCATTTCATTTGTTTTGAAATTTGTCTAAGAAAAATGTGTAAAATGCCTAAAAATGACACAAAATAAAATAAACCAAAAAACTTGCTTTGTTCAAAGTTTTTTTGTTTTGTTTTATTTCAGTGAGAAGCTGAAAATCACTTTCCATTCAAAGCTAACTTGCCTCCTAAACTGAAAAATCAGTTATTCACTCCATTCTAATTAAGACAATGGTGAATCAGACCAGTAAATATTTGAATGTTTCTCTAACTCATATTGAATCTCTGATGCTTTTGAAACCTTTCCCATCAGTAATTTTGGGCAGTCATAGGCCCCAAACCTGCAAACATGAGAGTGAGTTTTCCCACTGGACTCCATGGAAACTAGGCCAATTCATAAGTTATGGATCAGGACCTTAGATTGTAAACTCTTTGGGACAGGAACTCTGTTTGCATGTATGAACAATGCCTGGGTCTTTTGGTTTGATTTTTGGAGGTATCCCAATGACTTTAGTTGAAGATATGTGCTCAGAAAATCAAGACCAAAGTGGTATTGCCAGAATACAAATAAATAGAAATAAAATCTTAATAAGTCAGGTTGTGGAGAGAAGGTGTGAAAGGAGATTTTTATGAGTCTAAACAAACCAGTTTAACATATAAGGGCTTGATTCTACAGACATTTGCTTCCATGCATAGTCCCATTGAAGCACAACTCCATTGGCTTTATTAGGAAAAATATCTGACTTTTTAGCCCACCCCCTGCCCCGCCCCTCCCCAAAGGGTATAATTGTTTTCTATGAGAAATATATTACATATATATAATATTGCACATTACCCATATTGTACATCAGGACTGAATGATTTACGGTACTTGCATACCAAGATATTGTCAAATGTACAAAATAACATTCCATAAGTTTGCTTTTTTGCATGGATTGATTTTTTAGATTTCTCAGCGTTTCATCAGAGGTACAAATTGTGTTTTCTCATTGTTTAGCATGATTTTATTTTAAATTGCCTTTGTTTACACCTTTTATGGAACATCATTGCTCTGAAATTACTTTACCTGCAAAGAATCCATTTGCAGTAAATTGCTTCCTCAATTAAATACATCTACAGTACTGAAAATTTAACTTATTTAATGTATACCCTTTATTCATAGGTGTGCAATTTCTCTCCAAGGATTTGATGAAAAGAAATTATGTTTAAATCATTCTGAAAAAATTGTAGACTATGAACTTAATTTAACTAACAGCTTAAAAAGTAGTAATTTTTCACTCTGTCTCTCTGTCTCTCTCTTATTTTAAATGTTACTGCTGTCAGTCATATTTATTTCAGTTTGTATCTAAAAGAAGTATATTTCTTTCTTTTTGTACTTTTCAGTAAAATAGGGCCAAGATGTTCTCTAGTGGTTTGAGAAGGGGACTGAGGTTCAGAGGTTCTGTTCCTGACTTTTCCACTAAGCTGCTCTGTGCCAAATGATCTGTTTGGAAATTAGTATAATATTACTTACCTTCCTCAGAAAAGAGTTGTAGTTAAAGCTGATTGGGTTTTCACCTTCCCCATCCCACCCCATGGAATGTTTTGATGAAAAATCTTTTTATTCTGTTTTTTGTCAAAATGTTCAGTGGAAAATTTAAACTTTTTGTCAAAAAGCCTAAAACTAGAAGAAGAAAAAAAACAGTTGCCAAAAATTTCAGTTTTCAGCAGAAAATCTTTAAGTTTTCAGTTTTCTGTTGAAAATTTGAATTTTTTTGAGGAAAGCAGTTGGTTTCCACAACATTTTTTCATTCATTAAAAAAAAAAACCAACAATTTTTTGGGTTAATTCTGATGAATTTTTGACCAGCCCTAGTTGCAGTAAATAATTGTAATACAAATAGATAATTGCTAATAACACTGGTCTACAATTTTTGAGAAGTCGTCTGCGTCAGAGATAAAATGTGCTATTTATTATGTATTTTGATGTGCTGAATTCAAAT
>NW_020664374.1:8985771-9020271 GCF_002925995.2 Terrapene triunguis | reverse complement strand
GTAAAGTTTGACTACATTTATTTCAGAAGCATTTTGGCTGTAGAGCAGTGTAATCAACTCAGTCCCCATTCTTCTGATATACTTAAAGTGAATTCCATACATCTTACTAGGCCTTTCCTATAAAACCGTACAAATAAAGATCTTATCTGTGTGGATATTAAGGATTCCATGGCACTTTTCATAAGACTAAGGGCTTGCCCAAATTCCTCTTCCCTGCACTCCTCTGCACCAATTGTTTGCCTATCTGATACCTCAGACCCAGAGGTGGTTGTGTTTCAGTGATCCTTGGTGTATGAATATAGTTTGTAAAACACTTGGAAATCATCTGGGCTGAACAGTTATATAAATATATATTATTACAAAGCACTTCTAGATCCTTGGATGAAAATCAATATACTTCTCTGTGCTGAGTATTGTACATTACGGTAGTATGAGGAGGTTGGTACAAACGTTGAAAGGTCATCCTCTATTTTCCAGTGCAGAAATATCCACACTCTAAGCCAGGCAGTGGTTCTGTAGTAGAACCTATTCGTGTTCCATGCATCTTTAAAATAAGTGGGTGGTTGAACACAATGTCTTGTTGCCTCTTTAAAGAGAAGAACATGCTATTGACTGGGTGGTACATTTCATTGATTATATGTAGCCAGGAGTGTGTCACACTTAAACTAAACGGAAATTCTGCTATTCACTTACAATATAGATTGTGTGTATATGATGGGCTCTGCACTAAGCATATCTATTAACCCTAGTTCCAGGAGATTCTAATTATTGTATAATTTGCTTTTACAGAAATCAAAGTGAAGAAGTTTAAAATAAACACTACCAGTTAAACAGAGTATTGTTGTAGCTGTGTCAGTCGCAGGATATTACCTCACTCGCATTGTCTCTCTGCTACCAGTTGAGACACACAAGAATACCAATCAGACTGTGTTCAATTACATGACTGCCAATACAAGATAATATAGGACTTTGTAAAAGGAAAGTTCTTTCTCAGAAAAGCTAATATTTCATTTTGAAATCTTGCACTTCCATTTAGCTCTAGTTAATACAAAATTTATGACATACTGTTTCTTTCTGACCAAGGCTGTTCAGCTGCACACTGATGAAAAAAAAACAAAACACTCTCAGTTTAGCTGTAGCATGAGCCAAAAGATAACTGAGCCATGGAAAAAAAGATGTACCATAACAAGGAGAATCTATATTTCTCTGCCTAATCTGCCTGGCTTTCTAATGTGAACGTCACCCTAGCATCACTGTTCATGCTTTTTGAACCTGTGGATCTCAAACCTGATTCAATATGATATTCTTATCTACTATAGGAAAAGCACTTGTGCTAGAAAGGATTATACTTCAGCAAAACATTTACCACATAGGATGCAGCAGACTCTGCAGTTCCAACTTATTGTTCACCCATAAACATAGATGAGAACCATTTGTAGAGACTGAGAACATAGTAGTATAGATTTCAGAAGCATCAGTGTTGTATTTACCATACACATTACCTCATTAGTAAAATAAATGATCATATAACGGACACAGTCATTACTGAGATAGTACAGTGCTCATTGATTTCTACAACAAACTCGCTCCCTCTGACACATACACACACATTTCTGGCCATATAGGCTTTAGTGCCCTTTGTCTTACATTGGAAATATATGGAATTTTGCTGCCAATAATGATGCCACTTGGACTTGGACTTTCTTCATGGGAGAGAAGGGATTGCATCAGTGAAGCCAATTTAAAGTTGTAGGAAACAGTTGCTAGAGGTCGAGGTATCACTTATTTCTGTAGTAGTGGTCACCATGGTAGATCTCTAATGTATTTGTATGTGCTTTAAAAGGCTCAAAGGCACTATATTGAGGTGGCCAACCTGATCCTGAGAAGGAGCCAGAATTTAGCAATGTACAGTGCCAAAGAGCCACAGTAATACATCAGCAGCTGCCATCAGCCCCCACCACCACCATCCCCAGCACCTCCTGCCCATCAGCACCTCCCCCTCTCTCCCCGTGCCTCCTGCCCACCGTGATCAGCTGTTTTGCAGTGTACAGAAAGCTCTGGGATGGAGGGGGGAGGAGCAAGAGTGCAGCAGGCTCAGGGGAGGGGGCGGGAAGGGGCGGGGGCCTTGGGGTAAGGGGTGGAGTCGGGGCAGTGCCTGGGGTTGAGCAGTGGAAAGTTGGCACATGTTGCTCCAGCCCCGGAGTCAGCACCTATGCAAGGAGCCACATATTAACTTCTGAAGAGCCGCATGCGGCTCCAGAGCCACAGGCTGGCCACCCCTGCACTAGATATATGAATGCTATGTATTCTGTTAAAAATTGAGGAAAGAATTTTGAGACCCCTTTGTTACCTATAATTGCTATTGAACAATGTATCCTTTGGAAGAAATCTGAGCCATTCTTACCTTCCAGAACTGCACATCTTTGCTTAGAATCATAGAACTATAGCGTTAGAAGGGACCGCAAGGGTCATCTAGTGGATCTTGTACATATCATCAGAGGTCTTGCAGAGTTTATAAATTGTGCTGGTAATGCTGATGGAGATTGTAAGTGCCTTTAAACTAAATCTTTCTCTCTCTCATTTAAGGAGCTAAGAAGCTTTGCAGAGATATTCAGCAAAATTTGTGAAATACATCATATGAATAGCACAGATGCAAACTTTAAGAAATTCAGCAGACAGAAGCAGCAAAGCTCAAAAGCTCCTGGAATCTAACAGTTCCTGTTTAAGGAACTTGAAAACTCTACTGGTGAAAACAGCAGAGCTCATAAGCTCCAAAAAATCCTAGCTCTGGTTCAAGGAACTTAAAGGTCTGAAGACATGCATGGTAAAACAAGTAAATCATGTAGGCTAACTAGCTATGATTTAAAGGGCTTGGAAGCTTTAGACACACCTGATTGAACTTACCCTAGCTATTTAGTTTATATAGGTTAGGGAGCTTAAACTCAGAGGAAAACTCCAAGAGCCAAATAAATTTTGCTCAAGGAACAATAGGTGTTGGAGAATATATATGACTGAAGTTCCAAAGGCTGGACCTCCTAGTCCTGATTCCAGCAGCTCTGCAGGCAAAAGCAGCCCTGCTCGTAAACTCTGCGGACACTTTCAGCAGAGCTTTGAAACGTCATGATCTGAATAATTCTGAGTTCCTCAGGGCCTTGAATCACTGGCCCTTGTTCTCCACTGTTTTGCGCTTTGGGCAGCCATTTACAGCTATCTAAAGTAGGTGCGAAATATTGCCCAAGTCATAATGGTAATCCTTTACATCCCCTTTGTACTTTTAACAACTGCAAATCACCACACAAGGGACAAGGCAGTGGAGAATCAGGTCCAAAGTCTCTGAGGGCTCCATTGGGGCAACTGTTCTATGCATCATCCTCAGCACCAAGCGTTAATAGCACAATGTAGCCCTTTGCTTTTTCCTAACGTATTATTATAATCATGACACTAGCTTTGTCTTTACTGCTAAGAGAAGATGTGTTTTTACCTTAAGGTACCTAAGCACATGTTGGCTATTCCAAGGTAAAAACATGGTGGGGACCTGTCACTTTACTTTTACTGCAAGCTAAAATAGGTGAGGTCAGCCACAGGTGGGGTATAGTGCTGATGAATTTGCCTAGTTTACCTCATAGTAAAACTAACCTGCCTTGTCTCCACTGTATGTTTTGTGGGGAATAACTCATGCTTGTTAGTTACCTTGAGATAAAAACACACCTTTTCTTAGCAGAGAAGACAATGCCAAAGACTCTGCTGCTGTACTAGCTAATATGCCTGATGTAACGATTCACTCCTCTTGCTTTTAATTACCCATTATTCCTTTTTTGCAACCATCTCTGTATGACAGTATAAATAGAGACAAATTTCTGATTTGCTGATTTTATTCTTTCTAGCAAACAATGGATAAGTATCATAAAAAGGTATATTTTCAGATGATTTAATAAAAAAAACCATTAAGTATGATGCCCAGATATACCATATTTAACTATCATGTCTTTTGTATCTTCCATTGTCACAGCAGGAAGAAATGTTTTTTTAAGCCCAAAATGCCTCATACTCTGCATGTAGATTTTAAGCAAACTGCAAAAAAGCAATCCTACTCTATCTTTGGAATCATCCCTTCCTTATCTCTTGCACAGTTATTCCAATTAACAGCTGGGTAATTAAAATCTGCAGAATCAAAGTTCTAGCCTTCTTGGAGGTTTGCTTATCTTATCTGTAATAACATTTCTTGATCAACTTTTGCTAACTGGAAGTCTGTAGCTAAAGAATATGTTGACTAAACAAATTTTCCTTAAAGAGACATTGTTCCATGGCTTAAGCCTTTAAATTGGTTATAGCCCATTGGGAAATACATATAACATTCCAAGTATGGTTTCTCCCTTCTTGAAATCCACCCGCTGCTACTGTTGCAAAGAAGAGCTCTACCATTTATTTTGTGGGGCCTAAAAACACACATGGTATTTTTCAGTCGCATGTCAAGGCACATGCCAATAGGGATGGGCATAACTCACAAAAAATTCTGTCAGATAGTACAATAAACAGAAAAGCAAGGAAGAAAGAAGTTTAGCAGTAAGAAATACTTTATGAAATGGTCTTTTAATAAAGGACAGGTAAGGGGAAAATGTGAACTTATACAAATTAATCAGTCCAGATAATAGGCACATAAATTATAGACTGTACAGTGGTCGCCCTTAAACATTTTTCAATTGCCTTTGTAACTAAATATTCTTTGAGAATCATTCACATTATTTCATATTATGCTGCAGTAAAGTTATCCAATTACTCAGGGCAAAATTGTAAAGTTCTCAAGGGGAACCACAGTACTGCAGATAATTCATGAAGAAGTAGGGAGTTACTCTAAGAGTAGAGAAAAGGAAATAGAGTACTGATCTTCCAAAAAAAAAAAAGTCAGTCTAACTTTTTTTTTCTAGTAAGAAAGTGTATAACATATTAAGAAAAAAACACACACTAAACTTTGAAGACCAGACAATGCTGCTTAGCTCTGATCACAGAGGTGACTGTCTCCATGTGGATCAGCAGAGAACATACAGTGGGGTTGATGATCAGCATGGGTATGACTACACTGTAATCTGAGGTGTGATTGCTGCTAGGTAGACATATTTGTGCTAACTTTACCTGTGCTAGCACGGCTAAAAATAGCAGCGTAGATGTGGTGACATGGGCATCAGCACAAGCTAGCAATGTGAGACTATACTAGAATCCCAGTGTGCTTGCATGACCTGTGCTGAAACCCCTGCCACCATGTCTACACTTCTATTTTGGCCATGCTACTGTGGATATATCTATCCATACTGCAATCCCTCCTCAGACTGAAGAGAAGACATGTCCCATGTGGAGAGAGGAAGGACAGGGGCCAAGAGAGAGTAGGTAGGGAGCTCCCAGCCTCTAAAATACATTAACTGTTCAGTGGCCCTTTTCCAATGAATAGTGGCATTCTGCACCAGACAGGATTCCAGGTGCAGCAGCTCAAAGAGAAAGCCCTTTCCCAGCTCAGGAGTGAGACTGTTCACAAACAATCTATGGACCCAGAATTATATACAGAAATCGTTCAGCAAATAAAATTAAAGAACAAAAACTGATAAAATGGCGAATGGTGAAGGCCAATTCATGAATGCAGGTGAAATTAATTGAATAAGGTAATTGAATTAACCACTCAGCCCTAATAAAAAGCTATCTGAATAGATAATGTTTCAGCCCAATGTCTTTCTCTGTATTCTATATTCCAGTCCTTTTCTTTCTTATATATCCTTATCTCAGGTACTCAACGACTGGAAAGTAATACCGTTATTCAATAAAATGACCAGTGGAAGTCAATTATAGATTCACATCCTTGTGGGCAAGATATTAGAAACAATTTGTTGGATGTGAGGAGAGAACACCTCAAAAAGCATGATTTGATTAGAAACAGCCAACAAGGATTTATGAGAAGGATGGCTTTTTTTATTCAACATTCTGGGGATCTTCCAAGAGATTACTACTACAGCAGACAAAGGAAATAAAATGAATGTTTATAATTTAGATTTTCAAACAGCATTTGATCAGTCTCTGTAGGAAAGATTATTGTCTAATTCACTTGGGTGAACAGATCACCTGGTAGATAAGAAATTGGCTGGAAAACAAAGTTACAGCAATGTGAAAAAAAATCATAACTCCTCAACCTGGAAAGTCCCAAGATGTGATCAGTGGAACACTTTGTCTAAAGAACCCATCAGGTTCGGATATCTTGAGAACCTATTTAATTTAGCAAGAGGATAATGAAAAGGCACATCCTGGAAAAGGAATGGGACATCAAAAAGCAATATAAGAAAGAGTTGTGATACAAAATTATGTACTTGGAGGGAGTTCCCATCAAACAACAATGTTAGAGATCCCCAAACAAGAATAGTGTCAAGTATCAGGGGGTAGCCGTGTTAGTCTGTATCTACAAAAACAACAAGGAGTCTGGTGGCACCTTAAAGACTAACAGATTTATTTGGGCATAAGCTTTCGTGAGTAAAAACCTCACTTCTTCGGATGCAAGAAGAAGTGAGGTTCTTACCCACGAAAGCTTATGCTCCCAATACTTCTGTTAGTCTTAAAGGTGCCAGGACCCTCTGTTGCTTTTTACAGATTCAGACTAACACGGCTACCCCTCTGATCCTTGCCAGAAAGTTAACGAAGAGATTAAGGGTCAGATGCTCAGTTGCACAAGCCCCCATTTACACCATTCTGGCAGTGTATGTGGGCTTTAAAGTGGGCATAAATATGCAGAGGGCATTTACATTGCCAAAACTGTGTAAAGGAGCCTTGTAGTCACTAAGCATCTGGTCCAAAATCTTCTATTTTAAAAAGAAAAACCACACAAAAGATCCTTTTATTGAAATGCAGTCACTCCTAGGGTAAGACATAACAACAGTTCAGCATAACATTCCTATTAGTTTAGGACAGGAAGTGAAGAAGAATATATCCAGTAAAAACTGTTTGGGGGATTACAGTGGAGAGAATGTAATTACCCAAGCTAGAATCTAGTCAGAACACTAAGCCTGTGAAATGATATATTACACAAGCATGGCTGTTTTCCTAACTGTATATTTATATGATATGTATACTGTGCTAGGGCCCATAATGTGCTAGGCATTTGGGAAAACAACAACAAAACACACATAAAAACAAATAACAAAACCACACAAGAAGTAACAGTCACTTCACGAAAAAAGCTTATATCGGTGTATACCACAACAAATAGTGTAATAACCTTAACACTAGCCTGTGCTAATTATAAGCCATTATTACCAGCTCCCCTCTGTAGCTTAACATATCTGTGTTTTCAGTCTAATCTACTGTAGATAAAAAAAAATGAATTAAGGGATGAAATAAGACATCACAGTAATTCTAATTAAGCATTACAGAGAGGAAGTGGATAGTGTTTTCAGAAGGTGAACCCAGATTTTGTTAAGATGAGTCTTTTTAGTAACAGTGTAAAGAATAATGACCCATCTACTAAAAGAGGTTAAGTACTGCATAGTGTTTCCATCTCTTCATTTTCTGAAAGAAGCCTAATAATAATAATTACATTGTATAATAGAATTTATCAGCTGCCTAACTGTTTTGATTTCTTAGGATTAGCAGTTGGGGTGCCATTATTGTAATTCCTTCTGATTGCGAACTGCACGGCACTTACTCAGTCGCTTAGTTCTCATTTAGAGTTTCTGATGCTGCATCCTTTTTAGACTGATTTGGAGGTAATGAAGCAATCTATATTTAGATCATTTTCAGAGGATTTTTTATTATTTTTAGTTAGTATTCATTTCCCAGGTACTGAATGAATAATGCTGTTAGCAGGCAAGGAGCACAGGGAACATTTTTGAAGCAGAATCTGAGATATGAGTTATTTTTAATCAGATATCACTCATATCCTTGCTTCCTTTTTCACACTAGTGCACAGCTAACTGAAAGTGAGCTCAGCTTCCCAGGTTCAAGTCAGATGGAGAGCATATGTTCCAAACTTGGGCACCAACGGCTGCATTTTGGATATTAGATGGCAATTAGATGCCTAAAATTGAGTGGGAGCTGATTTGAGCACTAAACTCCAATACTCGGACTTGTCAACTGAGCCCACCATCTTATTTGATTATGTAGAAGCAATTTCTCTGTCTAGGCCTTAGAGTGAATGTGAAGGAAAGTATTCTTTATGGGTACTGCTATAGTTTCAAACCTTTCGTTAGGGGCTGTCATTTCCATACCACCAGCTGAAGAGATGCAAGCCAGCTCCGCTCTTCCTCCATAACCAAAAACACATTGTTCACCATTACTTGGGCACCATGGAAGTCAATGGCAAGCTTCCATTGACTTCCATGGGGCCAGTATTTCACTCTTAAGAACTTACATAAAATATATATTTCTACCTTTTTATTTCAGCCTACTGACATGCCAACTTGTTGTTGTGTGTTTGTTGTGATGCTGTCAAAATTCATGAACCAAGCACAGTTAGGCTGCATGAGTACTTGAGTAGGAGAACTGCAAAGGAAATTATGATGATTCAGTATGTTTACCTCTTCTACTGAAGTCAGTACTGAACTAATGTGCCAGCACGTTGTTAGACTCTGCATTGGACATACCCACTCTACAAGCTGCAAGTGATCAGTATAGTGCAAATGAAACTTTTTGCAAGTGTGGGAGTGTTAACCGCAGTGTTCTAACTAGCTTTCTTTTTGGATAATTACATTATCTCTACCTAAATTCCCCTGCAGTTTCTACTAGATACATTCTTCTTCTTCTGTTACCGTCCTCAAGTGTCAGGTAGTGTTTCTGTGAGCTGTGAAAATCTTGTTACGTTTCAACGGAGGTATGACTGCATTTGTATAAATGATTTTATAAAAATGTTAGTCACCTAGACCATTGTCCTGCAATCCAATCCAAGAATCCTGTACATTTCTATGAGGCTCCAGGCAGGCATAAAGGTCTATCTATACAGTGCAGAATGTAGGATTGGAGCCTCAATTCTTTTTTAAATAAACCATATCTCTGAATTTGAGGAAAATGCATCTTATATAGTTAAGGGAGCACACACAGCTATGTGTACTGACCTAAATGGTTGTACTTTAGCCTAATGATGGCTCAGTTCTAGGAAAGCTCTTCTAGCATGACTGGGCCCAGAGCCCTCCCCTGTGTGCTATGATATTAGGAAGGGTCTAACCCTAAAGGGCTGTACTAATGAACATCTTAATTTTCAGTGAGGGTGAAATTCACCCCATTCAAAGGGCCAGCCCAAGAGCCAGCCACAGAATTTGCAAATTAGTCTTAAATGATACATAAATGATTAAAGGCTTTGAGATGAATTTCACCTTGATTAAACAGAAATGATAATAGAGCAAAGGAGTTGAGCAAGAGATACTGGCTTACAGTGGAAAAAAAATGTCTCCCTTAAAATGACAATGGTCTTCTTATTCATGCTCTCCATTGCCATATTAGAATTTTAATGAGACTTGGTGAGTTCAGGACTTTGATTTTTGGTAATATCCTTTCACCATGAAAAACTCACAGAAGTATTTCACCGTACCAGGTGTACTGGTGTTAAAGAGCTCCCACAGGGAACAGTTACTCAACTTGACAAATTACAAGTTTTCCTAGCAGGTTCTAGGTTTTGTGTATGTAGGTTTTTTTGTTGATGTTGTTTCTGGGCTACCCATTCATCTATTTGAGAGATTCCCTCCTGGGCTCCCTCTCACAGAACTCAAATATCACACATGTGGGGGTTAGCAATAACATCACTATTTCTCAGTATTTTACAGGGAAGGATTCCTTACTATGCTATCTTCAGTCCAGGAGGCCACAATGCCATCAGTTTGCTTTAACATTCTCTCTTTTCACTTGGTAGGTAGGTGTCATTATATAATTGCTTAGCACAGTCCTCTGTACTTGAGAATATACATTATTCCATCATTTTAATTTGTTTACCCACTGAGACAATGAAAAGTGTTCAGTGTGTATGTGGGGAACTAGGACATGAAATTGGATTTGTACAGAACTTTCCTATCAAATTGTTTACTTACATTTTAGGTAGACTTTATGGGTAAAATTTGAGACATGTAATGTTTGCTTTGTGTTCATGTCTAGTTGGTATAGATTTTCCTAGCTGACAGCAACCATGATTGGCTACTGTTTAGAAACTGGCTGTTAGTATGTTAGTATAATAATCTATTTTTCCATATTACTGTGCATCCATGCAGCGTGATAGCTATTCAGTATGATTACATTTAGTACCAACTCAAAGGCTGCAGTTACCTCTTTCATCTAGATGTGCATTATTATTTACTAGGCTACAACGTTACACTAATAAACTGCCTATTGAACTTGTGCTGAAAAAGGATAAGACAGACCATGTTCAGCAACATTTCAGTAACCACCGATAAACATTCTGCTTTTTTCCGCTAACCTTTTCTCTGACTCTATCCAAATGATATTCATGTTTTCCACTCTGCTGAAACTATTGATATTGTCCTTTACTAATGACCTCTTTATGAAAGCCAAGGGCCTCTTTACCTTACTCATTCTTTTTGCTCCCTCTGTTGCCTTTGTTACTGTGAACCAATGCTGTCTTAAGAGCCTATCTTCTCTGGGCTTCTAGGACTTTGCTACTCCAAGTTCTCCCTACTTACTGCTTCTTCACTATGGCCATTGGTGGATACTATTCCTCCAACCCCTTTCTGTGAGGATTCACCAGATGTCTGTGTTTGGTTCCCTATGTTATTCTCCCTCTGCACTTGCTCCATTGGGAATCATAGAATCATAGAATATCAGGGTTGGAAGGGACCTCAGGAGGTCATCTAGTCCAACCCCCTGCTCAAAGCAGGACCAATTCCCAACTAAATCATCCCAGCCAGGGCTTTGTCAAGCCAGGCCTTAAAAACCTCCAAGGAAGGAGATTCCACCACCTCCCTAGGTAAAGCATTCCAGTGCTTCACCACCCTCCTAGTGAAATAGTGTTTCCTAATATCCAACCTAGACCTCCCCCACTGCAACTTGAGACCATTGCTCCTTGTTCTGTCATCTGCCACCACTGAGAACAGCCAAGCTCCATCCTCTTTGGAACCCCCCCCCTCAGGTAGTTGAAAGCAGCTATCAAATCCCCCCTCATTCTTCTCTTCTGGAGACTAAACAATCCCAGTTCCCTCAGCCTCTCCTCATAAGTCATGTGCTCCAAACCCCTAATCATTTTTGACCTGCTCCATGATTTTTCCAGGGACTGAGGTAAAGCTGACTGGCCTGTAGTTCCCCGGATCCTCCTTCTTCCCTTTTTTAAAGATGGGCACTACATTAGCCTTTTTCCAGTCATCCGGGACCTCCCCCGATCGCCATGAGTTTTCAAAGATGATGGCCAATGGCTCCGCAATCACATCCGCCAACTCCTTTAGCACCCTCGGATGCAGCGCATCCGGCCCCATGGATTTGTGCTCATCCAGTTTTTCTAAATAGTCCCAAACCACTTCTTTCTCCACGGAGGGCTGGTCACCTCCTCCCCATACTGTGCTGCCCAGTCCAGCAGTCTGGGAGCTGACCTTGTTTGTGAAGACAGAGGCAAAAAAAGCATTGAGTACATTAGCTTTTTCCACATCCTCTGTCACTAGGTTGCCTCTCTCATTCAGTAAGGGGCCCACACTTTCCTTGACTTTCTTCTTGTTGCTAACATACCTGAAGAAACCCTTCTTGTTACTCTTAACATCTCTTGCTAGCTGCAACTCCAAGTGCGATTTGGCCTTCCTGATTTCACTCGTGCATGCCTGAGTGATATTTTTATACTCCTCCCTGGTCATTTGTCCAATCTTCCACTTCTTGTAAGCTTCTTTTTTTGCGTTTAAGGTCAGCAAGGATTTCACTGTTAAGCCAAGCTGGTCGCCTGCCATATTTACTATTCTTTCTACACGTCGGTATGGTTTGTTCCTGCAACCGCAATAAGGATTCTTTAAAATAAAAGCCAGCTCTCCTGGACCCCTTTGCCCTTCATGTTATTCTCCCAGGGGATCCTGCCCATCTGTTCCCTGAGGGAGTCAAAGTCTGCTTTTCTGAAGTCCAGGGTCCGTATTCTGCTGCTCTCCTTTCTTCCTTGTGTCAGGATCCTGAACTCGACCATCTCATGGTCACTGCCTCCCAGGTTCCCATCCACTTTTGCTTCCCCTACTAATTCTTCCCTGTTTGTGAGCAGCAGGAATCTCATACATTCCTATAATTTCAGTTATCAACTTTGTTGATGCCTCTCAAACCTGTAGCTCCATCTCATCTCTCTGCCTTATAGCTAAATTCATATAACTGCGTTCCCTCTAATATCTCCTTCTGGATGTACCACACCTCTTCCTCGGACTATATATATCTCAAGCTGATGGACAGATTCCTATCATCACCTCCTCACTTTTAAAATTTTTCAAAGTGCTGCCTACACCCCAGTTCTTATTTCCTCTTACACTCTCTCATGTATTATGTTCTTTTTATCTCTCCCAGCTGAGAAAGTGCACCTTTTCTCATACCACTCTTTATCCTGGGAATAACTTCCTTCCTTCAGTGTACATAGCAGCCTTGCTCACCTTCTTCTAGTGGCTAATAAAATCCCATAGTTCCAGCTATTCTTGTTCTGCTTCATCTCACATTTGGAATTTAACTTTCATCACAGTAATAGTAAATGCATTTTTAAAAGAACACAGAATTACAAAAAATGCATCTCAAATATTGATCCACAAACCAGGCCATTCTGATTCATCCTTCCTCTTCCTTCTCTGTTTCTCGTCTAATCTAGATTGTAAACTCCTCAGGGAAGGCTCTTCAGCTTGTTTGTCTGCAAAGCACCATGCACACCACAGGCCTATACAAATAATATCAGGAGTAATTTCCTAGAGGAATCAGGGTCCCTTCTTCTGTGCACTTCTGTCCAGTATATTGGGAGAGTGTCCAGTAGAAAATACTCACAGTATGGGTTAGAGGATTTATGTTTGTGTATTTTAGATGATCGGCCAAAATCTATAAGCAATCATCCAAGAAAATATTGTTACTTTGGGCCTTTCCAGGTGCCAAAAATGTAATTCTTATCAAATACAAATCATTATTGCTTGCTCTTAGTTTTCAGTCATCTGGCTATTATTCAAAGGATAGAAGATAAATTTGACTCAATAACAGGTATTTGGCTGCTTTTACTCAAACTGCATGAAAACGATCTGCACGCTTTGTCATTTTAGGTTAACAATATTATGTGTTACACCAACGGAATCTTCTTTTTCTCCTTTTCTTTTTATTTCACAGATGTACAGTATAGTCTTTTAACAGTTCATGTTGCCCTCTGTTTAAAAAAGTCAATTCAAATAAAAAATCATGAGCCCCCATTCCCTATTGTCCATTTCTTTGGAAGGTTTATTAATATAATCCTCTTCCTATTTCCCTTATGATCCTGATTTTGAGATTTGATTTCAGGGAGAACGCAGTCTGATGCACAGCAAGATTATCCAATCGTTTTGTAGGGGAGCAAGCAGTTTGCTCGATGGAGGAGATGAGTGGAACAGGCTTCATTTTATGTCTGTGCAGCAAAGAAACATTATTTTAAGCTGAAATTCATTCTAGAGTGTGCCATGCTGATATGCTTAAGAAGAGGAACAAAGTAAAAGTGATACGTTTCTAAGACTGAAAATCACAATTTTTTAGAGAGACTTTATTTTAATTGATGTCTGATTCATGCATATAAATTATGCATTTATGTGAACAAACAGATACTTTCATGTGTGTACAACTGGTTTTACATACAGTTACCCATCCATGTCTGAACTTACATCACTTGCCAATACAATTACTTTTTTGCATCTATCCATATTAGGCCAAATTTTGATGTTTACTCACCATGAGTAGTACCTTAGTCCTCAAATAGACTCAATAAAAATCAATAGGACTACTGACTAAGTAAGGCACTAATCAAAGGGAATAAGGGTTGCCTAGCCTAGACCACAATTTGCATTTAGAATTTAGGCATCCTATTTTTTAAAAAGTGGCCTATCGAGTCTCTCTGGAATGGCTATGACATTAACTTTGAGCCATATGTACCACTCATATTGAGCAGTACCTTTCCTCACAAATAGCTGCATTGATATCAATGGGACTATTTGTAGAGTAAGATGTTATTCAGCAGGTGTAAGGGTATCTGAATTTGGTCCATCATGTTTTGTGATTTTTCTCTTACTGTAAATCTAGGCCCTGATTCCAAAAACTAGAGACGCAGATGCCTGACTTTCAGCACATGAGTAGTTCCATTAATTTGTGTGTGAAGTTTTGTTAAAGTTAGGCACATACTTCAGTGCATTGCTGAGCTAGGTTTACACGCAGTGTTTTAATAATAGAAAGGCACACTGTGCAGGTACAAATATGATGGACTGAAAATAAATCCTTAGGAATAAAATTAATGGTGCCCTTTTGTTCATATTGAACTTGTCATCTTTACCTTGGTTGGCATTGTCTGTCCCCACATCAGATGCATGATAAGGGCCAGATTTTTGGAAGGGTTGAAGTGATTTTTTTAATATAGGACTAATATGTATTTATTATCTAATAGTAAAAAAAAAGACACGATTGAATTAAAGTTGAATATTATTTAAAAATATGTAGCAACATCTAGGCAACTGTCTGCAGCTATCACCTTTCCTATTACTAATGCTGTGAAACTTGTGCTAGACATAACAGTCATGCTGGTTACAGTTGTTCCTTGAAAGCACGGGATAACTGAATTTGACTTGTGTGTTTTTTTGTATATCATGATCTGTAAAGTGTATGTTGCATTATTTTTGATCTTGAATTAAAATCATTTAGTGGACTATAACTTACAGGATCACCAGATAAGCATGCATCAAGTGATGCCACTTGATAGCAAAGAAAATATACTCTAACCCCCCACTCCGAAATTCTTTCTATAAATCAAGAGAAACAAGAATAAAAATCAGACAAAATGCCAAAAGAATGAGTGATGACTTCTGTTATCATGTACAATTCTAAAATGATCTTGTGTAAAGCAATTGAATCTGTAATCTCTCCTTGCTGTGAGATTTCATTTGGTTGACAATTTAAATATGGGTCATTTCCTGCCGTAGGGTTAGTACAGGAGGTACCTGTCCACTTCAATCATCATCCAAAATATTTCAACTATCAGAGTAAACTAATCAAATTCATAAACCACAAGTCTATTTAAGTAGAGCTGGTATGTTCCCCCCCCCATACATGAAAGGATTCTGGGAAGATGCAGATCTTTGAATAGCTTTAAGGTAATAACAGAAAGCAGCAGGAATATTAAAAAAGAATCATTTGTGTCTCTTGAGGTTTGTTTTTTAAAAGAGAGAGACAAAAAATCTCTCCAGCACAACACAAATTAATTACACAACACAAATCTTCTTGTTTTGGCAATGTCAAAATTTGATTACATTTATTTTAGGTTTGATTGAACAGCCTATTTAATTAAAATTAAAACAAAAGAAAAACTGCATCAATGCAGTTTTAAACTTGAGATTTTAATGATACCAAAGTTGGGTAGTTCAACAGTTTTGATCCCAAAGCAACATTAGCTCTGCCACATTGATTTATATAGTATTTTGGCTTACTGTTTATGACAATACTTTCTATGTACAGAGCTCGTTGTAATTATAAATTAATGTTAACAACAACTCTGCATAGAAGGCAAATGAGTAATATTAACTCTCCTACACAGATGGGAAAAGCAGAGGTGACATGGTTTGCCAAAGGCAACAAAACTGCATCTAAAACAATCAGGGTCTGAACTAGGGCTCAATTTCTTCTTCAGGCCTGAGCTGAAATCACTATGAGCCAGATTTTGATATCCTCACCCACATTAATTAATACCTTTCTCTCTGAGTGAACTGATTTCAGTGGAACTGTGCATGGAGTAAGTTGCTACTCAGAATATGGTGCAGTATATGTAATGCAAATAAATTAATAAAACTGGGACAATTGAATTCTCACACTTAATGTAGCATTAATTAATGTTCTTGTGTTTGTATTTAAATGAGGATTGAGATATAATAGGGCTGTAAGCCTGGGTACAGGTAGGAATGTTCCGGAAGCTGGGAGCAGCGGCTATGGGTTGTCATGGGGGAATGGGTTTGACAGCTTAAAGGGAAGCTCTGTAAGTGCACATGCTCTCACATGTGCATGTTTGAAAGAGAGAGACAGAAAAAAAAATGATAATCCAGGAGTGGAGCTGAGCAAAATTCTGGTCAACCAAAACATTTTGAAAATGTAGATTGAATTCCCTGAATTGTTTCTTTTTTTTTTTTAAGAAAAAAAAATCAGAAAGAATCAGAACATTTTGTGTTGACATTTTCTAAACACAACTTCAACTTGAAATACCTTTTCATTTCAAATTTTACTGCAATTTTATTTTTTTAAATGGTTAAAAAAAACCTCAGAAAACAAAATGAAACATTTAATTTAGGGTCAAATGAAACATTTTGTTTGACCTGAAACATTTTTTTTCAATTGTTTTTGCTTCATCCACAGTACGAAAATTCAGTTATTTGCACTGCTCTGCCCAGGGCGGTTTCTTATGTTTAGAAGTAGGCAATTTGGGGGAATGTCCATGTGGGAGAACTGAGGTTTTTCATAGCAAAGTGTGGAATTGATTCTAGATTTGTCATGTGGGAGAGTGCGAAAGCTGTATTCTTGTCAATAAAGGAAGAAGAAATCAGTGTTTCTTCAGCTGAAAATGGAATTGTGAACTTTTCACAAGCAAGGTACCTGGGAGTGTTTTGCCATTTGGACAGGGGAATCCATTTTCATCAGTGAGGAAGAGAGGCCAGGAATGGGCAAAGTAGATCTCAATAGATGGCTCATTCAGTCAAAAATGTGCATGCTCCATGGGTTTCAGCCTACTGTGCAATGTTTCTTTCAAGCCATGTAACATTTTAAAATAATTGGCTCAAAGAAATCGTAGCAGGTAATTTAGTAAAGGTCACTCAAATGTTTACTACCATGACACAAACCATAGGGTTACTCTTTCTCTCATTTCATCTCTATGTCTTTAGCTTCCATCACCAGTTGACAGTTGTCCCAGCTCACACATCCTTCAAATTCATCCCATCAGCTGTCCATCTGCCTTAAGGTACATACAAACAGTTACAACTCACAAACAGAATGGACAAATCATATGTTATTTGCATCAGGGTTTTCATTCATGTTGGAAGCACTTTTGAAGGCTGACATTTAATAAAAGAGATTTTCTTCTCTAGAAAGAGATTACTCAGCAGCGCTGCTGGCAACTGATGGTATATTTTCACTGTGATTTTTCCTATTGAAATACACTGTAAGAAAAATATCCATAGCCAAATTAGCTTAAATAGAAATTTGTGACTGAGCATGGACTGGGTAAAAATTACAAAGGATTTGGCTTCAGATGACTCCAAATATTAAAAACCTTATAAAAATTTGTTACACAAGGAAGAGTAGTTAGTGGTGAGTGAAATGTTCACATCAAACTCTCTAACTTGAACATATCTCATCTGAATTTAGGTTTTATTATAAACTTGAAACTCAGACCATGTCTCCCGAGAGCCAGATTTTGATCCCCCTTACTCATATTGATTACTAACTGACTGAAATCAGTGGGATCACACGTGGAATCAGGTATCACTCAGTGTGAATAAGGGTATCAGACTCTGTCCTGAAAGGTTTGTTCACAAACCTTTTTGGAGAACCTGAGCCCAGTTTTAGTCATGGTGGAATAATTTATGGTTGCACATCAGAACTCATTGTTTCCCATTTTGAAATGAAATCATCTCTAGTTTCTTCAACTGAGTTATAATTTGATGTTGAAATTTAAAATTGAAAGCAAACCTTGGTGGGAGGAAAGTATGAAGATAAAACAAACAAATGTACAGACTAATCTTTGTAAATCAAAACCATTGAGTATTACACAGCTCTACTAGTCATTTTGCATTGTTGGCTCCTCTTTCAACAGCAATAATTTACCAAGATATATCTAATTTCAAGAACATGTTCTTTTTCTTTAAAGCATGCAGCAAGAGATGTAAGGGGTGAAGGATTTTAAAGATGTGATGCTTACATGGTAGTAAGATATTGTTTGTATCTTCTAATTTTTTATTGCAATTTTTATGGCAATTATGCCATGCAGTTTTTTATGGCAATTTATTGGAACCTTAGTTCCAATAAACCTGGGAACTAAGTTTGGTTGTATTACTGCAAAAATTGTGTTGGGAACTTTCATTTTATTCTGAATGATGTTTTGGTTCAGCTGTTTATGCCCTTTATTATTTTCTGTTTGTGAATGTAACAATCTTCTTGGAACTTAAAGGAAGGAACACTAGTTGCAGGAGGGAAGAGTTTGGCGGAAGCACCAGGAAGCCAGTCTGTGTGCATGTCTGGGATGGTAGCTGCAGTTGCAGCACCTCTGTAGATAGTTCTCTTAATAAAGAGTTTAGTTTCAGAAATAAGAAGTCCTCTCATGTCATTGATCAACACACAGTTCATGAAATAGTAAATATTAGTACAATTTTTTTCACAGTAGTATTTGGGGATGTTTGTCATACAAATACACACGTTGGAATGTGAACATGGATGTTTGTGTGCACATAAGAGTTTTTCACTATTCGTTATTCCCAATTTGATATTTGACATCCTCTATTTTCAAGTTTGTAAAAATATCGGTTATCATATTGGTGATTAGCAAAAAAATAGAAAAATTAGAAAAAAGAAGTGACTACTTATGCACCCTAATTAGTGAAACAAATAGACAAAGAAATTTGTTCGCTGAGATTATTTAGTTTATCACAAATAGAAATCTTTCTTTTTTAGTTAATCATTCAGAAGTAGGGGAAAAAAATCTAAATCCATCACATAAGTCATTCACAGTGAATGAAACCATTTGTATTTACAACTACCAGATTCAAAAACGTGGTTGATCACAACTTTACTGAAGGGTTCAGAAACAATAGTGGTCCCTGGGCCCCAGTGCAGTAAGGTAGCATGTCACTGCCATTGCTGTGCCCCTTCAGAAAGGCCTGTTTGTTTTTTGGTGGGGAGAACATCTGCTGCTGCCCTGTTACTGAAGATGGTGTGACTTCTGTTGTTAGGTTGTCTCGCAGCTCCTCAATTTTAGTTTACTTTGTCTCTAGCCAAAACTAAAATAACACAAACAGTAACAAATGAACTGTACACCAGTTGTTTGGCACTTGCATGCACACTTTAAATCTCTCTGAAGCAAAATGAAACAACAATATATCAGCCCTTGTCTGATCCTAAAGGGTCAAAGTCTATTCTCTAGTACTCGAGTGCCGATCCGGAGTACAATGGCCACTAATAAAAACACAGCATTTGCCAATGGTTACAAAGTATTGTCTACGATTACTGCAGTTTCTACATTTATTTACAATAGATATGTGTGCTATCCAGTATTGCCTTTTTAATAGCTTCTACTGTAATACACTGACCAGTTCATTTACTCCAGAGTTAAACTGTGTGCTCTAAATGTCTAAAATTAGAGAGAAATATAAAACTGCCAGTTCCAACTGCTGTAGCAGCTGATCTAAGGATAAACTGGATCTCAGAAAAGAGGGAAGAAGTCAATTCTGACAACAGTCCTCTCAGTGAGACCCTTATCCAAAACCCATTGAAATGGAAATACTCTCATTGACTTCAATGGGCTTTGGATCACATTGTGATCGCATATTTTTCGGTGCAAACTCTACCTTCGTTCTTGTTTCTAGGTAATACTAGAGCTGTGCAAATAACTGATTTTTGTTTTGGTTTGGTGACAGAACCAAAACACTGAAAAATTGTTTGAGGACAACCCAAAACTATTTTTTTTTTAATTTTTCAGGGGGGAAAAAGTCCCTTTTTTTGTTTCAGGTAGAACAAAATATTTTGCTTAATTTCATTTGCGTTTTCTACCTTATTAAAATTCAATTGAATTAAAATTCAAAACAAAAAGTCATTTTGATTGAAAAATCAAAATGTTTTGAAAATGTCTAAATGAAAAAATACATTATGGGAGGGAGAGGAATAATAATTTTTTTGGCAAATTTGACACAATTTCTCAGTGTTCTGGTGGACCCCCACTGTACATTTTTTGGTGAAAAAATGTTTTGTCCAAAAAATTTCACCCAGCTCCCCTTCTTCCATCTCACACCTTCATATTAAGCATTACAGTCTAGGCTAGAAATGATTGGAAGAGCCTGGCTCTTCCTCTATTATTCTTTCCCAACCTGTACTAAAAGAAGACAACATTTAATATTTATTTTGGGGCCAAATTCTCAAATGAGCTCATCTCCCATTTAGACACCAAAATAAGTTGCCAGATTTTCAAAAAAAACCTGGCATGTTGGCTGCTACTGAGCAATACTTGAAATCTGACAAAATGTGTCACATTGGGAGCTATTGGTTCAGGACACCTTGAAACTCTATCTTTTAGATAGGTGCCTAAATGATAGATGAACTTTTCTGAAAATCTGATCCCAGTGGTGGATGCTGAGCACATGAAAATGTAACCCTGAGCTTCTTTCCACAAGGTGATAAATATTTCAGTATCTTCTTTTTCAAATTTTAAGGTTTCTTGATATCTGAGAGCAGCAAACCTCCTACTATGGAAATTTGTTTTCATGACAGCTAACACCCCCCAAGAAACACTATTGTCACACTTAAATGAGAGATCTGTGCACCTTCAAACAATGTGATACTCACAGGTGCACCTGTGAATATGGGCTACCTTCCCCACCAGATATATGAATGATATTGTTCATTAAAGGTCTCTTTGAATCAGTTTTCTTAGTAACAAAAAAAATTGCCATCTACCTATCTTTAAAAAATAACATATTATTAGCTTTCTACTTAAAGAAAATAAACTTAATAGTGCCTATAAGGCAGTAAAGACCCATTTGCCTCACCTGCTGGGTTTTTGTTGTTGTTGTTCATGAACCTGTGAACATCTACTGTGCTGTGGTTTTTGAATGTAAGGAATTCCTACATAATTATATTTTACCATGAGTTAACTGTACGCACTTTTTCTAATTGGCATTTTACACATTGAAATGTTCTTTTATTATTTTGATAAACTGTAGGACTTTAGAGACATTCAAGTTTCCTACTTAAAATTATTGTAATTGAGTTTGTGAAACTGTTTTTTATTAGAAATGATTCATAAACAAAACCAAGAATCCAAACAACTTTATTGTGTGTGTTGAGAAGAGAGTCAGAATCCAAACCAAATGCAGATGTGAATTTAGTGGCTCATCTCATCTCATCTCTAAAATGTCCAGAATTAAAACCCTGTATCTGACATGTGGCATTTGTCAAAAGTGGTGAAGAATGTTTCTACATTTGTAGCCGATTGCACCCTGGTTCCTGTGGTTGCCAACATATTGCTATTCATTTACATACCCAAAACAGAGGCATTTTTTCAATATAGACTAGAACGAGAGTAAATGACAAGGTAATATGAAAGCAGTAGGGAGGGAAGGAGAGGAATCAGATTAAATCTCCCTTTCAATTTGCTATTGATTTTACATACCAAAATGCCAGTTTATTGGAGTACTGGCATTGTTTGTAGCTATACACTAAAAGTAGCATTGTGCTGCGTCACTTTTAGAAATAGACCAGAATATATGACACATTGGTATTACAGTGAAAACTGAGGAGAGAGCCTGACTTGAAGGAATCTGATGGGAAGGCACTGTGCTGTGAACAAAGGGTTGAGAGTTCACGATGGCTGCTCTGGCTCATTGGTGTTGTGATTTCAATTTGGACCTCAATAGTAGTGCTAAAAAGAGAACAAGGACCCAAGGGAGTAGCTAGCTGTGGGTGAACTACTGTACTATAATTTTCTTGATATACTTTTCCAGAAACCTTTTGAGATATCTCTATAAAAACTCTGTGATATAGATCTGATAACTAATTATTTTTAACTCCTTGTGTTGCTATCAGTATACAAAGTTATATTGTTGTAGTCCAGGAGTGGCCAACCTGTGGCTCCCGAGCCACATGCGGCTCTTCAGAAGTTAATATGCGGCTCCTTGTACAGGCACCGACTCCTACAGGTGCCAACTTTCCAGTGTGCCGGGGGGTACTCACTGCTCAACCCCTGGCTCTGCCACAGGCCCTGCCCCCACTCCACCCCTTCCCACCCCCTCCCCTCACCCTGCAGTGCCCTTGCTCCTCCCCCCCACCAGAGCCTCCTGCACGCCATGAAACAGCTGATCGGGAGGTGTGGGAAGGGAGTGGGAGGCGCTGATCGGCGGGGCTGCCAATGGGTGAGAGGCACTGGGAGCGGGGGCAGGGGTAGCTGATGGGGGGTTGCTAACGTATTACTGTGGCTCTTTGGCAATGTACATGATACATTTTGGCTCCTTCTCATGCTCAAGTTGGCCACCCCTGTTGTAGTCCTATTGGAGGCCAAGTTCTTCATGGTCCCTTTGTGGGTGCAGAAGGGAAGGAGAGGGTAAAAGAAGCATCCCACTTGTGCGACAGGTAGGCACAATAGTATGTCTTGCAGGGAGAGCCGGGCTGAAGCTCTGGTGACCTGCCTTATCCCTTGGGCATGTCTATTGAATATCCCTCTAAACAAATGGCAAGGATAAACTACTTGTTTTGGCCTAGAGAGGACTCTGGATGCAGAAGACACCAAGCAATGTTCCGCTCATAAATTCATCTCTCTCCCATACCTGTTGTCAAGATTCAGGGGCCAAGTAGAAAAGAGAATGGGAGCTCAAGGCATCTACAGCTCTTCAGGCAATCAAGCCCAGTTGCTTTATATACTAGGCAGGGGGAACTTGGAACCAGAATGAGGTGGCAGTCCCAATCACAACAGAAGGAAACAGAACCATTAGATCTAGAACTTTATTTTGAGATTGGGAGGATAGTGAAGTTCTCCCTGCCAGCAGGGCCGGCTCTAGGCACCAGCAAAACAAGCTGGTGCTTGGGGCGGCACATTTTTAGGGGCGGCACGGCCGGTGCCAGAATGCCGCCCCTAAAAATGTGCCCTGGCCGCCCTAGCTCACCTCCGCTGCTGTTGCTGCTGCTGCCGCTCGCGTGCCGCTACTTGTCTTGAGAGCCTGGGAGGGAGTGTGAGATCTCAAACCTGGGAGGGAGGGGGAGATCCCGAGCGGCCGCGGCGCGCAAAACAGCCGTTTCACGTGCCGCTGCTCCCCCTCCCTCCCTCCCTCCTAGGCTTGAGAGCCTGGGGGGAGGAGGCAGGGCTGGGGATTTGGGGAAGGGGAGGAGTTGAGGTGGGGCCGGGGGTGGGGTAATTAAAAAATGGGGGGGGGGGCGGCCAAAATTGTTTTTGCTTGGGGCGGCAAAAGTCCTAGAGCCGGCCCTGCCTGCCAGGAACAGCTATCACTTCTACCCTTCCTGCAAAAGACAGTGGGGAACATCTGCGATCCCTCCCAGCAGAGATTGTCAACACCTCCTTTGGTGAGGAGACTTGAGCACCTTCACTAGTATATGCAATAGACCAATCAATAATTAAGAAATAGACCAAGTCATGGAAGTGGACCCAGGTACACAGATAAGAAGGGGAGAAGAACACAAAGGAAGAGGTTTATCATAAAGTACAGAGAGTAATGGGTGATGTTAGGAGCAAAAAGAAGCATGATCAAAAAGTTAAGCAGGGGCTAGGTTACACATGGACTTGAAGGAAAAAGAGCTTTCATAGAATATCAGGAGGTCATGTAATCCAACCTGCTGCTTAAAGGAGGACCAATCCCCAGACAGTTTTTTGTCCCAGATCCCTAAATAGCTCCCTCAAGGATTGAACTCACAACCCTGGGTTTAGGAGGCCAATGCTCAAACCACTGAGCTATCCCTCCCCTATGAAAGGCAATGATAAATGCAATAAAAGTGTGATATATAGGAGTGCTGGTAACAGACTGATCTTTATTTTCTAGCCCCTGACACATGACCCTTGATACCAGATATAACACACTGCTGCTACATGGCTGTAGACCTTATCCACTGACTACAGTGCTTGTGGTTACAATTGGGAGCCACTGAAAGCATGTGTTGCTCCTTCAGTTCTGGCTACATAACAGGACCAGCATTTTGTGCTAACAAAATATAGGAACAGTAGAAAAACTCCTGAAACTAATTTTACACTCATGCATACAACCAAGCAGATGTACCACAACTTCAGATTGCACCATTTCAGGATTTGTTTTCATGGTTCCTGCCCCACATTTTCATTCCTCCCGGTTTTAGTGTCCACTCCCCATATCCTGTGTGTACCTAAAGCTTTGTGCATTGGCTGTGTACACCCAGTAATCCCTGGGTGTAGAGATATGACACTTCTGTTCACATTACTTTTCCCTCTGGATTCTGAATGATTACCACACTTTCTTGTTGTGTTGTGTGCTGTGGTCATGACTTCTGAGTGCCAGTTTTCTCTTTAGAAGATTCTTTCTTGCAACCATTGTGAATTGTTACATTCCTGTACCTAGCACAGAAAGAGGGTGAAGAAAGGAAGCAAAGGTGATTTTAAACCACTTTTGTGCTTCCTGTAATCTGGGGACTACCAGAGACCTAGGCTAAGAAAGAACAGCCTCAGGACTCTTTTGGTTTACTTGACTTGTTAATATCCTGGGAATTCTGCTCCCATTAAAATCAGTAGCAAAGTTCCCATTCACTTCAATCAGAGTCTTTGTATGGCCTTGGAAGGGAGGTATCTTTGGTTTTGTTTATAATATGGTTATTTTGTTTCATTCCTCTGTATCTGTTTAAAGGTATGCATGTTAGTTATGTATTGGTTTTATTGTATTGTATTCCCACTTGGGACAACCAGATGATTCTGTTCTATTCCAACTAGCCTACTCTTGCACTGTCTGCTTCACATTCCTTAATGCTGAGATGATAGTTACTATTCAAAGGGAACTCCAGCAACTTTCTTGAGGGCATGAAATGTAGCTCTGCTGGCCTGCTGTCATTTGAAGGGCAGGGTGATGATCCGTGTGTGAAAAATAATGTTGTTTTATTCCCCACAAATAAAAATTGTAAGTGAAATATTCTAAAGCACGCAGATGACTTAGAAGCCTAAGTCCCATTTTTCAAAAGTGACTTATGGCTAGACTTTTTAAGTATTTAGGCACCTAAAGATGCAGGTAGGGGGCTAGTGGGATTTTCAGATGTGTCAGTGACAGTTAGCCCGATAGGCTCTTTTGAAAATCCCAGTAGATACGTATTTGCCTCCTTAGGCATCTAGATACTTTTTTAAAATCTAGCCCCTAGACACAATAAATCCTATTAAAAGTAGCTCCTAAGTCACTTAGACACTTTTGAAAAATATTATCCTTCCTGTTGTAAAATCAATTGTGTATTACATTCATATTGTGGGCCACATACTGAGCTGCTTTTAAATTGGTATAGCAGCTCCATCGACTTGAGTGGAGTTATTCCAAATATACCAGCCGAGGATCTGTCACTGTACATAAAGGGACTAAATATTCTAGGCCAGATTCTCAGCTGTGTTAGAGAAGTGTAGCTGCATTGAAATTGAATGAATCTACACTGATTCCTAGCAGCTGAGCATCTGTCCCACTGTATTTATTTAAAGTTTAGAAATCAGTGTTGACTTGGTAACTATAATGTGGTAGTTGCTTTGATTTGTGTGATAACTTAGAAACTATCAGTGCACTTAATGCCAATTAAAATGAAATGTAACCCCCCCGGTTCTTCCTTGCAAATACACAAGAGGCACCAAGTAGATTTTTAAAAGAAAATGTATGTCACTGGTCCTGGTATGTAAGTTGATTATTGTTGTTTTATATCCTTTGCAGAAAATCAAAGTGAGTTTCATTTAATACATTAAGCACAGTGAATCAGATTGCATATGACACTTCTCCTGTGTGACAAATGGGTTTATAAAGTATTACTCATGCAGCATAATGGTAATTTGTCTGTAGGTGACTGTAACACATGCATTACATTTTTGTTTAACAGTTATAATTTATCATTTCAATACACAAAATACATGTAAATACTTTATTTTTTCTCAATAGGGATAAATAGGATGTCAACACTGAAGTTACAATTGTTTCCCAAATACAACATTAATAATTCATTCTTGTATCTGTCCATTAGTAGCAAAGCAGACTGTCGCTGTGGGACTGCATTCTTTAGGGACAACATATAAAAAGTTATACCTGAAATGGCACTGGGGTAGATGGATGCACCATGCTGATCTGAACAGTTGTAGCAATATGTGGGGATGTCATAGGGCATATTTATATTTAATTCTCTTAAAGAGAGAAAATAGTGACCGTTTCATCTAATGCCATTGTATCAAGGATGGAGACTATACAAATACAGTAATTTAATCTCATCTCCTCCACCCTGAAACTTCTTAGATAACTGTGCTCATCTGCATGACATTAAAAATATTCCTATCTTCAGTAGACTTTATTAGACACAACAATGTAACTAGAAGTAAAATAATTTCATATTTCAGAAATTGTTTTCTTCAATGGAAATTCCTAGTAATAAAACATAACAGAATAAAAGAATAAAAACAATAAATCTAATCAAGCAATCATGGATTTTCTGTGACAGTCATGTAATAAATGTTCATGCTTTTACAATTTAATTTATAATATAAAATAGTGTACAGGAATAATTTTAAATCATATTCTATTAAAATATGACTCAGAGATTATCTCAGCTGGGTTTTAAGAGCTCAACAGGTTCTGTGCTAAAGTGCTCATTTTTAGAGGAGTAAGTGGGTAATTAAGAGCTACAGAGCTCAGAAGGGGATTTCTTTTAGCTTATCAGCAAGTCAGGATAAGTGTTACCGAGTCATTTCTGGTGCAGCTATTTCTTCACCTCAAAGGCAGAACCTTGCATCAGGGAGACACATTTCATGTGACAAAGATGCATTGTGTGCCAACCTTCCCATTGTTTGCCAAATGGGCTAACAGATAAATAACAATACCTTTCCACAGGTTCTCAAAAAACAAAGGGCATTATTTTGCTCACTTCATCACATAATTGTTTTTGTGGGTGCTGTTTTCTTTTTATTTATTTGCAATGACAATGGCAATTTTCTGTCTTAAAATGATAAATTTCGAATTCTGGAGAAAACCAAAAGAACCCAATAATTCTGACATTCGTTCACCATGGCAGAATATAATAACAATTTCAGTCCATGAACTTTCTAAATGACAATGACTAGGGACTTAATCCTGCAAAGAATTATGCACATACTTAACTTTATGGACAGTGAGCAACTCCATTGATTTATTTTTACTCATAGTGTTTAAGGTTAAGTATCTGCATAAGGGCTTGTCCTCACTACGGGCTAAATCAGTGCCTCTGCAATTGATGCAGTGGCATCAATTTAGTGGGTCTGGCGAAGACGTGATCGAGTCCTGCTGACTCACTGTAGCAGTTACTGCTCACTAACTCTAAGCTGGATATAAAGGTGTTAAGATTAGAGCTTGGTGAATAATTAAAAAAAAAATGTTTTTGGTTGAAATGAATACGGAATTTTTCAAAAAATTTAGTGAATTGAAAAAGCAGAAAGAAAATTGAGTCAGGTCAAAATAAAACATTTCAGCCTGACATAAAATGCTTTATTTCTATTTCAGGCTTTTTCAGAAAAGCAAAAGCCTTGAGTCACAAAATGCCAGGAGGGGAGGGGAGGGAAAAGGAAAATGGGGGGAGAAAGGGTTACTTTATAATTTTTAGTCCAGTAGTTAGGGCATTCTCCTGGGATGTGGGAGTCCATGGTTCAATTCTCCCCTCTGCTTGATCAGAAGGGATCTGAATTTGGATCTCAATATTGCAGGAGAGTGTTCTAGCCACCTGGGTTAAAGTTCTTCCCCTGTGGCAATTTTGTAGGGCCTCAACTGGAGCACTATATCCAGTTTTGGGCACCACACCTTCGGAAAGATGTGGACAAATTGGAGAGAGTCCAGAGGAGAGCAACAAAAATGATAACAGGTTTAGAAAACCAGATCTACGAGGAAATTTAGTATCAGAGCAAGGGAGTCCTACTATGTGGTTAAGGCATAAACTTGTAAGTCAAATACTGAAATTATTTAAATGATCCTCTTTTTAATGAAAATTAAGGTATCTAGGCCCCGATCCTTAAAGGTACTTAGATATTGCTCAGCTCAGCATTGCAAGGCCTAGAAAAATGTAAATTATTCCTCTACGACATAAATCCATACTCAACATTATGTTCAGTTTTGCTTACTCTACTTATAATCTATTTATTTATGCCCTTGGGGCACATCCTTATCTGGTATAAATTACCAGAGGTCCATTGTAATAAATGCAGCTATGCTAACTTATACTTGCTCAGGATCTGGACCTTGATTCTTCAGCCTGACTTTGAGCCACCCTGTAGCAAGTGTCAAAGAGAACTTAAACAGTCATGAGAGAAATGTCATGAGAGAAATGTTTCCCCAGAGTAACTCTGACTACCAAGAAACTTTCAAACTACATATGTAAAAGATGTTCATCACTGGATGCAAACCCCTGGAGCAACATCGTATTAGAGGAAATCATAAGATTTGAAAAGGTACCATTCATCTGACCATGTAAACTTGATTCAGGTTTGGCAACCATTCACAGTATGTGGATTAGACTAAATGACGAAGAGTATCTAACATTCTTCATGTCATGCTGCTCTGATACACCTGTAAAGTCAACTATCATTGCCTAAGCCCTTGTACTTGCACATAATGTGGTAAAAATTCTCGTTAGTCCATACAGAGTAGACAGATTCCTTCTGAAAACCCCTAGTGGTCAATCTCCCTCTGAATGTTTGCTTGGCTTTGTGATCTTAACTTGTCCTTGTCCTGCTTGTGTAATGTTTCCCTGCCTTGTCATTTGTTCTGTTTGCCTGTCTTTCCTTTGTCTGTTGATTAGTCATGGTATACCTCTGTTCCTTTAATAATATATAATGTGAGGAGACTATCCTTGTAATCATGCTCTATTTTAGGTACTTTGGAAGTGTCCTGAGTCTCCAAAGTATTCTCCCTTCTCACTATATCAGGAACATAGAGATAATGAAATGTCATGCATTGTCTTGTCTTTCCTTTTTTCTGTCTTCAATTCAAAATTTAATCAAAACTTCAACACTTTACAAAAAAAAATAATCATCAGACATCTGGGAGATGTTTTTCTGGATGTGTGATCATGAGGCTTAGGGAAAGCTGTCAGGATAATTTCCCTCTCACCCATCCACCTGAAGTACTGAGATCACTAAAAAAAATGGACAGACAGAAAGATAATACCAAGGGTTTCTTATAAGTGTAAATGGCATAACATTAACATAACAACACTTGACTATGACATTTTCAGCTATGCTGCTGGAGGTCCTGCCAATCACCATATTCTATCATATTCTCTCTTGCCTCCCTCATCATTAATACTGGCAAGAAGGTAAAAGCATTTACATGAAGTCTAAAGTGCTTTAAAAGCTTTGAGAAGAGTTACAAATTGTATACAGGATCATTTCACCCACCACTAAAGCCTGTTCAATACAAACAGTGTAGGACAGGAGGAGGGGGAAATAGTGTATGATAACTGAAACTAAAGGGGGCAATTTTAGATGGGCAGAGTGTGGGTACCCAGCATAGAATTCATCCAGCATGGTTAGGCTAACATTGCTAGTCTCTCAAAAAGTTTGATAGGCTTTTGAGGCTCCAGACATGTGGGGTTATACATTTTTACCTCTCATTTGAAAGGTGCTACCTCCAGCACCACAGTGCCTCCTGACTTCATGCCAAAGTGTTGGTTCAAAGGTAAGAGTCCCACCTCCTGGATCACTAGCCCCATACCTGGCAGCAGTGGTTCTCTCTGGTATTGGCACAGCTCAGTCCTATTTATGTTATGATATCTGACAAGATCACAGCTCGGGGTGGTATGACTGCATATTTAAAGCATTGCATGGAGTATCTGAAAGATGGCTTGATCCAGGCTTGTTTTGAAAGACTTTATAATTACCCAACAGTACATTGCTAAGGAAAGGAGAATAGAAATGATGCCTTAACTAACGTGAGGGGGAGAGGGACTTGTGGGTGGCACTTCAGTGCTATCTTTGCCAACGGCCAGATTGCCTTTTAATGGTTTGTTTACAAAAAACATACCATTATATTTGGACAAAGCACTAACTGAATTTAAAGTTTTATTACAGGGTCATTTCAGTAAGGTAGCTTCTCTTTCCTTTGTGTAACTGACTTTGACTGGAGAGGTCCTGGGAGGGATCTAACAGGTGCAGAGAGAGCTGTGCAAAGATGTAGCTACTGCTTATTGTGTTTTCAGCTCTCTTATTGAAAAATCCCTACCTGAATTTTAAGTTTAACAGCATATTGCAGATCGCCAAGACCTGTTTATCGTGTGTTCCCTTGCAAGCCAGTGTGACTGTAAAAGCCATTATGCAGCTCTGGCAGGTGCTGCAGGCACACAGAGCTGTTCATACTGCTGTTGCTAGCACATCTTAATTTATTATTTTTTAAGAACAAACTGAGTTTTAAGTTTTCTAACAAGTTAAGCCAGTTGGTGATATTTCATTTATGTTTTGTTTCCTGCAAACAAGTCTGACTGGAAAATGGTACAGAGTAGACTACAGTAGATGGGCTGAGACAATGGGCACATTGACCTGGCTTGCTGCCAATTATTATTAATAATTATTTAAGATAAATTCTACCTTTTGACTTAGAGGTTTGCAACCATGTCACAAAGGGCAAGATTTTGCCACCCTGACTCATTGTAAGTAGTCCCTTAGACTCTGATCCAAAGACTAAATTGACTGAGTGACTTCAGCAAGCTTTGAAGTCAATAGGACTACGTTACTCTCAGAGTAAGGTACAGGAAGAATCTGCTCCAAAGCCATCACCACCTCCTTTCTGAAGCAGTGCCACTGTTGCCACCCTTGCTGAAACCAATCTCAGGAAAACAACACCATCTGCTTAAAAAATAAATCACACTGTATATGACAATGTTTTAACACTATTGTTACAAATAATGTGTAAGATTACAATAAGTGACAGATTGGAGAAGAAAACTTGCCCTACCTTTTCATTTTTTTTTTTTTTTTTTTTTTTTGGCATTTGACAGCATTTTGTGTGTAGTCACATTCACTAATTCTTCTACACAATATACACTACACTCAGTTTCCTCTGTCCTTTGTGTGGGTCTCTCACAGGGCAGTAGGAGAACAGAAAAATTGTAAAAACCTCAAAAAGTGGCAGATGGACTCAGTGCCTGGTGGAGTACTCAAAACTACGTTTAAATTCATTTTTTTAAAACAACAGACTGTGCCAATTTGGGGATTCTTTGTTTTGGTTATGAATTCTGGTTAATTTTATGAAATACGGCTCAACGTGTAGTGAGTCATGAGGTGACATAACCCCTGTTTTATAACACAATCTGGAATAAATTACAGAATGAACAAAAGAAGTAATTTACCTTAACGATTCTGTTCTGGCAGAACAATGGGTATGCTAAGGAGGCTACCTGATCTGGAAAACAACTTTGACCTATCCTATTTGCGGGGAATGGGAAGTGGAATGAAGTGAAAAATTCCCAAACAGAAAAATAAAAAATACAGGTAGTAGTACCTCCTTTAAAATCAGAGGGACTCACAGAAAGAGGGAATCTTGTACAGGAGAGAAGAATAGAGGGGCATGCTTCAACAGCAGAGGGGACCTTCTCTGACTGCAGATCCCACCAAGGAAGAAGGAAGCTGTCTGGAGGAGAGAGAGAGACATTCTATAATTCAGAAGAAAAGCCATGGGCCATAGGAAGGATCCTGGACTCCTCAGAGGACTATGGCCTAAGTCTAAAGCAGGGATTGGCAATCTTTGGCATGCGGCTCGCCAGGTTCGGCCGATCACGGCTCCCACTGGCCGCGGTTCGCCGCTCCAGGCCAATGGGGGCTGCGGAAAGTGGCGCAGGCCGAGGGATGTGCTGGCCGCCGCTTCCCGCAGCCCCCATTGACCTGGAGCGGCGAACCGCGGCCAGTGGGAGCCACGATCAACCGAACCTGTGGGTGCGGCAGGTAAACAAACCATCCTGGCCCGCCAGGGGGCTTACCCTGGCGAGCCGCGTGCCAAAGGTTGCCGATCCCTGGTCTAAAGAATGCTCAAGAGTGCTGAGGAAGCCAAGGAAGGGAAATTTGTAGAGGTGTTTTATTGTTTTGTCTAAAGCTGCATATCTATTGTGCTACCTAATGAAAAGATGGACTGTTTTGGGGGACCTTTTGCAAACTACCACGTGTCCCTGAAGAGGTGAACTGTAAATCCAGAGTGCCCAGATGATTGGTGCTCTGGGAAAGGGTGCTTTTAAGCAATTGGTGCATCAGCACTTGTTCTGCAGGCCTAGAGCAGCTGGATCATGAAGTCCCATTTTTGTAAAAGGATAAGAGAGACTGTGCCCAGGAAGTGTGCCAGAGAGGCTAGGAAAGAGTGCAGGAGCCTTTTCAGACTTGAAACATATGGGTCTAGCGTGGTGGCACCCAAATACAACAGTTAGGTGAGTGTCCAGCAGGGGGATCTTTATCAAGGTTGTGACATTGACTGAGCTTCATCTTGACCTTGTCTTTTTCATTTTATATGGATAAGTGCAGGCAGAGCCACTGAAAGACTGGTAATGCCAATAATAGCTCTTCACTCTGAAACTCCCATAAGAATAGTTGTTTTGAGAGAGAGAAATATTTTATGGAGAGGACTGGAAACTGTATTTCAACAAATATCAAAGACTAGTCCAAGGATCGGCAACCTTTGGCACGCGGCTCGCCAGAGTAAGCACCCTGGCGGGCCGGGACAATTTGTTTACCTGCTCCAGGACGGTTTGCTGCTCCAGGCCATTGGGGACTGTGGGAAGCAGTGCGGGCTGAGGGATGTGCTGACCGCCACTTCCCGCAGCCCCCATGGGCCTGGAACAGCGAACCGCGGCCAGTGGGAGCTGCGAACGGCTGAACCTGCGGGCGCAGCAAGTAAACGAACCAGCCCGGCCCGCCGGGGGGCTTACCCTGGCGAGCCGCATGCCAAAGGTTGCCGATCCCTGGACTAGTATTTATAGTGCATAGGAATATAGTATCCCTTTAAATATTTTGTGAGTCCTCTTCTTCTGTCTTGTAGAAGCCTCTAGAAACCAGCAGGAATGCCAATTTGTGTGTAGGTTTCAGAGTAGCAGCCGTGTTAGTCTGTATCCGCAAAAAGAACAGTACTTGTGGCACCTTAGAGACTAACAAAACTAATAAATTTGTTAGTCTCTAAGGTGCCACAAGTACTCCTGTGCAATTTGTATGTAGATAGCCTTGCATGTTAGGCTATATTTGATAGGCATTATTACCTGGGAACTCTACTCTGCCCATGTGGATCTTACATACTATTTTTGTTGGATAAAGAGTGAAAGACACAATGCTATTGTCTGTAAAAGTTACACTAAGGGCTTTTCTTCACTGCATTGTTAGCTCAAACTGTAACTCAAGTTTTGCTGCAACTCACCTCTGGTCCACACTCAAAAATCTATAGCTTGAGATAAGTGCTGTTTAAGCTTGAGCTAGCAAGCCCATTGGGGGTGGGCTGGAGCTCAAATGTTGCTGATGCAGCACTTCATAACGCAGTTGGCATGCAGCTTGAATTACAACACCTCCTCAACTGCTAATCCAAATAATTTGTTAATGCAATCACTCTGTGCTGCTGGTCAAATCACTCAGAGTAGCGGAGTGTTGTTTTGCAGTGTGGTCACTCTCACTCCCTTCTCACTCGAGCTGGGCTCGGCTAGTTCTAGTGGAGCAAATTCAGTGTATTAACTGAAGCTAACTGTTGCAGTGAACAGAAGTCTGTGGTTGAAAGTGTGGTAGTTTTACTGTTGCTAGCACTCGCAGCTAACTGGGTGGTGTGTTAGGAAGTGGTGGCAAGCGTGGGTGGCAGTTTGTGGGATACTGTTACAGGTGTGGGATGCAGCTAGTAGTCACAAGCGTTGAGACATGTTTGTTCTGTCTCCTGACAGGACATGCACCACAGATGTGGAAGAATAGAAAAAATATAGAAAAATACTGACAATAAAATAAGAGAATCATAGAATCATAGAACTTAAAGTCAGAAGGACCATTATGATCGTCTAGTCTGACCTCCTGCACAACGCAGGTCACAGAATCTCACCCACCCACTCCTGTATCAAACCCCTAACCCATGTCTGAGCTACTGAAGTCCTCAAATCGTGGTTTAAAGACTTCAAGGTGCAGAGAATCCTCCAGCAAGTGACCTGTGCCCCACGCAGCAGAGGAAGGCAAAAATAACCCAGGGCTTCTGCCAATCTGCCCTGGAGGAAAATTCCTTCCCGACCCCTAATATGGCGATCAGCTAAACCCTGAGAACATGGGCAAGACTCACCAGTCAGAGACCCAGGAAAGAATTCTCTGTAGTAACTCAGATCCCACCCTATCTAACATCCCATCATTGGGCATATTTACCACTAATAGTCAAAGATCAACTAATTGCCAAAATTAGGCTATCCCCT
>NW_020664374.1:8935844-8985371 GCF_002925995.2 Terrapene triunguis | reverse complement strand
CTGGTTCAGCGGCAAGCAATCGATCTTCTGGGGTCGATTTATCGCGTCTTGTCTAGACGCGATAAATCGATCCAGGAAGTGCTTGCTGTCGACGCCGGTAATCCTGCTCCGCGAGAGGAGGAGGCGGAGTCGACGGGGGAGTCTGCCTGCAGCGTGTGGACCCGCGGTAAGTACCTTTAAGTTCGAACTAAGATACTTTGACTTCAGCTACGTTATTCATGTAGCTGAAGTTGCGTATCTTAGTTCGAACTGGGGGCTTAGTGTGGACCAGCCCTTAGTCTTGAAGCCAGATATGTCTTTTGCCCCCACTGCTCCCCTTGGAAGGCTGTTCCAGAACTTCATTCCTTTGATGGTTAGAAACCTTCATCTAATTTCAAGTCTAAACTTCCTGATGGCCAGTTTATATCCATTTGTTCTTGTCCCCCCATTGGTACTGAGCTTAAATAATTCCTCTCCCTCCCTGGTATTTATTCCTCTGATATATTTATAGAGAGCAATCATATCTCCCCTCAGCCTTCTTTTGGTTAGGCTAAACAAGCCAAGCTCTTTGAGTCTCCTTTCATAAGACAGGTTTTCCATTCCTCGGATCATCCTAGTAGCCCTTCTCTGTACCTGTTCCAGTTTGAATTCATCCTTCCTAAACATGGGAGACCAGAACTGCACACAGTATTCTAGATGAGGTCTCACCAGTGCCTTGTATAATGGTACTAACACCTCCTTATCTCTACTGGAAATACCTCGCCTGATGATCCCAAGACCGCATTAGCTTTTTTCATGGCCATAGTACATTGGCAGCTCATAGTCATCCTGTGATCAACCAATTCTCCGATGTCCTTCTCCTCCTCGGTTACTTCCAACTGATGCGACCTCAGCTTCTAACAAAAATTCTTCTTATTAATCCCTAAATGCATGACCTTGCACTTTTCCCTATTAAATTTCATCCTATTACTATTACTCCAGTTTACAAGGTCATCCAGATCTTCCTGTCCTGTAGGATACCCAGGTCCTTCTCTGTACTGGCAATACCTCCCAGCTTTGTGTCATCCGCAAACTTTAAGAGCACATTCCCACTTTTTGTGCCAAGGTCAGTAATAAAAAGATTAAATAAGATTGGTCCCAAAACTGATCCCTGAGGAATTCCACTAGTAACCTCCCTTCAGCCTGACAGTTCACCTTTCAGTATGACCCATTGTAGTCTCCCCTTTAACCAGTTCCTTATCCACCTTTCAATTTTCATATTGATCCCCATCTTTTCCAATTTAGCTAATAATTCCCCATGTGGAACCGTATCAAATGCCTTACTGAAATCAAGGTAAATTAGATCCACTGCATTTCCTTTGTCTAAAAAATCTGTTACCTTCTCAAAGAAGGAGATCAGGTTGGTTTGGCATGATCTACCTTTTGTAAAACCATGTTGTATTTTGTCCCAATTACCATTGACCTCAATGTCCTTAACTACTTTCTCCTTCAAAATTTTTCACAAGACCTTGCATACTACAGATGTCAAACTAACAGGCCTGTAGTTACCCGGATCACTTTTTTTTCCTTTCTTAAAAATAGGAACTATGTTAGCAATTCTCCAGTCATACGGCACAACCCCTGAGTTTACAGATTCATTAAAAATTCTTGCTAATGGGCTTGCAATTTCATGTGCCAGTTCCTTTAATATTCTTGGATGAAGATTATCTGCCCCCCCCCCCGATTTAGTCCCATTAAGCTGTTTGAGTTTGGCTTCTACCTCAGATGTGGTAATATCTACCTCCATATCCTCATTCCCATTTGTCATCCTACCATTATCCCTAAGCTCCTCATTAGCCTCATTAAAGACTGAGGCAAAGTATTTATTGGGCCATGCCTAGATTATCCTTAACCTCTACTCCATCCTCAGTGTTTAGCGGTCCCACTTCTTCTTTCTTTGTTTTCTTCTTATTTATATTGCTATAGAACCTTTTAATATTGGTTTTAATGCCCTTTGCAAGGTCCAACTCTACATGGCTTTTGGCCTTTCTCACTTTATCCTTACATGTTCTGACCTCAATAAGGTAGCTTTCCTTGCTGATCACTCCCATCTTCCACTCTTTGTAGGCTTTCTTCTTTTTCTTAATCACCTCTTTGAGATGCTTGCTCATCCAGCTTGGTCTACAATTCCTGCCTATGAATTTTTTCCCCTTTCTTGGGATGCACGCTTCTGATAGTTTCTGCAACTTTGACTTGAAGTAATTCCAGGCCTCCTCCGCCTTTAGAGCCACAAGTTCTTCAGTTCAATCCACTTCCCTAACTAATTTCCTTAATTTTTTTAATGATCCTGTATACAATTTTTTAAAGTTAGCCCTTTTGAAATCAAAAACCCTAGTCACAGATCTATTTTTGTTTATCCTTCCATTTCTATATCTGGGAAGTTAAAGTCTTCCAACACAATTCCCATTAGTATTTACTTCATTAAAAACATTAAAGAGGTCTCTATCCATATCCAAATCACATCCTGGTGGTTTATAGCACACCCCAAGCACTATCCCACGGGAGGCTCTAGTAGCTTTCTTCCCCAATGTGATTTTTGCCCAGACAGACTCTGTCTTATCTATTCCATCCCTTCTTATTTCTTTACAGTCTACCTCATCATTGATATACAATGCTACTTCACCACCTTTGCCTTTATTTCTGTCTTTCCTAAACAGCACACACCCTTCAATACCTGTACTCCAGTCATGACTACTATTCCACCATGTTTCTGTTATCCCTATAATATCTGGTTTCACTTCCTGCACCAGTAACTCTTGTTCCTCCATTTTGTTACCTAGGCTCCTTGCAAGTGTACAAACATCTTAATTTTTGCTGTTTGGCTTTGCTCACATTCTTTACCCGATTAGGCCCAGACATTCTACCACCAGTATCACCTATTAGACTGGTATCTACACTACCCTTCCTCCGTATGCCCATTCTCCTACCCATGGCTGTATCCTTTCCTACTTCATTTTCTTCCCTCTCAATGTTAAAATCCGGCGTACAGATTACTTGGACATCTCCCAACCATCTCCCGCAAATTCCTAGTTTAAAGCTCTCTTAATCAGTTGTGCCAGCCTCCATCCTAGAAGTCTATTTCCTGGTGATGGTGCGATTCTCTGGTCTATCCCCTGTTCCCTCTGGCTGCAAGTCCTTTCAATTCCTATTCTCCCTTGCAATCCTCCGCAACCCATCCCGTATCCTCCTGGGGCTCATATTTGGTGTTGTTATCTCCATTGACTCTTCCCCTCTTCCTATAGGACTAGCTGCTCTTCTCTTCTTCCTTGCCCTCTCACCTTCAGTGACCACCTGCTGTGCCAGTTCTTCATTTTCCAGCTCCACAAACCTGTTCCTGAGCTCTATTTCTCCTTCACTAGCCCGTCTTTTCCTCTGCCTGGTTCTCTTAGTCATATGCTTCCACTGTCCACTTTCCTCACCCAGCAGTCTCCCCTCAGAGGTCTTTGGTCCTGCTTCCATCTGCAAGTCTGAGCTTTTCCATTCAGACTCCTCATGTCTTTGCTCCATCATCTGCTCAAACCCCCTTGTAAACTCAACCAGAGTTTCCACCTGCATCTCCAATCCTCGGATCTTTTCTTCCATCAGCTCTATCAGGTGGCACTTCATGCAGACAAAACTCTTTTCAGGTACCCCTTCCAGGATCATGTACATGCCACAGCTTCCACATCCAGTCATCTTCATTGTGTCTTCCACTGCTGGGTCACTACCACTGCTGCTTTTGTATCTGTAATAGCCTTCCCACCTAAATCCTGTAAGTCTGGGAAACAAAACAAACCAAAACAACACCACCTGCAGCAAAACAAACCCCCAATGAGCACCAAAACACTGCCAGAACACCACACACTCCCTCACCTGTCTGTTCCTCTGCCTGCCTCTCTTAGTCTTCCCCCCAAACTCCCCTTGCAAACTCCCACTCAAACTCCCCTGTTTACAGCTCTGTTAGCTGGCTCCTGATTCAGGGCCTTTGATCACTAGCATTAGGTGAGAGATTGGCCAAACAATTAGATAATATAAGAACTGAATTTAACCTTTTGGATAAACTGTGAACTGACCTAAACTATCGCTCAAGAATTTCCAAACCAAAAAAATTCAGTTATCACTCTTACCAAGTTTTTCCTGTTTTTTCAAAGATTCACTTGTTAAAAAATAATGGATTAATTCAATTTGTGACTGAACTCCTTGGGGGAGAATTGTATGTCTCCTGCACTGTTTTACCTGCATTCTGCCATATATTTCATGTTATGGCAGTTTCGGATGACAATCCGGCACATGTTATTTGATTTAAGAACACTTTTATTGCAGATTTGACAAAATGCAAAGAAAGCACTAATGTGATATTTCTAAAGATAGCTACAGCACTTGACCCAAGGTTTAAGAATCTGACGTTCCTTCCAAAATCTGAGAGGGATGAGGTGTGGAGCATGTTTTCAGAAGTCTTAAAAGAGCAACACTCTGATGAACTACAGAACCCGAAAACATCAAAAAAGAAAATCAACCTTTTTTTGGTGGCATCTGACTCAGATGATGAAAATGAACGTGTGTCAGCCTACACTGCTTTGATTGTTATTGAGCAGAACCCTTTTTTCAGCATGGAAGCATGCATTCTGGAATGGTTGGTGAAACATGAAGGGACAAATGAATCTTTACCGCATCTGGCATGTAAATATCTTGTGACACTGGCTACAAAAGTGCCATGTGAATGCCTGTTCTCACTTTCACGTGACATTGTAAAAAAGAAGTGGGAAGTATTATCTCCTGCAAATGTAAACAAACTTGCTTTTCTGAGCGATTGGCTGAACAGGAAGTAGGACTGAGTGGACTTGTAGGCTCTAAAGTTTTATATTGTTTTATTTTTGAGTGCAGTTTTTTTGTACATAATTCTACATTTGTAAGTTCAACTTTCATGATAAAGAAATTGCACTACAGGAATTATATTAGGTGAATTGAAAAATACTATTTCTTTTTTTTTTTATAGTGCAAATATTTGTAATAAAAATAAATATAAAGTGAGCACTGTATACTTTGTATTCTGTGTTGTAATTGAAATCAATATATTTGAATATGTAGAAAACGTCCAAAAGTATTTAAATATTTGGTATTCTATTATTGTTTAACAGTGCAATTAATCACATGATTAATTGTGATTAATTTTTTAATTGCTTGACAGCCCTAGTAACAATCTTTACATTCCACCAGTATCCCTGGAGAATGTTAAACAGAAGATAGTAAAAATTAGACTTTTTAAAATCAGCAGGTCCGGATAACTTGCATCCAAGAATTTTAGACGAGGCTGGCTGAGGATCTTGCTGGAGTGTTACTGTTGATTTTCAATAGCTCTAGGAGCAGTGGGGAAGTTCCAGAAGAAAGCTACTATTGTGCCAATTTCCATCATTGACAATTTTCAAAGCAAGATTGGAGTTTTTTAAAGATATGCACTAGGAATTTTCTGGGGCATGTCCTGATTTCCTGTATAACATAGGCCAGAGACTATATGATCACAATGGTCCTTTCTGACGTTGGAATCTATGAAGTTTACACAGAAGTGTAGAACACTGAGTGGCAAGAAGAAAATTTAGCCAATAACACAGTCCAAATTTCTCCTCTCAAATTGCTATGGGAATTATAATGTCCAATAACATCTAGATTCACAAAGAAAGAGATGTGGTGATGATGAGCATCGCCATGCCTAACTTTTAGGTACCTAGAAAATCAGTGGGATTCAGGCCAGATCTACACTACAAACTTATATTGGTATAACTAGGGCATTCAGAGATGTGAAAATCCACACCACTGAGCAACGTAGCTATACTGACCTAGCCCCCAGTACAGACAACGCTATGTCAATGAGAGAGCTTCTCCCATCGACACAGTTACCATCTCTCAGGGAAGGGGATTAACTACGCTGACAGGAGAAGCTCTCCCATCAGTGTAGTAGCATCTTCATTAATGTACTACAGTGGCGCAACTGCACCTATGCAGCTGCGGCGTTGCAGTGCTGTACGTGAAGACAAGCCCTCACAAAGTCTGCAAGTGATTTGGAGGACAGGATTACAATTCAAAATGATCTTGACAACCTGGAGAAATGGTCTGAATTAAATAGGATGACATTCAATAAGGACAAGTGCAAAGTACTACCCTTAGGAAGGACTAATCAGTTACACAACTACAAAATGGGAAATGTTTACCTAGGAAGGAGTAGTGCAGAAAATAATATGGAGGTTATAGTGGATCACAAACTAAATATGAGTCACCAATGTAATATTGTTGCAAAAAATTAAAAAAAAAAAAGCAGCAGCAGCAAACATCATTCTCGGATGTATTAGCAGGAGCATTGTAAGCAAGACATGAGAAATATTTTTTCCACTCTACTCAGCATTGATAAGGCCTCATCTGGAATATTGTGTTGAGTTCTGGGTACCACACTTCAGGAAAAATGTGGACAAACAGAAAAAGTCCAGAGGAGAGCAACAAAAATTAGTAAAGTTCTTGAAAACATGACCTACAAGGAAAGATTCAAAAACATTGGGTTTATATAGTCTGGAGAAGAGAAGACTGAGGGAGGACAAGATAACAGCTTTCAAGTACATAAGAGGTGGCTCGGGAAAGGAGCATGATAAACTGTTCTCCTTAACAACTGAAGACAGGACAAGTATTAATGTGCTTAAATTGCTGCAAGATAGATTTAGGTTAGATATTAGGAAAAACTTCCTAACTCTGTGGGTAGTTAAGCACTGGAACAAATCACCGAGGGAGGTTTTTTGGAGGTTTTTACGAACAGTTTGGAGCAGTGGTTCTCAACCTTTCCAGACTACTGTACCCCTTTCAAAAGTCAGATTTGTCTTGCATTCCCCAAGTTTCATCTCACTTAAAACCTTATAGACACAATACTAAATCATCCCCTTCACTTACGAACCGCTCCATCTTCTCTGTAGCTTATATCAGCTGCAGATGGCCAATGAGCATGCAGGCGTTTTGAAAATGTGGCACAACACAATCAAAATGATCATATCTTTTCTGTGCAAATGCATACATTTGTCATATTAATTCACACAGGGAATATCTAAAACAAAGTATATTGTTCTCTACTCCCCTTTCTACTTCCTTTCCTTCTGTCCTTTCTTGCCACACCTATACCCCTTTCTCTCTGCCTTCCCCATTCCAGTGTACTAAAAGGATAGACAAGTACTAAAGGATAAGTCAAGTACCAAAATCATTAATTTGCATATGCAAATTAGAAGGCTCGCTCACATTTTTTTTCCCCTTCCCAGTCCAATGACAGAAAATCTATAGTAGAAACAAAATTGCCTGCCTCCGGGTCTGCAATAACTCAGATTCCAAACTCATAATAAGAATGCATGTCTCAGTTCAGGCAATTGGCCTCTACTTCATGCCCAATCTACTCCAAATTAACAAACCAGGAAAACACCAGACTAAATGCTGCTTTCTCCCCTCTCCAGAATAAGTTCTTTCTTAACAAAGAGGTGTCCTTACTTCAATGGTGTCCCTTGCCATAAAAGTTAGTATTAAGAAACAAAAAATTGGCTACTTTGGGATTACCAGAGAAACACACAATCTATGGTCTGAGGATATTAAACACTATGTACATTTATTGTTGTTAGTATTATTGATTTTAACTTTTTATTATTAACAACAGTGACATTGATATAAACATCTCAAACACATACTGTGGCAAGGAGAATGCTGCTGAAGTCCCAGGACTGCGAAGTAATGCCATGACTTACATAAATGAATGTAATTCTGAAAAATGCTCCCCCCTCAGATTTCTTCTGGTCTGAAATTGAGCTATTCAGAATAGACCACTTTAATTAGTACTATAGGGTTCATTTAAGTCACAGCACGATGTTGGTGGCAGTGCAGAGTCACCAGCCTTCCCTGAGCTGCCCAGTATGCAGTGAGACTGCACAGGTTGCACCATTCTTTTTCATTGTGTCTACTCCATGGGCCAGTGCAGGAGGTGGTAAGACCTAGGGCTTGCATCCTCCCTTCCCATTAAATAGTGGTGTGTGACCTTGGGGGTCCACAATAGGATGAAGAATGAACCACAACAGGGCATGGGGATGATGTGGGTAAGCTCCTTGAATGCTTTTCCCAACACGCCCCACATCCTCTCCTCTCTCCACCCCCCCGCCTCACAACGTGGTCCTGAATCAGTCTAGAAGCCTGGAAAAATAATCACTGCTACATTGAGAATTATCAGACATTCTGCTTCAAATTACACAGAGCTGACTTCTCACACATGGAAAATGCATTTATTGGATTTAAAAAACTGATGTTAGTGTTGCAGTGAGATTTGTAAAATATGTACTACATGATTTGGTTCATTTCTGTCCTGCTTTTTATACCACATTTGAGCCCTGTGCGGGACTAGCAGAGAGCCCTGAAGTGGGTCTGGGATCCCACAGGTCCCGCAGGACTTGTCGCCATAATAATGGGAGCAGGTGGGAACAGAATTAAAAAAAAGTCCCGTGCAGGGCTCCATACCACACCCACCATTGTTGCATTTTCCAAGGAACTATCAATGGTACCATGGGTACTGGATTTTTTGGGGCCCATGTAGATCCCTGAAGCAGCTTCATTAAAATACAATAACTTGAAGTACGACATACTTAGAGCTACTCAAGTTACTTTTGAAAAGTCATTATGTGCTGTTTCCCTCGGAGCTCTAGTTTTGTCTGGGATTTCACTGAACTTGACCTTGTAGTTACCCTTCCATGAGAACTTCTCCCTCCCTATTAGACCTCTGCCATGCACATTGCACAGTCATTTACACCTGTGTCAAGTCTTTCTAAAATGCTAACTTCTCAGAATGGTAACATTTTGCACTCACTTTGTTCATGCTTCCCACAGGTTTAAATGTGTACATAAGGTGCAAGACAGTCGAGAATGAAGCTGTTCAGTCAAAGAGTGAGAAGAAATTCATACAAAATTGATTCAGAACTGAGTTCCTCTGTCCTTAGTTCTGAAAATTTTAACATTGACCCTCACACATCAGATAGGTTGGCATTATAGAGAATGAAAATCTACACTATAGTTAAGTAACTTTTGTAACTCTATTGCACAATCTACAGGGACACATTCCAGTTCTTAATTTCTTCTCATACCTTCTTTTTTCTAGTGCTTGATCTTGCACAAGGCCCTCAAAACAATGCAAATGATGTTTTAATATTGCACATGAGAGATTTCCCAATTTTTCAATGACAAGTCTGGAAAGTCACAGTAGAATTTGATAATAAATGAACGCAGATTAGACCTCAGCAGCACAGGTTTGCAGTAAGCTTTTTCCTCTTCCTGATGTCTGATTAGCACTTAAATTGCTTCACACCATTAGTTGCCTAGGATTTAGTGATCATTAGTGGGCCTAAAAATGAGCAAGATAAAAGGAAACTTTGTTTTCAATTCAGGAGATGGTTTACTTTTTCCATGCAGGGTCATTTACAGCTAAAGAGGTGTGTAATACTGATTAGAGTTTAGTTTTATGCATTGTTATATTCTGTTATGAATATTTATAGCAGTTTTGAGTTAGGTAGGGTAGTCATCATTTTCTGTCCTCACCTGTGCCCAGTTAAGTGGCCGCCACATTCCATTTCAAAGGCAACTGCATTTTGGTGCTGTGTAGCATATCTACGTATACATGCATACAGAGTACACCAATATATACATAAACATGATGGTGTGGTAGAGCTGTATGGGCTTAGGACAGGGCTAGCCTTACCATGAGGAGAACTGAGGTGGCTGCCCCAGGTGCCAGACTGTGTGTGTGTGTGCGCGGGGTGGGGGGAAGGGGGGGAAGGGTGGGCACTAGAACCCAGAGTGTAGAAAATTGTGTCTGCTGCTGGTGCATATGTATTCTCTCTGCTCTAGATGCACAGACATGATGGAGTGTTGTGCTGGAGGAAGGAGGGCACAAGAGACATAACAGGTAGGCAGGAGAAAAGGTGAGAGGGAATAACAGAAAGCAGCAGGAGCTGCAGGGAGAGAGAGGAAGAGGACCCTCTTATGTACCTCTCTAGTACCCCCAGGAGCCTAGACTGATTAACACCAGCTTCTCAGGGAGCTTCCTGTTTCCTGATGCTTCCCTGAACACACTTGAGGAGAACAGGCAGTCAATTGAAGTAGTAGGAGCCAGTTAGGCCCTTAAGATGCTGATATCTTCCCTCACTCAGGCCCTGCTACCAGCCTGCTTATTTGTCCCCTACAATTGAGTGTTGAGAGCCACTATAGCTGGCACAAAGCAGCAGTCATGAATGACTGCTCCTCTGGGGCAGCATTCAGAAAAAGAAAGCAAGCAAAGGAAGCTTTTCTATCTAAGCAGGAAGGAGCTCTCCTGAGATACATAGACACAAATGTTCACGGTGAGCCTTCCAGCCCCAGTGAGGATGTGAGTGGTGAGGAGATGCCTGATCTTCCAGTTAGTCAGAGTGCAGGTGACCTGGCAGCTACTGCAGCATCCATATCTCCATCTCAAATGGATGTAACCATGCACATTCCTGAAGAAAAGTGTAGATCAGAGAAGAGTGTGCTGGAGGCACAAGAAACAGCTGCTGCTGAGTTTAGTTCCTTAAGTCTAGATGATCCAGGACTGTGGACCCACTTGAGCAGTAGCCTGAGGGACTTCCTTGTACTGCATGGGCCTCAGCAAGTGAAAAACTTCATGTTCCCCAAAGACAATGAAAATACAAGTTTCCATCCAACACATTACTGGCATGAAATCCCCAATGGTGACAAAGTGGAAAGGCCATGGCTTATGTACTCAAAAACCCAGAATGCTGCATACTGTTTTTGTTGCAAACTCTTCCAGTCTAATGTTCCAGCCACATTGGATTCTACAGGAACAAAGGACTGGAAAAATCTGGCTAGAAATCTGGCATGCCATGAAAAGACAGCAAATCACCAGAGAGCATTCCATAGGTGGAAAGAGCCTGAGATGAGACTAAGGTTAAAGGCCAACATAGATGATCAGCATCAAGAGAAGATTGCATCAGAGTCTCTTTCCTGGCAAAATGTTCTGAAAAGTCTCATTGCCATTGTGAGAATGCTTGCTACCCAAAACCTAGCACTGCGTGGCACTTCAGATCAGCTGTATGTTCCAAACAATGGAAACTTCCTTAAAATTGTGGAGCTGATGGCTGAGTTTGATGCTGTACTCCAGGAGCATCTAAGAAGAATCACCACCCAAGAAATGTACACACACCACTACCTTGGAAAAACAATTCAAAATTAGATCATACAGTTACTGGCAACAAAAGTCAAACAGAAGATTGTGGCAGATCTGAAGTCAGCAAGCTATTACTCTGTTCTGGACTGCATACCTGACATCAGCCATATGGAACAAATGACTTTAATGGTGCGTTTTGTAACAACAACAGAACCTAGTGAAAATGTCCCTGCAATGGTTACTGTCAGAGAGCATTTTCTAGAATGTATTGACATTGATGATACTACAGGAGCTGGTATGACAAATGTGCTTCTTAAAAAGCTGCAAGATACGGGAATTGCGATAGCTGACATGAGAGGTCAGGGCTAAGATAATGGTGCCAACATAAGAAGAAAGAACGAGGAGTGCAGACATGGATCCGAGAGTTAAACCCTCGAGCTTTTTTTGTCCCATGCAGTTCTCATTCATTGAACTTGGTGGTCAGTGATGCAGCATCAGCTTCTAGTGAGGCTGCTGAATTTTTTAATGTAATTCAAAGCATCTATGTATTTTTCTCTGCAACAACTCATCGATGGCAAATTTTGAAGCAACATCTGGAAACATCCTCTCTGACACTGAAACCACTGAGTGCCACACGAGTAGAGGCGATAAAGCCTATCAAACAGCAAATTGGGAAGATAGATGATGCCATAGTTGCCATTATGGAGGATAATGCTATGACAGGAACTGTTCATGGGAGAACAATGACAGAGGAAAATGGAATCACCAGAAACATACATAACTTCAAATTTCTGTGTGGCTTAGAGTTGTGGCATGACATACTGTTTGAAATAAATGTTGTAAGCAAGAGACTCCAAGGTGTTGACCTTGATCTATCTGGAGCAATAGAACAACTGGACAAAACAAAGTCATATCTACAGTCTTACCGGTCAGATGAGGGATTTCAAAACGTTCTGAAGAGTGCACAGAAGTTGGCAGAGGAACTTCACACTGAAGCTATTTTCCCACCCATTCAAGAATACAAGAGGCACCAAAGAAGACGACATTTTGATTACGAGGCATGGGATAATCCCATAAGAGACTCCAAACAACAATTCAGAGTTGAATTCTTTAACCAGGTGCTAGATTGTGCAATACAGTCAGTTGAAGAACGTTTCATGCAGCTCAAGGAACACAGCAGTATATTTAGGATGTTGTATGATATTCCAAAACTCCTCACTATACTTGAAGAAGACCTACAACAGCAATGCAGGGCACCAGAGACAGTGTTGACACATGATGATATGCGCGATATTGATGCAAGTGATTTAGGTGATGAACTGAAAGCCCTTTCAAGATACATTTCAGCAGGATCAACTCCAAAAGCTGTTCTGGAATATATGTGCACAAATAAGATGACCACCCTCTTTCCAAATGCTTTTGTTGCTCTGCGCATACTTCTAACACTTCCTGTAATAGTTGCCAGTGGAGAACGCAGCTTCTCCAAGCTGAAGTTAATAAATACACATCTACGCTACACAATGACACAGGAGAGGTTGGTCAGCCTTGCAACCATCTCAATAGAGGGTGAACTGGCCGAGACTGTGGACTGTCAGGAAGCAGTTCAAATCTTTGCAACCAAGAAGGCACGGAAAGCACCACTTTGATTATTCAAACAGATAAAAATGCCAGTGTTTACTATGCAGACAAGAAAAATTACAGTTGCTGTTCAGGCATTTGAAAGTTAAGTGTTACTTAAAATTTTTGAACAAAGCATTTTAAGTTGTTAGTTCTCCTTCATTGGGGTAGGTAGAAGAGCAGTACCATGAGAGAAGTAGAACAGGAAGAAGTCAGAATTGAGACCTTTCAAAGTTTTGGCCCAAGCGAGGGGGCATAGGGACCTCATTTGAGCTCCCCGCATCAGGTGCCAAAATGTTGTGGGCCGGCCCTGGTTTAGGATGGCTGTATTATTCAAAAGCAACAAAACTACAAGGTATACAAGTAATTCCAAACTCTTACCTTAAAACCTTTATATCACTCCATGCCATCACATATTCTGTCACCTATTCTGAAGAAATGCTAGTTTAGGTATGTTTTAGGGAGTCTTAAAATATATGTTGCTGACATTAGTTTTTGTATGCCTCTGCCTGAAATTGAGTACTATGACTCCAACTTATATAGGCTCAGAGGAAAAGGAAAAGGCTGTAATGAATACATTTTATCTACCTTCTTAAAAAAAATCTATAATTGCTTTTCAATATATAACTTAATTTATCCTTTTCAAGTTCTCATGCTGTGCCCATCAGCATGGTACCAGAGGAACTTCTAGATGTAATATTAAACACTGAGTCTAATATCTATCTAACTTGGTTCTTATCTCCTCTCCCATTTTTCCTCTAGCCCAACAGAAAAGTTGTATATATAGCATGTGGGCTTGTGCAGGTTTGTTACTTGGAATAGGAGGCAAGGTCAAATAAGTGCACCTAACATTTGGACTGATCATAGTGGTAGTATATATAGTTATACATTTATATAAGACTTAGTTCATCACTTGTAGATATGGAATTACTTTACAAAGGAAGAGAAAAATTAATTTGAGTGGAGAAAGCATGACATAGACGGGAAGCAACTTGTCTTAAATCACACAACAGATGAGTGTTAGACTCAGGAACAGAATTCACAGCTCATGTCTTCCAGGTTAATGCATGGACCATGTTGCCTCCTGCATGCAGAAACATACGTGATTTTTTGAAGGATGTGGATTACTCTCACATATGTATGGTTTTATGACCCTTCTGTAAAGACCTAGTTGACAAAAGGACTGAAAAAAGGAACAATGCATAATTCTTTCCTTTTTTAACTTGTACAGTTTCAAAAGAAACAAACTTCCTTGCAGCTGAATTCCCTTTAGAAACCTTTATACTGTTGATGTTTCATATCCTTTCTAAAAAAAGAAATCAGACTCTCAATGTTACTAACAAGTCATTTATTTCTTGATGAAAGATATTGACTTGTGTTTTCAGTTAGGGAGGTGCTGTATCCTGGTGAAAGAAAGCGGTAAGGAGAATTTGCGATGTTCGTCACAGCAGTTCGATCCCTAGAAGGCCTGCAGCTGGAAAATTATGTAGAACTTTGAAACTTGCTTGAAATAGCAATTCCTATATGTTAATTGTTTTCCTTTTAAGAAGTTGAGGAAGCGATTGTTCAATAATTGGAAGGAGTTCTAGGAAGTGATAACATGCCAAGTCTACTGCAGTGGGTTTGGCACATGATGTTTGGTTCAATAATTGATACATATCTTTATGATATTGCTGGTCACTTGGAGGAACAAACGGAAGCACATGTGCACATGTTAACATTCTATTAATATGCCTTTTCTGTATGGTTTGAAGAGAGGCTTCCTCAGATCCTGACCTTCTTGTGGTTTTATACTTTTGCAGTTGTAAAATAAAAGGAACATTTCACACCCATCATCTTCAGAAAAAAAAATCCCATCCCACCCCTCGACTTTAGCTGAGGTCAACCAGTACTCAGTTGACTAACCCTGTAGGTACATGAAATCCTTCTTTATTGTTTCACAGTACCCTAGAAAATAAAGGACAAGTCAGGCTGTGATAAAACCTGGAAACATGTAGTTCTGCCATATGATCAATATGTGTCTTGCTGAGAAGTCTTCTCCTTGGGTTGTCACCTTGACATGGTGAAGAAGCTTGCATATATTTAAGACCCTAAGAGCGATGCCATCTGGAGTCCTGTACTCCTGGTAGGGTCACCCAGGGCGATAAGGTCGAAGGCAAGGTACCAGACAAAGTGTAGCCCAGTACAACACAACCCAGTGTAAGACTTCAATGGCAGAACAGGCAGATGAAGCAGGATCACCTCTCAATGACTGCAAAGGCAGACAAAGGCTGCAATGGAGGAGAAATCCCTGGTCATCTTGGACCTCCTTGCCACCGGACACAGGTGCCTCTTCTGCCAAGATTTGCGTGCAATAGCTCCCCCACATTAAACTACTCATACACAGGCTTCTTTCACAGGAAGAACATTTTCCCCACCCCTACCCATAAAAGTCCTGCAGAGATGGGCGAGTGGTGACGGGGATAGATGAAGTGATCACCAGGAGTCCCTAGTCACAGACCCACGTGCAGGTGGTGACCGGAAGATGGTCATCATGTGCCCCTGGACTGGGTGGGACTGGGGGCATTTTTGGAAGCAGTGGTCATAACTGAGGAGGCCTTTTTAGGAACCCCTCTGCTCACCCCATATGGGAGGGGTTAGAAAAAATGCCCCAGAGGTAGGCTATCCCACCATACCTGACTGGATAACCATGTCCAAAGGGATCACTCCCAATGTGGTCGAAAAACAAATATGTTTCTTGCAACTTGGAATGTCCGTACCCTACTAGCCAAATCAAAAAGTGAAAGTCCTAAACACAGAAAAGCAATTGTTGTTCGAGAACTCTCAAGGTACAACATCGACATCACTGCTCTCAGTGAAACAAGACGTGCAGATGAAGGCCACTTGAGGGAAGAGGGCAGCGGTTACACTTTCTTCTGGAAAGGAAAATCAGCAAGTGACAGGCGAATACACGGTGTTGGCTTTGCAATCAAAAACCTTCTACTCAACCTCCTGAGTGAGATACCTGTCAGCATCAATGAGCACCTTATGACCTCTGCATCAATTGGTCAATAAGTTATTTGCCATTATCATCAGTGCATATGCACCAACTCTTGATGCTGAAGAAGAACAGAAAGAATCCTTCTATAATGACCTTAATAAAATTTTGTCATTCATTCAAAAATAGATAAGATAATCCTCTTCGGGGACATTAATGCAAGTGTTGGCTGAGATTCTAACATATAGAGTAGTACCATTGGGAAGGAAGAAGTGGGCAAGACCAATTCCAATGGCATCCTTCTACTCAGCAAATGTGCAGAGCATAACCTTGTGATCACAAACACAATCTTCAAACAAAGCAACAAGTACAAAATAACTTGGCAACACCCCCGCTTAAAACAGTGGCACCTCCTAGACTATGTCATTTTAAGAATACAGGATCTAAGAGATGTCCAAATCACCCATGTCATGAGAGGAGCCGATGATTACTAGACTGACCACCACCTGGTGAGGTCCGTCATGTCCATCAGGATTGCACCAAAACATAGAAAGCAATCCAAATCATACAGATGGCATTACAACATCCAAAGACTTCAGTCCTCAGTACACCAAGAGAACTTCCAAACGCTCCTCAGTGAAAAGCTGGCCATATGCACACCTAGAAATGACAACATAAGTGTGAAAGAAGACTGGGAAGCCCTAAAACAGACCATGCATGAGGTTTGCGAGGAATCCATTGGCCTTGCTACCTACTGCCATCAGGACTGGTTTGACAACAACAACATTGAGATTGCAGCCCTTTAGGACCAGAAGAGAAAAGCTTTCTGCGACTGGCAAAAACAACCACTATCCAGTCAGAAGCAGAACTCTTTCCAACAACTCAAAGCTGAGTTTCAAAGGAGGATCCAAGAAATCAAAAACAAATGGTGCGAGGACAAAGCAAAAGAAATGCAAACATTCGCTGACAGACATGATATGCGGAGTTTTTTTTGTGAGACAAAGACCCTGTATGAACCAAGCTCATGTGGCCTCAGACCTCTGAGATCCAAAGATGGTAGTACCCTTCAAAGATAATGAATCCATTAAATAGTGCTGGAAGGAACACGATCAAAAGCTTCTAAACTGAGACTGATGACACCATCGACTCTATCCCCCAGCACCCAATCTGGGAAACTCTTGCCAACTCACCAACACCTGAGGAGGTCTTCAAAGCAATGAAACAAATGAAGAACAATAAAGCACCAGGTCCCGATGGCATACTAGCTGAAGAACTGAAAGTGGAAGGAGAAACACTGATTAACAAGTTTCACTTGCTGCTCCTCAAAATCTGGTGCACCGAAGAAATCCCTGCCAACATACATAATGCTAACATCTTCACCATTTTCAAAAAGGGAAACAGGGCCAACTGTGGCAACTATCAAGGCATTGCCCTCCTCTCCATCGCTGGGAAGATTCTTTCTAGAATCTTATTGAATCGCCTGCTCCCTCTTGCAGAGGAAGTACTTCCAGAGTCCTAGTGCAGCTTCAGACCATCACGAGGCACAACCGACATCATTTTTGCAGCCAGAAAGATCCAGGAAAAATGTCAAGGACAACACCAGAAGCTGTATATGGCCTTTATCAATCTGACCAAAGCCTTCGACTCTGTCAACTTTGAGGCTCTGTGGAAAATCTTGTGAAAGTTTGGCTGCTCAAGCAAATTTATCACCATTGTAAGACTCCTCCATGACCAGATGACTGCCTCCATCCTGTGCAGTGGATCTACCTCTGAGCCATTTGTCATCCGAATTGGTGTAAAACAAGGTTGTGTACTGGCACCCACCCTTTTCTCCATTTTCTTAGCAGCTATGAAAACATCAACCCATTGGCATCCAATATTGGATTGACGGCAACCCCTTCAACCTTTCTCATCTCCATGCCACAACTAAAGTAATATTGGCAACAATAATGCAACTCCAATACATAGTTGATTGTGCTTTAGTTGCACACTCAAAGGGGGATCTACAAACAGCCTGTAATTGCTTTTCTGAAGCTTATAAAAGCCTAGGGCTAACTCTGAACATCAGCAAAACAAAAGTTCTCTACCAGCCAATCCCCAGTCAATCATCAGACCGAGCAAAGAAGATCTACATTGACAAAGAAGAGCTGGAAAATGTAGAAAACATTGCCTATCTTGGCAGCCATCTTGCACAGAGGACAGATTCAGCACAGAATTGGCTGTACCAGCCTTGCCTTTGGCAGACTGTCTCACTGGGTGTTCAACAATCATAACATCAGAACACATACAAGACTTTTAGTTTACAAAGTGGTGGTAAATTAATCCCAACTCTCCTCTACAGCTGTGAGACTTGGGTGACCTACAGAAAACACCTGAAAAACCTGGAACACCAGCACCAGCACTTTCCTCGGAAGATCCTCAACATAAAGTGGGAGGACCATTACACTAATGTCAGTGTCCTCACAGAGGCCAACATCTTCAGTGTTGAGGCCTGATTGTCCAGCACCAGCTGAGGTGAAGCGGGTACTGTGTGCGCATGCCTGATGTATGCTTACCAAAACAACTGTTGTATGCCCAACTCACCAAAGGAGAAAGGAAATGGGGAGGCCAAAAGAAATGCTTTAAAGTCACGCTCAAGATAAACATCAAGAGATGTGGCATCGACACCACACAGTGGAAGACAGCAGTCCAGGATAGGGATAACTGGCGAAGACTTGTCAGAGAGCTAATGTCCACTTTTGAGGAAAATCGTCTTGCCCTGGTCACAGAAAAACACCAGAAAAGAAAGACAACTGTCATGCAGCAATCACGGCCCAACATTGTCTTCCAACACCACCTGCAATGTCTGCCAATGAGCCTGTGGCTCAAGGATTAGTCTCCTCAGTCACCAAAGGACCCTTGAAATATAAAACCTGTGAAAGAGATCATCCTCGACCTCGAAGGATTGCCAACGACAGCCGGGAAGTAAACCATCAAAACCTCATAGATCCTGAAGGTGAACAGCACAGGACAAAAATCTATGAAAATTTACCAAAGATATCTGAATACCAATACAAAGAGAGAGAATGAAAGAGAAAATGTATATATACATATATATGCATGCTATTTGGAAGCTGGGTGAAGTCTGGACCTGGGTTTGATCTGAACTTTGTGACTTGGGCCCTTTAGAGTTTAGGAGGGAACTTTCAGCCAAGGCTCTCCCCAGCCTCCACATGCGCACACACAGAAAATGTGTAATATATGCACGAGCCTTTTAAATATTGTAACACCTGCTTACAAACAGGTGTGGAAATTTGCACCCACCAAACCCACTGACCCTTGTGTTAGAATGCTCACAGTGTTCATGCAGGTGTTGGCACTTACAAAATCCAGGTGCAAGTTTGTACATGTGCAAGAAAGCCTAAGATCTTAACGGGATCTCAAATGATAGCTGGGTGGGAGAGATTTGAGATGGTCTGTGCCTTGTGAAAGAGTGAGGAGCAGGGCTGAAGACATATCCTTTGGGGAAAGGGAAGTAGGAAAGAACAGGAGGAAAAAGAGTTGCAAAATTGTTTGCCTAGGTAATATGGAATCATGATGAAAGAAAAGCTCTGTGTTTTTTTAATTCTATCGAGCTAATTGGAAATCATAGATCTTTCTCCTTATTTTCTTCCTACAGTGTCTAAAATAAGTTAACAGGACTATAAAAATTGCAGTGCTGGATAAAACCACTGGTCCATCTAATCTAGTATCCTGTCTGCAGCAGTGGCCAGTACCAACTGTTGGCCTATAACAACAGAGGGTGGTTCGAGTAACCCTGCAGTAGATGGTTATGGGATAAACTCCCCCTATGCAATATTTCTTCCTAATCCTATGTAGCTAGTGATTTGCTTATGTCCTGGAGTAGGAAGGTTTATAACCCTTCCCAAACTATTATTTTGTTTAATAGTTACTATTAAACAACTCTGGATATCCCTGTTATATATGTCCAAGCCTTTTTTGAATCATTATAAGCCACTGACTTCAATGATCAGCCTGACAATGAGTTCCAACTGTTTAATCATTTGTTTTGTGGGAAAAATCCATCCTTTCATCGATTTTAAATTCATTCATGTCCTCTCACCCAAGTATTCTGAGAGAGGGTGAACATCAACATTTAATCTACCTTTCCTGTACCATTCATCAGTGGTGGTAATGACCCAGATCCACATTCCTGACTGCTTGATAATTTCATTTGAATGTTCCATGTATCTGTTGGCACCATCATGTTCTACAGACAGCTATATTAATTATATAATTAAAATAAATATTAATATTCTATGGTATTACATATAGCTGACTGTAGAATATGATGGTGTTCTGTACTAGAAGTTCTGCCTCTGGTCACAGGAAATACAGATTCCTCTTTCTGCAGCTGGACAGGCCTGTGCTACAAAGTGTTAGTAATGATGTTGCTGGCATCAGTGTCAGCCCTAAAACCGCAGAACATCAATAGCAGGGAAAACATGCAAGATATAACCATAGTTAACTAAATGCAACAGTTCTCTTCTAGAAGCAGAACATGAGAGACTGATCTTGTATGTCCTTCAAATGTATCATGTACAGAGCAAAATTCCAAGTTACTTTCAAACATGGAAAGGAAGTGTTTTCCAGTTACTATGTATTTACTCTATGCCATTGGTGATGATGTGCATGGTACTAACCCTCATTCACTGAAGTTGTCTGCTTGTGACTGTAATTTGAAGGCTTTTAGAGCAAAAGCTTTTAGGTGGTCAGTACACCTGTCTCCACAGGCATAAAAGATCCATGATAAAAAAGCTACATGTGTGTAAGTCAAAGTCCTTTGATTGCTTCATTAGGCACCATAGTGCTGTCATTATCTTTCATATCCAAGAAAACATAGTGCTATGCTTAATTCTCTAGTTGCATAAAGATTTGATTTGATTTAATTTAAGAAGATGAAAGCTGTCTGTGTTAAAGTTTAGCCACCTCTATTTAAAGGAAATTTCTCTTCCTAGTATTGCTACCATCATTACAAAGACAAAATATAGAGCAAAAACCACTATTGTAAAATCCATGGTTAATTGTGACATGCCACAATGTCTCTTCTGCAGTTACCTTTTAATTGTTGAACAAGGTGCAATAATTAAATCTTGAACGTAAAACCCTTAGTTTAGAATGTGCTGTTTGTTAAAGGAAAAAAGGTTATAGCGTTGTAGAGAATGTAAGAACTATTTTTTAAAGGTGGAAAATTATTTTTTCTTTAATCCAATACCTCTGAAAAATGAGTGAATGTTCCCTTGATTTACCCGCCTGAATAGACTTAGCAGTATTCTTTTAATTTTTGCCTGCTTCAGAGAGATCATTTGCAATGTCTGCATGCAAGATCTGTGACAAAGACTGAATTGAGTATTATGTTCATTTAACAGTGAGTCTGTGTCAATGTAATCCTGGTGTCTGCAGCTTGAACACAGACCACAAGAAAAAGAATGCAAATAGAGATACATTTAAGGAATCACAAGTACAAAATATTCCAGGTCTCAGGCTGAAATGGTAATACATCCCCTAATTCTATCTATTCAAACCTTCACTGCTTATAAGGATCGATAAAAGACCATCAGTTCAAGTACAAGATATTAAAATATTAATGATTTATAAAAACTAAGGCAAATTTTTCAAATATAGGTGCCTAAACTTAGGCTTCTAAATCCATATATCAGCTTCTGTGGTAGAATTTAAGAGTGTTCAGCATTGCTCTAACTCTATTCCCGCAGACTTCAATAGGAGCAAAGCCAGGCCAATGATGAGCACTTCTGAATATCCCTGCTTCTAAAGCTAATGTTAGATTCTGATTGCTCAGGACTTTTGCAAATCAGGCCACTTGTTTAAGTGTTTAAAGGCACCTTAAACAAATAATAATTTTTGCCTTCATTGTAGCTTGTTCTTGTTGTAAAATGTGAGTGATACATTGGCCTAAATGGCTTAAAATAAATATGTATTCCTTTTTTGGCACCAATGGTCTGAAAGCATGAGTGATATTACAAGAAAGACGGTATGTGTGTGTTTCTGGTTTCATGAGAATGTAGAAAATATTGGAAGTCTCACAAGGAAGTCCTATATTTACAAGATTTTTAGGCCAAATTTGTAGATAACTTGAATTGTTATTAGATACTTCTACAAACCAAACTTCAGGCTTTTGATATTGATATTTGTCCATCTAGCTAGTTAAAATATTGGTGCATTCCTGGATTAAATTAGGACATGCAAAATCTTTTGTAGTTAAACCTAAGAGCTGTGTTGAGTCTTATTTAATGTGTATATATTTTTTCTTTGTTACAAAAGTGTGTTGATTAAAAATATAATCCCACACTGAAGCATTTAATTGTTTTAAATATTTCAGCAGAAAAATGTATTCCATTGACAATGTATCAAGCCCGATAAAGGTATTAGTGACAAAAATGTATGAAGCCTGATAATGACATTGCTAATAAAAAAAAACCCATTTGCATTGCTATTTTAAACAAGACACTTCTACTGACAGTATATCAGAGTTCTTAAGACTTAGTACACCTTCAATGGTCCTGTTACAATGCAGATTTTACCATGAAAAACCACAGTGATATCCACTCAGTGCCTTGTTTCAGAAGCAGATTTGTTTTTCCAGCGTTTGCAATTAAAAAACATCATCTTAAAAAGGGAGCAGAACAACTCACTTGTTGGCAGACCAGGGAAGAGAATAGACCTTCAAACAGTGTTCCCTCTATTTTTTTACATCCATGTGCGGAATCAGTTTTGTTATGTGCATCAATATGGAGGTGATGTATGGTGGGGGTGGGGCCGAGGGGTTCGGAGTGTGAGGGGAACTCAGGGCTGGGGCAGAGGGTTGGGGTTGGAGATGAAGGGATTGGGGTACAGGAGGGAGCTCAGCACTAGGGCAGAGTGTTGGGATGTGGGGGTTGATGGCTCTGGCAAGGGGTGCAGGCTCTGGGGTGGGGCTGGGGATGAGGGGTTCAGGGTGGGGGAAGAGGTTCAGGGCTGGGGCAGAGGGTTGAGGTGCAGGGGGGTGCAAGTTCTGAGGTGGGGTCAGGGATGAGCCAGGCCAGGTGAGGGGGCCTCTCCCTGGCCACAGCAGCTCCAGTGGGACTGGGCCAGGCTAGGGCAGGGTCTCCTCTCCCCGGATGTGGCAGTTCTGGCGGGCCTGGGCTGGGCCGGGCCAGGGAGGAGCCACCTGACGAGGATGGTGATAGTGACTGTAAAATTCTCAGGGAGATTTGAGAGGCTATTAAAATAAAAAACTCAATAATAATGGGGGATTTCAACTATCCCCATATTGACTGGGTACATGCCACCTCAGGATGGGATGCATAAATAAAGTTTCTTGACACCTTAAATGACTGCTTCTTGGAGCAGCTACTTCTGGAACCCACAAGAGGCGAGGCAATTCTTTATTTAGTCCTAAGTGGAGCACAGGATCGGGTCCAAGAGGTGACTATAGCTGGACCGCTTGGTAATAGTGACGATAATATAATTAAATTTAACATCCCTGTGGTGGGGAAAACACCACAGCAACCCAACATGGTGACATTTAATTTCAGAAAGGGGGAGTACACAAAAATGAGGAAGTTAGTTAAACAGAAATTAAGAGGTACTGCGCTGCAAGCTGCATGGTAAAATTTTAAAAACACCATAATAGAGGCCCAACATAAATGTATACCCCAAATTAAAGAGAACCAAGAAAGTGCCACCGTGGCTAAACAACAAAGTAAAATAAGCAGTGAGTGGCAAAAAGGCATCCTTTAAAAAGTGGAAGTGAAATCCTAGTGAGGAAATAGAAAGGAGCATACACTCTGGCAAATGAAGTATAAAAATATAATTAGGAAGCCCAAAAAAGAATTTGAAGAACAGCTAGCCAAGGACTCAAAAAGTAATAGCAAAACATTTGTTTAATGACATCAGAAGCAGAAAGCCTGCTAAACAACCAGTGGGGCCACTGGACGACCGAGATGCTAAAGGAGCACTCAAGGATGATAAGGCTATTGCGGAGAAACTAAATGAATTCTTTGCATCGGTCTTCACGGCCGAGGATGTGAGGGAGATTCCCAAACCTGAGCCATTCATTTTAGGTGACAAATCTGAGGAACTGTCCCAGATTGAGGTGTCATTAGAGGAGGATTTGGAAAAAATTGATAAACTAAACAGTAATAAGTTACCAGGACCAGATGGTATTCACCCAAGCATTCTGAAGGAACTCAAATGTGAAATTGCACAACTACTAACTGTAGACTGTAACCTGTCATTTAAATCAGCTTCTGTATCAAATGACTGGAGGATAGCTAATGTGATGTCCATTTTTAAAAAGGGATCCAGAGGTGATCCTGGCAATTACAGGCTGGTAAGCCTGACTTCTGTACCAGGCAAACTGGTTGAAACTATAGTAAAGAACAATATTGTCAGACATATAGATGAAAATAATTTGTTGGGGAAGAGTCAACATGGTTTTTGTAAAGGGAAAACCATGCTCGCCAATCTATTAGAATTCTTTGAGGGAGTCAACAAGAATATGGACAAGGAAGATCCAGTGGATATAATGTACTTCGATTTTCAGAAAGTCTTTGACAAATTCCCTCACCAAAGGCTCTTAAGCGAAGTGAGCTGTCATGGGATAAGGGGAAGGTCCTCTCATGGATTGGTAACTGGTTAAAAGATAGAAAACAAAGGGTAGAAATAAAAGGTCAGTTTTCAGAATGGAGAGAGATAAATAGTGGTGTCCCCCAGGGATATCTACTGGGACGAGTTCTATTCAACATATTCATAAATGATATGGAAAATGGGGTAAACAGTGAGGTGGCAAAATCTGCAGATGATACAAAACTAAACAAGATATTTAAGTCCCAGGCAGACTACAAAGAGCTACAAAGGGATCTCTCAAAACTAGGTGACTGGGCAACAAAATGGCAGATGAAATTCAATGTTGATAAATGCAAAGTAATGCACATTGGAAAACATACTCCAACTATACATATAAAATGATGGGATCTAAATTAGCTGTTACCACTCAAGAAAGAGATCTTGGAGTTATTGTGGATAGTTCTCTGAAAATACCCACTCAACGTACAGCAGCAGTCAAAAACGAAAAAAGAATGTTGGGAATCATTAAGAAAGGAATACATAATAAGACAGAAAATATCATATTGTCTCTATGTAAATCCCTAGCCTCTCTTAGCCAGAAGCTGGGAATGAGCGACAGGGGATGGATGTCTTGATGATTACCTGTTCTGTTCATTCCCTCTGGGGCACCTGGCACTGGCCACTGTCAGAAGACAGGATACTGGATATCTTTGGTCTGACCCAGTATGGCCGTTTTATGTTCTTCTCTTCTTAATCTTCCAGCAATGGAGAGTTGTGTTACAAGTGATGATTAGTAGAGGGGAGATGTGAAAGGTCATGTCAATTGATAATAATGAACTCTGAGGAGCAACGCTTATGCTGAGTGTGTTCCTACTGCAGTTCTGAATGCATAACTAAACTGCGTTGTTCCTATATATTCCCCAGGTGGCATAATTATTTACTGATATACAGAAGCTATCCAGTCTCTAAGGCAACTGGCCATGGTTTTTGTTTTAATTTGCAGAACAGAACAACAGATCTATTAACAAGGTAAAACACTTATTTAACAAACATTTCTAATGATGTTCGTGGTTTTGTCCTACCCTGAGCATCCATTTAATCATGAGGGGGAAAAAACACTTTTTTGCATGAGAAATAATATTTTGCCAACTCCTGAAGGCTTATAGATTCATAGATTCATAGATTCTAGGACTGGAAGGGACCTCGAGAGGTCATCGAGTCCAGTCCCCTGCCCGCATGGCAGGACCAAATACTGTCTAGACCATCCTTGATAGGCATTTATCTAACCTACTCTTAAATATCTCCAGAGATGGAGATTCCACAACCTCCCTAGGCAATTTATTCCAGTGTTTAACCACCCTGACAGTTAGGAACTTTTTCCTAATGTCCAACCTAGACCTCCCTTGCTGCAGTTTAAGCCCATTGCTTCTTGTTCTATCCTCAGAGGCTAAGGTGAACAAGTTTTCTCCCTCCTCCTTATGACACCCTTTTAGATACCTGAAAACTGCTATCATGTCCCCTCTCAGTCTTCTCTTTTCCAAACTAAACAAACCCAATGCTTTCAGCCTTCCTTCATAGGTCATGTTCTCAAGACCTTTAATAATTCTTGTTGCTCTTCTCTGGACCCTTTCCAATTTCTCCACATCTTTCTTGAAATGCGATGCCCAGAACTGGACACAATACTCCAGCTGAGGCCTAACCAGAGCAGAGTAGAGCGGAAGAATGACTTCTCGTGTCTTGCTCACAACACACCTGTTAATACATCCCAAAATCATGTTTGCTTTTTTTGCAACAGCATCACACTGTTGACTCATATTTAGCTTGTGGTCCACTATAACCCCTAGATCCCTTTCTGCCGTACTCCTTCCTAGACAGTCTCTTCCCATTCTGTATGTGTGAAACTGATTTTTTCTTCCTAAGTGGAGCACTTTGCATTTGTCTTTGTTAAACTTCATCCTGTTTAACTCAGACCATTTCTCCAATTTGTCCAGATCATTTTGAATTATGACCCTGTCCTCCAAAGCAGTTGCAATCCCTCCCAGTTTGGTATCATCCGCAAACTTAATAATCGTACTTTCTATGCCAATATCTAAGTCGTTAATGAAGATATTGAACAGAGCCGGTCCCAAAACAGACCCCTGCGGAACCCCACTCGTTATGCCTTTCCAGCAGGATTGGGAACCATTAATAACAACTCTCTGAGTACGGTTATCCAGCCAGTTATGCACCCACCTTATAGTAGCCCCATCTAAATTGTATTTGCCTAGTTTATCGATAAGAATATCATGCGAGACCATATAAAAAGCCTTACTAAAGTCTAGGTATACCACATCCACAGCTTCTCCCTTATCCACAAGACTCGTTATCCTATCGAAGAAAGCTATCAGATTGGTTTGACATGGTTTGTTCTTTACAAATCCATGCTGGCTGTTCCCTATCACCTTACCACCTTCCAAGTGTTTGCAGATCATTTCCTTAATTACTTGCTCCATTATCTTCCCTGGCACAGAAGTTAAACTAACTGGTCTGTAGTTTCCTGGGTTGTTTTTATTTCCCTTTTTATAGATGGGCACTATATTTGCCCTTTTCCAGTCTTCTGGAATCTCTCCCGTCTCCCATGATTTTACAAAGATAATAGCTAGAGGCTCAGATACCTCCTCTATTAGCTCCTTGAGTATTCTAGGATGCATTTCATCAGGCCCTGGTGACTTGCAGGCATCTAACTTTTCTAAGTGATTTTTAACTTGTTCTTTTTTTATTTTATCTGCTAAACCTACCCCCTTCCCATTAGCATTCACTATGTTAGGCATTCCTTCAGACTTCTCGGTGAAGACCGAAACAAAGAAGTCATTAAGCATCTCTGCCATTTCCAAGTTTCCTGTTACTGTTTCTCCCTCTTCACTAAGCAGTGGACCTACCCTGTCTTTGGTCTTCCTCTTGCTTCTAATGTATTGATAAAAAGTCTTCTTGTTCCCCTTTATTCCCGTAGCTAGTTTGAGCTCATTTTGTGCCTTTGCCTTTCTAATCTTGCCCCTGCATTCCTGTGTTGTTTGCCTATATTCATCCTTTGTAATCTGTCCTAGTTTCCATTTTTTATATGACTCCTTTTTATTTTTTAGATCATGCAAGATCTCGTGGTTAAGCCAAGGTGGTCTTTTGCCACATTTTCTATCTTTCCTAACCAGTGGAATAGCTTGCTTTTGGGCCCTTAATAGTGTCCCTTTGAAAAACTGCCAACTCTCCTCAGTTGTTTTTCCCCTCAGTCTTGATTCCCATGGGACCTTACCTATCAGCTCTCTGAGCTTACCAAAATCCGCCTTCCTGAAATCCATTGTCTCTATTTTGCTGTTCTCCCTTCTACCCTTCCTTAGAATTGCAAACTCTATGATTTCATGATCACTTTCACCCAAGCTGCCTTCTACTTTCAAATTCTCAACGAGTTCCTCCCTATTTGTTAAAATCAAGTCTAGAACAGCTTCCCCCCTAGTAGCTTTTTCAACCTTCTGAAATAAAAAGTTGTCTGCAATGCAGTCCAAGAATTTGTTGAATAGTCTGTGCCCCGCTGTGTTATTTTCCCAACATATATCCGGATAGTTGAAGTCCCCCATCACCACCAAATCTTGGGCTTTGGATGATTTTGTTAGTTGTTTAAAAAAAGCCTCATCCACCTCTTCCACCTGGTTAGGTGGCCTGTAGTAGACTCCTAGCATGACATCACCCTTGTTTTTTACCCCTTTTAGCCTAACCCAGAGACTCTCAACACTTCCATCTCCTATGTCCATCTCTACCTCAGTCCAAGTGTGTACATTTTTAATATATAAGGCAACACCTCCTCCCTTTCTCCCCTGTCTATCCTTCCTGAGCAAGCTGTATCCATCCACACCAACATTCCAATCATGTGTATTATCCCACCAAGTTTCAGTGATGCCAACAATGTCATAGTTGTATTTATTTATTAGCACTTCCAGTTCTTCCTGCTTATTACCCATACTTCTCGCATTTGTATATAGGCATCTAAGATACTGGTTTGATCTTTCCTCCCAGTTTTGTCCTGACCCTCCTTTCTCTCTGCCAATATAGCCCACACTCCCTCTCGTTTCTGACCCATCTCCCAGGTCTCCATGTTCCCCACTTACCTGCGGGCTTTGCTCACCTGTCCCCGTCGAACCTAGTTTAAAGCCCTCCTCACTAGGTTAGCCAGTCTGTGTCCAAATAGGGTCTTTCCCCTCCTCGAAAGGTGAACGCCATCTCTGCCTAGCAGTCCTTCCTCAAATAGCATCCCGTGGTCTAGGAAGCCAAAGCCCTCCTGGCGACACCATCTTTGCAGCCAGGCATTCACCTCCATGATGCATCTGTCTCTGCCCGGGCCCCTACCTTTGACAGGAAGAATCGAAGGCACATACACTAAGGCTCAGCCACATACACTCTTCATTTGCAGGCATTCACATACATTATGCACACATAAGGAGGGGAGAAAAACCACACCAAGACACCAGCTCATATTTTTGGATTAGTTTTATGTACAATGTCTGATCACAATTCTCTCTGTAAAATGCTGATAACTGAATTTGGTTTGCATGCTTTTTTTTTGTAGCTATGGTTGTCACCTCTAATAAGACAACAGGTTTGACCTAGCACTCATTGCTGTGACTGTACAGTAATGAATTGTTCCAGGCTGGTACAGTAAGCTAATAATATCATTCCACCTTTCTGCACCATATAAAAATGGTTCTGTGAGAATTTTGGAAAGCTTCACAGCAATCTAGAAAACTAAGTGAATTACCCTGAAGGAGAAAATCTATAAACTCTCTTCTTGGTTTATCCAGGTAAGTGTCAGCAGCAGGAAATTTATGCAGCTGCATGGATGGACTGACTGCTGTGTGAGAGAGGACAAGGGCTTGGGTAGCCCAATTAAGAGATGCAGCCTAGTGACTGCTTCAGTGACTGGAAAAATGTCAACAACAATTTCAGGTTACCCCTCTGTAAACCAGTCAGCAACAGACTTTGGTTCAGCTATTGCTCCCTTCCAGGTTTTTGGTTAAATTTATAAACAGCCAAACTGAACTGAGCCCTTCATTGTTTTTAAACAGATTCTCCATTGTAAAACTGAAGGTTAATAGAAAATGCAAATTTCATGTGTGTAGCAAGTCCCTTTTAAAAACATCTGACCTTCTAAAGCACCTGCGTTTCGATTTCCTTACATGTAAAAGCGCATAGCATTGTCTCTAGAGATTTTGCAGATACTAACCATTTGGTTATATATAGTTACGAAGATCAAAAAATTGTTGTTTAAAAATGTTACCCAAGTGGGAGGGTCTCAGATTTTATTCCCATTAATATGCTGTTTCAAAACAGCTTCTCCTCCAACAACAACAAAAAGAAAAATACCCCCCCCCCATTTTCTATTAAATTGCTGCTTGTAAAGGTAAAACATCTGAGGCCAGACTCTAGAAAGTACTGAGAAAACAATAGTCATTCCTCTTCCTCCAAAGAATGGGCACATGTAAGTATGTTCTTCAAAAACAGCATTAATTTATTTTATTTTTACTTTTACAAACTGTCAAGGGCTCCTATCTCAAGTTGCAGGTGCCCTTGTTAAATTTTCACAGAACTGATTCTCTTCTCTTGAAATCTTGTTCTTTTACTTAATTCTGCTTCCACCATATACAGAAGCAACAAACTAGACCTTTCAGCAAAAGCAAAAATGAGGAAAAATATCCCATTCTTCCCAAATGGCCCCTCAAACAATATTCTCTTTCCAAATCCCTTAAGTAAATGATGAGCCACATATTGCTCAATAGAGAAACAAATCTTTGTTCTTTTGGATCAAGGATGGAGCAAGTTCAAAGGTTAAGACCCCAACAGTAAGCTTCTTTGTTATTTTCAGTGTTGCTATAGCCATGTTGGTCCTAGGATATGAGAGACAAGGTAGATGAGGTAATATTTTTGTGTCATGGGAGTTTCAGCCGCATTGCCTCTATTGAGATCACAACTGCAAAAGAGGTGATCAGCCCACAACAAACTCCACTCATGAAATCTACACCATTTACGAGTAGGAATAAATTGTATGGGCAGCTTTGTGTAGTGTAATAGGTAGGTCAGGACAGCTATGTCTATAATTGTGTGCAGCACACATGCCCCCTCCTCCCCCTACTCTGGTCCCCCCACACTCAGAAACAGTGGCTAAACCCTGTTGTACCCTTCCAAGACAATTGCCTTGGGGACCTTGTAAAGTGAATTTGCAAATTTTCAGAGAAATCAGGTAGTATAGATACCTTCTATCATATACTATAGCAATACATTTTTTTTGCAGGTTCCCTGCTATGTGTGTGAGAGGGCAACTTAAGACAAAGCTTGTCATTTTAGCTTCAGGTGTCTGTTTTAACTTACTGTAGCTACTAAAATATTTCCTTCTTTTGTTTTCTATATTGTTATTCATAGACCTTCTAGCTAGAACTATATATTTCCTGCAAGTATAGTATGCTGAACAACCATGCTGTCATGTGACCCCTCCAGAAGCACCACTTTGAAATTTTAACTGGACATATATCCCATCATCAACAAATGAGTCCTTTGATCAGTCATTTAGGCTGGACTTTACAAAGGAGCCAATGGGAGTTTGGCAACTAAATCCTTTAGACTCCTTTGAAAATACCACCTTTTAAGAACAACTTTCATGCTGTTAAGAAAGAGTCAGTGGGTCAGCAAAATATCTTCAGAAGAATGAGCACCGATATTGTTCTGTACATATTTGAGCCACCTCATCTCCAGATTGTTGTCATTCATGCAGTTCCTGCTACAGTAACAGTTTAGTGCTACCTGAATCTTTCATTAGTTTCTCTGCTTTGGTGACAGACTGCACAATCATTGTACTGTAGAAATTAAGTAATTGGATTTATCACCATCACTTTCGGGTGTATGTGTGATGCAGAGAGCTGTTCTAGCTTTCTTCACGTGTCATTTGCAAGATTATTAAACTGAATAAACTATTGTTTAGCTAGAACAGCATGGAGATGTTTAATGTTAAGAATACTGAATCATTTACAGAAATGGCACTGTAGGTTGGTTGTTTGAGCATCAAAAGCCCAGTCTGCCAATTATCTGCTCTTTCTAGTAGTTTGGTATTTGAATTCTTACACCTGCTCCATTTTGTAGTTTCATAACTTCCCAGTGTGAATACAATACAAACACCATGGTCCGCTGGATATTGTAATCATTTCTGCCGTCTAAATATGCTGGACTGCTACACTTAGCCACTGGGGGCAATGAGCAACATGTTTTGTCTATCAAAAATTCCCCTATGCTTCCTCTGCCAGCACCATTTATCAGAGTTCAGGGATGAACATTAGAAATGGAGACTAATAGCTCTCTCTCTGAATATGGGGAATATATCCCTTCAGTCTCATTATTTGCGGTTTAATTACATTGCAAATGCATACACAGACTCTGGGAGGCAAATAACAATCCTGTTGCTGAAGCCAAATGTCAAAGAATTTTCCTTATTTCTAGCACAACACAGAGGTTATGGAGGAGCTATCATCAGAAAGGGGCTGATTTCATGTTTTTTTCCTTTTTGAGTTTTAAAAAGAGAGAATCTGGGAGTGGGAAAAAATTCAAATGTCTGGAAAATACAATAGACACTTGGGGCTGGTCTACACCCAGCCGCTAGTTTGGCGGCTGGGGATCGAAGTTCTGGGTTTGACTTATCGCGTCTGGTCTGGACGCGATAAGTCGAACCAGGAAGTGCTCGCCGTCGACTGCGGTACTCCAGCTCGGCGAGAGGAGTACCGCGGAGTCGACGGGGAGCCTGCCTGCCGCGTGTGGACCGCGTCTGAACCGCGGTAAGTTCGAAGTAAGGTATGTCGACTTCAGCTACGTTATTCATGTAGCTGAAGTTGCGTACCTTACTTCGACTTGGGGGGTTAGTGTAGACCAGGCCTTGGTTCTGAGTAAGGCTGTGAGTTTCCATGACTTTCTGTGACCTCCGTGACTTCTGAAGTGGCCATCTCCCCCCAACAGCAGCAAGGATTTGGGTGGGGGGCCTCAGGGTTGGGGATTGGGGCATGGGCACCGCTTACCTCAGGGGGGCTCCCCAGAAGTGGCAACATCCCTTGGTTCCTATGGGGAGGCATGGCCAGGGGCTCTGTGTGCTGCCTCTGCCTACAGGCACTGCCCTGGCAGCTCCCATTGGCCACGGTTCCCAGCTAATGGGAGCCGCAGAGCCGGTGCTTGGGGAGGAGGCAGCATGCAGAGCTGCATGGCTGCACCTCCACCTAGGAGATGAGGGATGTCACCGGGTCCAGGGAGGCACGGAGCTGGGTAGGGAGCCTGCCATCCCTGCCCCTGCAGAACCAGTGGGGATCCCAGGCCATGTGCTGCCACCTGCCCCCCCCCCAGCACCAGCGGGAGTCGCAGCCCCCCCAAGCACCCACGGGACCCTTGGGCCACCTCCCTCCCCAAGATATAGTACAAGTCATGGATAGGCCCCGGGCCATGAATTTTTGTTTACTGCCTGTGACTTGTCCATGACTTTTACTGAAAATACCCATGACTAAAATGTTGCCTTAGTTATGAGAAGACATTGGTCATTCTTGAGTGCTCACTAGACACGGGAAGAGGCATGCACATTCCCCATCTATCAGGATGTATGTGTGTGTCAGCAGAAAAAGAATCAAGGCACACACACAAAGACGATATACTTTCAGAAACTGCATAACTCAATCATGGCAGTCAGAGAGAGTCTGAGATACACAACTTCCAGGGAACACCTCTTCAGAATCTGGGCCTATATCCACAGAAGTCAATGAGAGTTTTGCCACTTACTTCAGTAGAAATGGGCTGTAGGCCCAACGAGAAAGGCTCCAAACTTGCAGTGAGCTTTGTGAAGAAGAGTTCACTGTAACACTGGAGCTTATGCACGCAAACCCACTGTCTAATCTGTACCAGACAGCTGCATGATAGTTGAAAGAAGAAACTTGGGCCAAGGATACTGTTACTCTTACAATACATGTTGTGACCCATACTGTTAATTGACGGCAAGCCAGACCTCAGTTTTTAAGGCTGCCTCATTTAGTCGATAGCCTCTTTCTCTCCAAAACCCATCAACATTTTACCATAGATAGAAATATTTGTTAAAGAGATTTTGTTCGGCATTTCTAAGATGAGATAAGCTCAGTTTTCTCCCCTTCCATTTTTCTTCAACTTTGAAAACCTGGATTTCTGAGATTCACTCTAAAATTTCACAGACGTGTAACTTTAATCCACTGAATTATAACATTATAATAGAAACTGCAGTTGACTCTTAGCTACAGAGATATGGATTGAATGTTATTTTTCAGCAGTTCACAGGGAGAAAAAGGTGGGTGGTATATTGCCCTTCATGACCACTAGGAAGTTAACTTTCATGTCATCATTCAGTACAATGCCAGGTTTATGTGTGAAGCACTGCCCCTTTGATCAGCATAAGTAAAGTTCATCATCTCAGTGACTGCAAATTGACTGATTAGGTTCCTTCTGTGATGAAAAAGGTACACTGACATTTCTTCTATATTGTATGTTATATGTTCCAGCTTACAGAAATCTTGCTGCCTAAAGTGCAGGATATATCTCTGCACTTCAGTAACATGAGTAGTTGTGTTATTATTTGAATTGAGCATATAATGCAGTCTCCCATTTGCATGTAGAGATTTATATCTAAATCCCCTCATGCATTTTTATAATTATTGGGCTGCTCTGGTTTTGAGCATGACTAATGAAATGTGTTCATTCAAAATCAAGCCAATGGCTTGGTAAAAGACACTGACTAAATATCCATTAAGGAAAGTAAGTGGGGCATTATGAGGAAGTGTATGTGTTCAGGGTAGTGAGACATATCTTACACTTTCACTTAGTAACATATACATATTTGCTATTATTCCACCTTCATTCAAGGTAGTGACCATAGTACAGTATTAAAAATGTACTTGGAATTCATGCAGCTGAGAGTTTCTTTTCACAATTAAAAACATTTATTTTAGTTTTGATAGGACTTGCAACACCAAGAGGACCAATCTTATATATTATTTACATTGCTATTATGACAAAATTTGATTTTAGTGTAAGTGAGCACCAAGCTGAAATATTTTCACCACAACACCAGCACTATGCAAATTTAATTGCATTCATGTTGTCTTTGGTGAAGATCAATAGAGATCTTAATTTACTCACAGAAGGCATTAGTAAAATTTTAAATTAATGTTAAGTAACATGAAATAATCTAAATTAGTAATTAGATACTCATCCTAGACAAGAACAGACACATTTTTAATTCTTTGACATGGCCGATATTCTGAATTTTTGGGGCGGGGGGAAGTGAGACAGCATTGCATTCATGTCCTGTGGATAGTACAGCTCACGTAGGAACACTGCCAGACTGCAGGCCCTTCAAGACACTCAATCCTTCTCAGTAGTTGAGAAGGAAAACATAATAGTAAAATAACATTGAATATCTCTTTTCTCTCTCTCCCTCATAGGTGGAAGCTAATTACAAGTAATTAAATGATTGGAGAAGTACACTGGGGCTCCATATATTCAGAATTATCAACGTGTGTGTTTGTAAATGTTTACTTTTTAATGTCAGCCACTGTCTATTATTATTTAATATTTGTATTATGATAGCACCTGAGAGACCTAGTCAAAGATCAGGACCCCATTGTGCTAGGCTCTCTACAAAGACAGAACAAAAAGATGGTCCCTGTTTGTAAAGGGGTTCATTCACCGCAGGAGCACCTCCTCATGGCCAGCTCTGAGAATTAACTTTTGCCTCTATTTGGCACTCCCTCCCATTAGTTACTCATGCTGTGACCTCTCCCCCATCTCTCCACAACTTGGGGTGCTCCCTCTTTGTGACTTGGCCATCTAATCTCTTCCAGGGTATCAAATAACAGTCAAATGGACTTACAACAGATCTTCAGACCCAGCTCCGGGAGCCAAGGATTATGTAGCCTCTTGGCTCAGAGCTTTGAATGTCTTTATCCCCTTATATCAGGGGGCTTTATGCCACCATCCTAATGGCTGGTAAGGGAACTCAGGCCCACATTCTACTTTAGGTTCCAGTCCAAGAACCTGTATTTAGCAGCTAAGGTCTACTCTCTCTCTCAGACTCCTTGCTATCTCCCACTTCCTACTTCTTCTAGCCCCCAGAAAGTGACTGCAGACTCTCTCCCTACAGCCCCTTTCTGCTGCAGACTTCCTGGCTCTATAATCATCCCTCAGCTGGGCTTCATCATTAATTAAACTTGGATTTCTCTCTCCCACAGGTATGTGGGAATCATTCAGGCCCACATTAATTCCCTCACGCTGTCCCAAAGAGTTTACAGTCTAACACCATGTCTACACTACAGAGTGAAGTCGACTTAAGTTACATTGATGATCATAAACTGCTATAACTACATTGCTTGTGCATGTTCACACAAGGCTCCTTGTGTTGGCAGAGCTCGTCCACAGTTGGTACTCTCTGACCGACAGATAGAGCAGTGAACCCGGGGTAGTTTTATCCCATTCTGCAACTCATCACTTTTTGCCTCTAGGAGTTCTGAGAATGGATCACAGTGCATCATGGGAGTGGACTCACCACCCCAGGATGCAGTTTTCCCCATCCCTTCATTTCATGGGCTTCCGACTATGTTTTGTGCCATTTTAAATTGCCCCTGCAAACTTTGCACCCACCATTTCTGTATGAAAGCATGGATCCTGCACTGCTCTCCAGTCTTGTGATGAGCATTATGAACACAACGTAGTCATGAGCTGAAAATCTGAACAGGAATCCGCGGTGACTGCCCTGCTGTGTGCCTTGGAAAGAAACAATTCAAGATTGATGTTGGCATTCATGGAGCAGCTGCACTTGGTGGACCTTCACTATTGGGCTCAGGAAACAAACACTGAGTGGTGGGATCACATCATAATGCAGGTATGGGATGATGAGCAGTGGTTGCAGAACTTCTGGATGAGCAAAGCCACCTTCCCTGAACTGTGTGCGGAGCTCGCCCCGCCTTCTGCTGCAAGGACACCAAAATTAGATCCGCTCTCATGGTGGAAAAGCATGTGGTGATTGCTGTGTGGAAGTTGGCACAGCTGTGTCTCATCACTATGCTTTCATGAAAAAAGTGGGTTAATGAGAGAGATGGTCCCAGACTGAAGCGCTGGCTCCATACACACCCAGATGCTGGAGAAGTTTGGGTCCAAATATGTGGATCACTATGCCTTTAGTTAATGAGCCCACATGTTGTGGGCATATTTACAGTAAAATGGAATGACTTCTAAGGGAATAGCATGCATACCAAGCTGTGGGAAAATGCTTGCAACTCCAGAAGTTAAAAGCAATGTGATTGATACATCATCAAAGGCATTAAATTGGAGATTAAATTAGTTATTGAACTACCCGTAGGCTGATACCGTCTATTTAAGTGGGAATGGACAATAAGATGACAATTGCATAAATCCTCATATCACACCAGAACTGGTTCAATACCTCAAGTATAAAGATGCTTTTTAACATGAAGACTGATTAGAACAGTGCCAAGATGAAAAGCTGATTTTTTATGACAAATAATCTAGTTAATCTCTGCTGCAGAAGAATTATTTGGCTTATATAGCTCCACATCAGGACAGTATCAGAAAAGTTGTATTTTAACCCTGATGGATCAGGTGGCTCATGTAAATGTGCTACAAAGCTGACTAGTTAATAAATTTACCCAGTTTTGCAGGTTGAGCTAACAGATTATACTTGAAGGTTTTTAGCATTAATGACGAGTTTCATGTTCTGTTTAAAATGCTGATTTTATGATGTAAGTAAATTTGAGGCAACACTCATAGTTTTAATAACGCATTCCAACATAGTTAACAGTTACGTTAGGATAGCATTCCATATCAAAGATACAATGGTTTAACTACAGATAGCCTTTTAAGTGCTGGTTTGTCTGTATATTACAGTCCCTGCCTTCAGCAGTGCTAACCTCCCCATATGGGAGCGGTCTCCCTCTCTACGTCTACCAGCAAAGCAAGCAATATGCAGAAAGGCATGGATGATATAATTTCTGAAAGGGAGAAGAGGTCCACACTGTGCCTACCATGGACACCTCCTTCTGGGTCAGTGCAGCTCCATGTTGCCTTACGCTGAGGGCTCTGACTCAAAGTCACGTTTTAGCCATGTATATAGGATAGAAATATGTAGAAGATACTTCTTGGTTTTGTCTAATATAAATAGATACAATTAGCCCAGTATTTGTGATGTTCCCTGCACTGAACTTTCCTACATTAACTGCAGAGAATTCCTAGAACACTGATGACATTTTGTTTAGTTATTTATAGCATTATTGAAGATAATGTATTTGGGAAGTTTTTACAGTGACCATTGTGTATATATGTATATTCATATTCACATACACCCATGCCCCTTCACAAGGACAGATCCTGGCCCCCATTCTCTCCCAATTGCATTTTCCCCAGTGGGGAACCATTATGTTGTGTCTCTAGGCACACAAACGAGATCTGTGCCACTCCTTTCTTCCTAGTATAAGGAAGTTGGCCAAAAAAATAGAAGAGGGTGTGGTCAGAGCACACTGAGCTCTAGTGACTCCTAGCTGCCATAATAGCACAACAAGGGACTTTTGCAAAGGGGTGTAATTTAAAGCAACAATGAAGTTTTGCAATTTTAGTGATCAGTCCAATTAGAGCCATGGTCTGGCTGAGAATTTTGATCATTGCATATAGACAGTTGAGCTCTATAGTGTGGGGATTTCCAATATGGTGCTTGTATCCACAATACATTTAGAAAGAAAGATCAGATAAAATGATTTTCCTCCTCTTCCTTCCTTTCCTCATTTTGTAAGGAAAGTAATAAGAATGTTGCCCCCTCTCCCACCACACACACCATGAGTAATTCACCTTACTACCACTATGGAGTATCACTAAGAAGCCATTTTCAAAAGAGGGTTTTTCCTAGAGTACATTTTGCCTATGACTAGCAATAAACAAAAAATACAATCAGAAAAAGATGAACTGAAAGTGTTTGTAGTGCAATTCTAACTCAACTATTTTTTGCTTTCTCGTCATTGCAATTTATATTTACAAATTACTCTATTCCAATCACTGCAGAATAGATTTTAATTAATGATATCTGGATCCATATGTGGAATAAGAATTGTATGTACAAGGGAGCTCTGCAGTCTAGAAAATTGTGATTTTTTTTATTTTTATTTTAAAAAGCTGTAAAACCTCTGGTTATTTATAATTGTAAGTGAAATTGCTCTTTGCTGACAAATTTAACATGAATGATTTTACCTACACAATGAAATAATTGATAGGATATACTTTTTTCACAGAAAACAATGTTAAGTTGAACAAAAACACATTTCATTCACAGATGAGAGCATTACATAGAATACAGCTGTTACAGTAGTTTCCCTCACAGGAAAACTCTGCTTCAATAGGCACCTTATTTCACTGGTATGATGAAATTCAGTTTAACAACCTTTTCCTCACTCTGTGCAAAATCTACATTTTTGAGCCTGATCCAAAGGCCATTGAAGTCAGTGGGAGACTTTCCACTGACTTCAATGGGCTTTGAATGAGGCCTTTAGCTAAGAAACTGATCTGTACTTTGAATCCATATTAATTCTTCTATATTTCAAAGGATTCTGTGGAGATTTTACATTCTAACAACATCTTGTCCACTTGCAAGTGGCATTCCCCAACCCACTCCCTGGTGTTCCTGCCCAGAACACAATTTTTACCAGCAAATGTGACAAATAATTTGACTGATATAAGAATCAAGAGTGCCAGACCAGAAATGCTAAAGAATTCTGTTTCCAAGAAGCAACTAACACTGGTGACATTGCCATCTATTCCTGTAAAAAAAAAATCTAAGATGAAAATGCAATTTCTCAAATATAAGTTCAGATGATTCATTTCAAAAGCTGCCTTTAAAGTACTGACAGGATAGAAGGAAAACATCACGTCACTGGCAGCCAGCTCTATATAGTTGTACTATTAGAAACAAGGTTAAGCTATAAATAGCAATTTTTATACAATGGCAGTCCTATATATGAAACAGACAACTTTAAGATTTTTCCTGTCAAAAATAGTTGTTAAATGGAGAGCAGTACATTAGATAGATTTTAAAATGTATCAGGATTATGCTTAAATGAATAACAATGGCTCCATTCTTGGGAAGATAGTGTAGCAAGCCCCAATTTGTTATCATACTGCTAATAACACCACTGTTCTCAAAATGATGTGGTATTTTGAATGAGTCAGAGTACAACAGATGATTGGTCCCATGCAGAATAGTGTGTAATAGTACAATGACTAGTGCAAAGGCTGTATCACAGAAGCATGGTCCTAGTCTTGAGAAAATGGGGCACAGGTTCAATCATAGGAATCTAACTAGTGCAATGCCTACAAAGGAACAAAATATAGTTGCATATTATCAGTGAAGTAACCCCATCTCCCTCCCCTTCCCCCCATAATTCTCAGTTTCTGAGTTCCAAATGTGTCTGCGGACTTCTGCACTATCATGGAAAGGCCTGATGGTTGTAATTCCTGGCATGATTAGACATGCAATCAAATGTCTTCACTTCTCTAATTGCTCCACAAAACATATTACTTTTAAAAATAAATTTTCATCCCTCCCTCTAGTAGCCACCCAGGGGCTAGATCCACAAAGGAATTTAGGCATCTAACTGCAACTTTAGGTTTCTAAATCCAAACTTCAGATTCTCTAAACTCCTGCTTAGATGCCACCTAAATCTCTAGCCACCTATGTTTCCTCTGATAAAGGGAAAGTCCCCTAGGCACTTTGTGCATGCATTCTGTAGCCTCAGGCTAGGCATCCAGAAGTAGAGGTAGGCACATCCCTCCGGCCTGGACTTAGGTGTCAAAAAGTTCTTCTCAGAGGCAGGACCACACTCCTCAGCATTTCCTACTGGCTATCTTAGGTGGCTTTCCACTACATGTGCTGGCTTTTGTGGATCCCATTCTTAGGCATCTGTCTCTCCCCATGCATTGCATAGGGAACCTGGGCACTTAACTCAGGGATGGTGATTCCACCAGGTTATAGGGCGCCTAAATGTTAAACATTGCAATGCTGAGTCCCCTTTGTGGATCTATCACTGGCTGGTTGAAATAGCAAGACCTAGCCTTGATTTTAACGTATTAACTGCCTTTTTCCTCAGTCCGCAACACCGACAGAAGTCTGACAAAAATAAACCCTGCCTTTTGCACATCTCAGTGATGCATGAAATCTCACTCCCCTCTTCCCCCCCAACCTGAATCAGAAAAACAGTAGTTCTGTTGCTGTAGTTAAAAGTGAAACTCTGAGATTGGCTAGCAGTAACAATACAGATTGTTTTTTATTGTTTCAATTGCAAGATGCCTCGAATTTTTTTGATGAGCAGTAAGTTATACAGTACAATTTCAGATACAAAGCAAAAGTCGGAAAGACTCTCTTCCAAATGATTAATACAAATATTAAGATCTTTCTCTGCACAATGTGTTTTTATTACTCATGATATTCACTATTTGCATAAATTGTATTCTATGTTTCATCCCCTCCCAGGCCCCATGAAATTTTTATAAAATAAAACATTTTTAATAGAAATAAATAACTGAAGCTAGTCTCAGAAGCCCCAAGTAAATAAATTACATCAATATTGAATTCCTTGTCCTGATCTCAAGGCAACACAGACGTAGGCTTCAATTTATATCTCCAAATTCATCTTAATGTTCCTCCCCGTCCCCCACTTGTTCCCTTCATTTCAGGCCTGATCGCTTCATTCCTCAGATCTGCTTTACCAGGCGTGTAAGTGCTAACCCCTCACACCATTGAAACACTGATTCATTAGAACCCATTCAACTAACCAACATGCAGTACTGCTCCTCCACCAGGAAAGTCCCCCAGATAATGACTTGGGGGCGGATAACTGAAATTGTCTAAGGGAGTTAGGTGCCCAACTCCCATTAAAAACCAAAGAGAGTTGCATGCTTAACTTCTTTAGGCATTTCTGAAAATACCAGCATGAACTCTTTGTTGTTTACATATGTTTGTTTCCTAGACTGTGAATTCATTGGTTTAAAGGCTATTTCCTACTGTATCTTCTGTACAGTATTGAACACTTTCAACACTTTGATATGGATAACAAGGAGGAGATCAATGAGGCAACACTTCAGTAGCGCTTTCCTGACCTCATTATGCCACAGAACTAGTTCAGGCATAAATAAAGTATCATTTTGTCCTTATTGTGGCAAAATAATATATTTTCTGACCCTTAGTATCCCTTTATAGTTTACTTTCAGCAGCAGCTTCAGATTCAAATCTATGAGTGGCCCACACTGCAACTAAATTAAGTGCCAATTTTCCACTGGTATATACCACATGAGCAGTAGAATTAACTATATTTTTTGTGGTGTGGTGAGAATTGTGTATCTCTAATGTATACATGCAAATATGCACTTGTTCTTCTTTTATAATGCTAAGGCTTTGGGTTTTTTAGTAGTAGGAGAAATTGAAGTAGACAGGCATGATTCAATATTAGTGCCAACATTCTGTAAGGAACAATCTTGCATTGGGAGTGGGAGGGGGGAATGACTAGATAGCTTAACAGGACTTCTCCATTTCTAATGTCTATGACTTTATTATCAGAAATCTACAGCTAATACCCTTACATAGTGTAACTAGATGATATTCCACCTGTGTGAAAGACCACTAGGGAAATGTCTTTTTCATTTGAAGTTTAATAGTTGTTTTTTTTTTCACATAATTGATGCACTTGCTGTTGTCCTTAAGACTGAATATAGATGGTACTCTCAGTGCGGTGGTTAGAAAGAGTTAGACTTAGTGAAGCTTCTGAATTTATGGGATTACTATAAAGTTGGTCCAGGAGCAGTGAAGGTAGTTCACTATAATAACCTAATAAATATTTTGAATGACTCTCCTTGTGTCTAAAAAGTGATATCTAGCACTAAAATCTAAGATTAACAACAAGCAGAATGGGAAATAACTAAGAATTTTGATAAAAGCAACAAAAAGTTTCTCAAGGTTAAATGCATTCTTGAGATTGCAAACATTTCAGAGCAGGGATTGTCTCTTTACTATGTCTTTACACAATGGGGCCTCAATCTCAACTGGGGCCTTTGGGCATTACCATAATATAAATATTTAATAATACACAATTTCCCTTAACACATAAATAGGAAAATGGGTGCCTTTTCTGAACCAACAGATATTAACTCGTGCTGCTCTCAGACTACTTCTGTACTATAGGCTTTTCAGATGCTTAATTACACACACATTAATCCAGTTATTCAACAGATAGGGAAAAAAAGCATATTAATGCTTGGTCAGAATGTCTCCTGACTAACAAAAATAAACTGAAAGTAAAAAATCAATTAAAAGTACTTGAGATAGTCATAAAAGCTCTCTAATCTTATAGGACTTCTCAAGTCTTCCTGGAATTTTGCTTGCCATAGATGATCTTTACAGCTTCTGCTGATCTTTGTGCTAGTTAGTTGGTCTCCTGGATGCTGCCAATCTCTCCTGTGTTTTAGCTGTTAACTATTAATGATGGGTTTCAATACCCTATTGATGATCATCAGTTGCCATAAGAGGGATGCATAGGCCTCTTCAAGTGACATGACTGTGCGCCTGGACATCAAGTCCCCTCTTCCATTGCTTTTAGAGTTTCATGGAATTTATGGAAACACCTTCTTTGCCAAGCCCCTCCTCTGGAGAGCTTTGAATCAAAATAAGAAGCATCAGGCTTTCCACCTAATCAGATTGAATTCTGTCATCTTTATGGAAATTTATTTTCCCCCTGAAGAAAGTAGGAAAAATCCAGCAGACTCAGCAAATCTATGACTGAACTTTGCTGACTGTCCACTGCCTCAAATAGTGATCTGTTTAAGCAACTAGGTTACTTGTAGAAGATCTGATGATGAATTGGGCAAAACGCTGAACAATAAGATTGTTGACACTCTCAATATTATAATGTAAAAATCTATTAAAAAATAAAATTCATAAAAAGTTGGAACTGAATGCTTTGGTTTAATAAGCACATACCATCAGCATTTCACTTTATCTAATCTCAGAGCAAAAAAAATTGGCAATAATCCACTCAAATAACTATTTCCCCTTATTTTCCACTGACCTGAGTAAAAATGAAAATGTGTGCTAAAACACCACTTTTATAAAGAAATTATTTTCTTTAACCCAATACAATATTGGGATTTTAAATCCTCGCAGGAACTCAGAAATCAGAGTAGTCACCAAAGGATTAGCAAAACAGAAATATTTCCTCCTAAAAAAATCAAATTAAAAATAAAAAAGGAGAAAAGAATGTTTCTTGCCTTCTCTTCAATGAACAGTGATCCTCAAAGAGATAGGGCACTCTAGGACTGACATACGGCTGCCGTATGAGGAGAGATTAATAAGACTGGGACTTTTTAGCTTGGAAAAGAGATGACTAAGGGGAGATATGATAGAGGTCTATTAAATCATGACTGGTGTGGAGAAAGTAAATAAGGAAGTGTTATTTACTCCTACTCATAACACAAGAACTAGGGGCTACCAAATGAAATTAATAGGCAGCAGTTTTAAAACAAACAAAAGGAAGTATTTTTTCACACAACACACAGTCAACCTGTGGAACTCCTTGCCAGAGGATGTTGTGAAGGCCAAGACTATAACAGGGTTCAAAAAAGAAATAGGTAAATTCATGGAGGATAGGTTCATTAATGGCTATTAGCCAGAATGGGCAGGGATAGTGTCCCTAGCCTCTGTTTGCCAGAAGCTGGGAATGGGCAACAGGAGACAGATCACTTGATGATTACCTGTTCTATTCATTCCCTCTGTGGCACTTGGCATTGTCAGTCGGAAGACAGGATACTGGGCTGAATGGACCTTTGGTCTGAACCAGTATGGCCGTTCTTATGTTCTTATATTCATCTGATAATTATCCCTTTCTCATTTTAGAGCCTTTTGTAAACTGACTGATATTGTTTCTTATGTGTCCCTGGGGTTAAGGTCCACATGCTCTCTTTCTCTTCACAGAGTATAGAGGGGCAAAGTCTTCTAAAGCCCAGTTTTCTCCACAGAGCTCATGGCATCCCCTCTACTAGATTGGAGCTCCTGGGTCTTAGAGGGAAAGATTCAGGAAATAAGTACATTCTGAGGTACACTGCCCATGAGACAGAACAGAAATCAACTTGAGACTTAGTGTTGTTCAAGCTAGCAGTACCTTTGCTCTGGGGATTATATTTAGAGCATTGCCAAAGGGTGGGGCAATCTAGAAAAGCTGTTGCCTTCAGCCAAATTCTGGATTCAGTAATGCTACATGGGGTGTAATAATGAGTTCAATAACATATCATTGAACAATAACCTATTCATTCTGAGTGAAACCCACCCATAGGTAGAGATCAGTACAAGACATACACAGCCCTTAAATCCTGATTCAGTCCTCAGTATAGGACTTGATTTGAATTTAAGTGGAGCATAAACATTGTCTTGATCCTCTGCATTGCATATTTTCTGAGTAAGCTTGCTGATTGCCAAAGGTCACCTAGTATCTGCCTTTGCTTCCTGACTGCAGTAATGACCTGTGTATGATTACAAAATTGAGTATTAAACATCAGTAATGGGCGCACATATAGCTAATACAACTACAGCTATATATAAAAAAATACAAATGTAACACCTGTCTGGAATACCAATCCAACTCTCCCTAACAACACATCAACTCTCCACAGCAACAATCCATCTGTCCATGTTACCAATCCAACTTTTCACTGAAAAAATTCAAAATCTTTCCAGGATCAATCAATCTCAATAGTATGCCAAGGCTAAGTTCTGATGCAATAATATACCTTTTTCCACCATACCATTGAGGAAGTTCAGCCCCAAACTATCAATCAGTCCTATAGAATGGTTACACAACATTGATTTAAAAAAATAATTAAGTAACCTAAGCAAAATAAGAGTATCTATTTGCTACAGATCATGCATACTCTTTTTTACAATACTGTTTGCAGTGGGCATGTCCCCATATGGTAGAACAATAGACAACTTTGGTGAACTAACATTGAAAGGAAGATAATTTTCTGCAATCACTGAACTCCTTTCATAGTGGAAAATATGCAATATTTCTATGGGTGAGTGTTGACTACTTCATATGTATCACAAAATTCTAAATGCAATTATCTGTATTCATTCCTGATTCTTTGTAGTGCTATGATGATAACCTTTTTTGTATTTCAGTTCCCCCCTATTTTGAGGCTTACTTATTCCATCTTTGAACTCCAGTATCACTATGGTTCCCAATGTCATTTTTCTTGTATCTTGCAACATAGTACATCTCCAGTACAATGTGTGTGTATGTGTGAAGACCGCACACATAACAGACAATAATACACATAAGAGCCAAAAAATTGAATTATAACCTAAATATCATGGCCACTGTGCTAAAACTGACATAGCTGCTAGAAATAAAGCAACCATGAGCAAATAACTAAGACTCACACAGACACTGCTAAGCTCTTCAAATAAAATCAGGCACTTTAAACACAGGATACTGGATTCTTTTGTGCAAAGCTATTTAAGCTGGCATCCAGAGTTAAGTGTGATGTCATTCAGGCAATCACTTAGCTTTTCACATATTGTTATGTAGTGGTGCTAAGGGTCTTGAATTCTACAGCTATCAGTGGATCCTGTGGGTGTAAAATTGCAGACACCTCTCCCACAAAAGCACTGCAGAATTTAATGTAATCTAACAATCAACTTGCTTACCTTTACTGCAGAAGCTGGGTTTGGAATGCCAAAGGACTCAAAGGGCCCTAATTAGAAAATTAGATTTCTGCCTTGTTAATCATTATGTCAGAATTCAAGGGACATGTGGTTTGCCAAGTAATAGAGTCTAGAAAGAGAAAAATCTTACCAAAGAACATTTTCTTCTGGAAATATATTTATCTAAATTGAGGAAAATGTTCTGTTCACAGAACAACAGTGTGTTCCAAAGGGATTGCAATGGTAAACACTATGGATAAATTAGTGGTAATGACCTACAAAACTCTTGTTACAAAACTAGTTTTATTTAACCAAGTTCTGAGATTGTTTCTGATCCTTCAGACATCAGTCTCTACCCAAGTCTTTTATAAATCTTGTTGGACACTTGTATTTTTACACAAAACAATTTGTTTCATGTTTCCAAAAATAGTGACCATGGGCTACATACTATAGCATCAGAGGCTTCTGTAAAAATGAGGCAAGGCCACATTATTAAGAATTCAACAACAAAAAAATTATCTCATTTTGGTACTTTTACGGCCCCATAACTGCAGTATCAAATACTTCATAGTCCTTAAAGTGTTTATCCTCCCAATACCCCTGAGAGTTAGGGGTTGTAATCCCCATTTTGCAGATGAGAAACTGAGGCAAAGAGAGAAGTTAATTGGTCAAGGTCAGACAGGAAGTCTAATGTAGAAGAGTGAACTGAACTCACATCTCTTAAGATACAGTCTAGGGCTTTAACCACAGGACTATCTTTCATCATCCTTGTGTAGCTTCCTCTTAATTCTGCCAGAGCCCTTACACAGGAAGGACTAACTGGTTACTGGTAGTTCCACCTCCCAACAAAACACTGCTTCACTCTCAATTCTCTAGCCTCTCTCAAACCACATCCACCTGCAACAAAGCCAGTGGGGAAAGAAAGCTCATTCCATTACATTGATTGGAGATGGATTTACAGGTAAAGCTGGATGAATACTGAAAAACAATTTCTTGAAATGCTCTCTTGAATTTAAACATGTTTTCTTCATCTATAATTATACTGTATTTTGGTTCACCCTGCATAAAATTCACTCCTGTGATGCAACGCAAGGCCAGTTAACTGGTCTTGTGCTAGCCCTTTGCACAGGTGTGAATTTCACCCTGTCTGCAACCTGAATTTTATTTTCAAGAATGTTTGAAGAAAGTGAATTTAAACTTGCATGTTCAGGTATATGCAAATAATTAATTTAAAGCTCACATGTAGGAATACTCAAACAATGTGACATATTTTAAAGAAAAAAATTCTATTGTCATGAGAGACAATAACAATTACATGATGTACTGCAACTAGCTAACGTCTTGAATTTTGATACTGTAGATTGAATAATTGCAACAAAGTGTTCACACACAATCCATGGATTAAAAAATGCAAAAAAAAAAAGGAAACTTAAATAATGAATAAATATGAGAAAACGATAATCTGTTTGTAGCCATTCAACACATTGAAAGAGGCTAAATTTGTCACTGATCCTGCAATAAAGTCCATGCAAAGAGGAGTTAAGCTTGTCAGGACCTCACTGCAAGATTTATGTTTATATCTGTTAACTGTTCAGTCAGCTGTGTTTATAGGAAGTATCCTAATTAGGATTCATAGGAACTGCATTTTCTGAGTTTTCTCTGTGAATGCATGTGACAGCAGGAGCTTTAGTTTTCTCTTTACACACAGCAGAAGAGTGTTCTGCTTTTTATTCACATTTAATGATGCTCAGGTCATCTGTTGATGCTGAAACCTGTACATCAGTATCTAAAAGCATGAGCGTCTACTACTTCAGATAGAGTATTTGGCCCATTATTTCAAGACAGTAGTAGTCATAAAACTATCTATGTGTTTCAGCCACTAGAGGGGGACAAAGACCCACATTCTGCCAGCATGGACTAGCCATGCAGTTTTCTCAAACTTTTCAGCCCAAATGAATTATTAATATTAGAAAATTAAGAGCAAGCAGAAAACTGAATGATTACTGAATTATTTATTTTGCAATTTTAAATATAGCATTTTCCATTGAGTTCCATGCTATAGTGCTGGAATCTTGTAGTATTTGTAAGTAAGCAAAAGGATGTTATAAGTGAGATGTAATTGTAATTCCTCAGTATAAGTAGCAATGAGTTTATGGCATTGTTCTCATAGGAACTAAAATCTGAATGCAAACATAGAAATACTAATATTTTGCACCTGTTCTATGGAAGGTTTAACATTTGACTTGAGTTCAAGAAAGTACAAGGTGTGTTTGTGATGTGAATTCACTTGGGTATGAATTATTTCATGATATAATGTTCTTGGATATAGAATTTTAAAGGGCTGTAATTTTGGCTCATTGTCAAGTGTACTGTATCTTGTAAGTTGACATTGGGAACTAGAAATGTGTGGACATTAAAATACATACAGCCCACTTATTCTACTAATGGGTACTATAATGAGACTAAATTCTTGAAGGAAAACTAATTAACTTACTCATCACCCAAAGAAATTTAGGTGGTGCTTTCAATTGAATTATCCAAAGGCTACTTATCTGAATTAATAGGAGACTGTGCCTATGCAAATTGACTAATTGCAGCTGAGAAATGGCAGGACATGAGTAAGATTCCCTAGTGTCAAGAAACCATTTTTAAACATTGTTCTTAAAAAAAAAATACAGTTTATTAATTTGATCAAGCTGGTGAGGGTTAGGTGCAAAGTTAATCAGTCAATTAATGATGGTTAGCTGGAGATTGACAGTGTTGTCATACAAGGTTGGTCCCAGGATATGAGAGACACCAGATGGGTGAGGTAATATATTTTATTGGACCAACTTCAGTTGGTGAAAAGAAAAGTGTTTGAGCTACACAGAGTTCTTCTTCAGGTCTGGGAAAGGTAACATGACAAAGTTCCTCCTCTACCTTGGTGGGTCCTGCGCTTATTGGCGGATTTGCTCCCTTCACAGATTCACCCTGTGGGTCAGGAAACAGTCCAGAGACCGTCCCCTCTGGTAGAAGCTATAGTCCAGGTCAATTCCTCTTGTGTTTGATCAGGAGTTGGGAGATATGGGGGGAACCCGGGCCCGCCTTCTACTCCGGGTTCCAGCCCAGGGCCCTGTGGACTGCAGCTGTTTAGAGTGCCTCCTGGTACAGTTGCACAACACCTACAACTCCCTGGGCTACTTTCCCATGGCCTCCTCCCAACACCTTCTTTGTCCTCAACACCGGACCTTCCTCCTGATGTCTGATAACGCTTGTACTTCTCCGTCCTCCAGCAGTATGCCTACTCACTCTCAGCTTCTTGAACACCTCTTGCTCCCAGTT